>NC_133617.1:608455075-608781325 GCF_048593235.1 Sminthopsis crassicaudata | reverse complement strand
GAAGGGGAAAGGAGGGAAAGAAGAAAAGAAAAGAAAGAAAAAAAAAGAAAAGAAAAGAAATGATAAGAAAAGAAAAGAAAATAAAGAAAAAGAAAAAAGAAAAGAAAAGAAAGGAAAAAAAGAAATACATCACATCAGCCTACATAGCCCATTCTACTTTCTTCTGCTGATAAATTATAGAACATCTCTATGGTTACAACTGCACATGTATAGTTTTATGGTTCCTACAACCAGTTTCCCGACAACAACCCTGAGAGGTAAATAATGTAACATTATTATCCTCACTTTACAATGAGACAGTATTTGTCTAAGATCACACAGCTAATAATTATAAAATTATAACTCACATCTGGGTCTTATGATTCTAATCCCGGTACCTTTTTCACTTAACAATTTCTTTCATGATCAAAGCATTTTGTACAATATTGTAATTCTTGAATAAGATTATCTTATAATATATACTGTTCTATATATATACTGTTAATATATAATTTTATACCAAATAGAATTAAAATCTTGTGTTTGTTTGTTTATTTATTCATATATTTTAAATTCCCCAGGTCTGATAAAGGAACACTGAAGTCTTCTACAATTAATTCTTCAACATAATTGTTATGTTGTTATTTATATCTTTTTGAAATTTAGTTAAATTTTGTTATCCAGTTGTGAAAAAATATTTATCTCCTACAAATATTTTTTTTATTTTATTTACTAATTATATTAAACATGTAGTTCAAAATCTTCCCTTCCAATTTCTTAGTTTTTATTGAATTTTATAATATTCTTTTCCAATAAATTTTCTTCTGCTTTGCTCTTAAAACTTAGATACTAAATAGAAAAAAAAAAAAACAAGAAAAAAAGAAGAAACCAATGTTGTTTTCTGCATAGCAGAATATAAGAGAAGATTCAAAATATGTTAATAGGTTTCCATTTCACAAAAGCCTATATAATAAATACTACACATTGTGTTCAGAGCTATCCATCATTTCTTTGCTTCCTTATAGATTTTCTTTTGTTCTCTGATATGCACTTTTTACTTTATTCTTTTTCCCTTTTCTCCCCCACCCCTTATCTCCCCCAAGAAAGATATATATATATATATATGTATATATAGTTATAGTTATAATCATAGACATGTATATTTACATTTATTTAGGGCCATATTACACTTGTTTGTCTTTTGTATCTCTGAAGGTGTGTAATCTCCTTAATAAGTACAAATCTTTCCATGTTTTTCTAAATCTACTAACTCAGTATTTCCTATATTCCACAGCAATATTTCAGTCTTATACTATCTAATTATTTTAAGTAGTTTATAACAATATTGATTAATATTACTCACCTTTAGTATACCAATTTTTTCTTTTAATTAAATCTATTTTAGCTTTAACTTTGAGATCAATAATTACTCTTTCTTTTTTCTCTAATAAATTCTACATTTCCTATAAACCTTGCTAGCATATTGTTTTGAATTTAAATGTTATTCCCTTTGGCAGATTAACTTTGATATTGATTCATTGTCTATGTCTCCTTTAACCAAAATGTATTTTCTCTATTTCTCTTAATGTTATGTCCTGAACAAAATTATTATGGCTACACCCCCTTGCCATTAGGATTGGAAGAATTGAGTCAGGAAAAACCTTAGATCTCCTATCACCTTTACATACCATTGTGTCATAAACTCCAGGTGCATTATTGCAGATAATTTGCCCTCTGTTTGAGTATTGCCCCTCTCCTTGTTGTCTCCTTCCCTTGACCTTCTTATGTTAATCCCTATCCTGTCAGGATTAAGTTGTGATCTTTTCCTGGCATTATGGCTTTCCACTCACCCAATTGCCCCCTTATCTGCCTTCGTTTCCTCTATAAGATTGTATACTCAGGTTATGTATTCTCTTTGCTAACCTTAATTAGCTAAAACTCTATATAAATTCCCTGCCTCAGTTCCTCAGTGATCAGAATGATTTGATCATAAGTTTTATTGGGTCAGTTAGCCAAATTCTCCACATTAAAAGATTAAAAACCAATCTCTAAGTTCCCTCAGTTTCTCTGGTATTACATTAACATTGTGGATTTTTATTTTTGCTTTATCTGATAGCATGATTACAACTCCTGTTTTTGGATTTGCCTGATGTGTAGTAAATTTTGTTCCAGGCTATCATTTTCATTTTGAAGTATCTATATCTTTCAGATATGCTTTTTGTATACAACCCATCATTGGCTTTGTTTTTTTAATATGTTTCCTCCACTCCTTGAGTTTATCAGATTATTAATTAGGTTTTACTTTTCTTTCTTTTATATCCTTTGTATTGCTTTTTATCCTTTTCTATTTTTAAGTCAGCCTTTCCCCCGTATTTAGTTTTGCTTCTATTTCTTTGACACTAGTCTGTTCTCATAGCCCATCCCCTGCATTCCTTTTAACTCCCTCATTCAATCTTCCTTATTTCTATTTAAATTGTCCTATTCTTTTTCCTATTTTAAATTTTATTTTCCCCTTTCCTTCAATGTTCAAAATATTCTATTCCAATTTCCTAGTTTTTTAATTGAGTTATATAATATTCTTTTCCAAGAAGTTTTCTTCTGCTTTGCCCTTATCCTTTTTTTTCCCCTACTTGTTTAACCTGAATTCTATTCACCAATTCCTAAACTATAAAATTACATGTCTCTTCTTTACTTTTTCTGCATTCCCCATAAGAGTAAAGTTTGGAGCCTTTTTTCTCCATACCTCAAACTGTCTTCTTTCATACTCTTAGAAATAATTCATGAAACAATAATATTTCATGAATACAGTATCATGTCATGGGACTCATTCTATGACCTAATTTATGAATGGGGTTGAGTTCTATCATTGAACTTAGCAGAGTTACTTGTTACTTCTAAGGCCGATTAGTCTTTCTCTGATTCTTGGCCTCCATTATCTGCCCCAATCCCCTACCCCAACTGTTTATTATATCATCCAACCAACCTGAAAAAGTTCCAGTTTAGGAGCTATGATCATGCTGAGTCAATTTATTACATGTATTTAATTCTTACTAATGTACAAGGAATTGTGACTAGGGATAAAAAGGACATAAAATAGTCCCTACTCTTAAGAAGCTCTCAGTCTAATAGGGGAAATGCAAACAACTATGTGCAAACAAATATATCTATATAGGATAAATTGGAGATAATCTGAGAGGGAATGCATTAGCATTGAGGAGGGCTCAGAAAGAAATCTTACACAAAATGAGATTTGAGCTAAGCTTTGAAGGCAATCAGGAAGCATTGTTGATGAAGAATAAACTTTCTAGGCACATGAGATAGCCAATGAAAAGGCATGAAGTTGGAAAAGAAGAGTATGCTGTAAGGAACAGCAAGGAGGCTAGTGCCATTGAAGTTATGGGGGGTGGGGTGGAGGGAGATTATTTAAGTATAATATTAGAATAGAACCAAGACTAAATTATAATGGTAAGAAGAAGCCAGTTTTTAAAAGTTTTAAAAGCTTACCAGAGGATCCTAGGTAAAAAGACACCACTGGAATTTAAAGAATAGGAGAAAGACCCAGATAGAACTCTGCTAAATTATGGAAATACAAGGCAAAAACCAAAGCAATAAACCTGGCCTGACCCTCAAGCAGATTACATTCTTATGGGGGAAACAATATATAAATCATCAAATATAAACAGGATATATTCAGATTAAATTGGAGTTCATCCCAGAGAAAAATTATGAACAAAAGTGTTTGTTCATTCATTATCTCAAGGATGACTGAATAGCAAAAGTCACCAAGCTACTCTTTCTTCTCCATTTTTAGCTTTCTGTTTTCTTCAACCTTTACTTGGTTCTATAATTATTAAAATCATTGTCATAGTGCCTCCAGTACAAGATTCAACACAGGAGGAAGTCTGGGGTAACAATTCACACCCCTCAGTTTTACCTGGTATAAGATAATTCTATCTAATAACAAGTTCTAATATGTTCTCCCTTTCAGCCTAGATTAAACTGAAAATCCCTGATGTAAGGGGAAAATAACACAATAAATTATAGATTGACAGAAATGATAGCATAACAATGACAAGAACCTTCATAATAGTTGTTAACTTATAAATCAGAACCCTCAAAGAAGAAATTAAAAAAAAATGAGAAACTAGAGAATGTAAAACAAATTAAAGAACACCTTTCCAGAATAGTAGATGCTCTGAAAAAGAGTGTGGACAATTTGTAAAGAAAATTAATTGAACAAAATAAAGATATAAACAACATTGAAAAACTATATGAGACCTCTGTAAGTGAAAGTAATTGAACATAAAGATAGGTTGCAAAGAGATATCTTGGATTAGAGCTTTGAAGTGATTAATATTTTCAGGAAAGTACAGAATAGAGTTTTTAGACAGAAATAAGGATTGGAACAGAGATGTGGGAGACATAGAAACAAAAACATATTTTCTAATGGCCTTGGCACTATAGGAGAGAGAATGATTATCTTTTTAATAACTTGCCTCTGTTAAGATCTTTGAGCAAGCAGTGAAAGAACATTAGAGAAAGGAATCAAAGGGAAGATGTGCAATTTGGATCCCGCTCGTAACAGAATGGGTCCTCTAATTATTGAAGGATAAAATAGGAACCTTTCATATATTCTATTTCTTAAACATATTTAATAAGACCACCTTCTATTTCAGGGGAAAACTCTAGGTCCTGAGGATCAATATATCTAATGTGTTGAGTAGGTATCTTGAGGACACATGCCAAAAAGTTTGACTCACTGAGCTCAAGATGGGTAGGAAGGAAGTAAAGAAGTTTGAAGACCAATCATGTCCCTTAATCAAACAATCAGTAAATTATTCTTTAGTATATTTTGTTTATTTCATCAAATGTTTCCTAATTGTATTTTTAAAAATTTTAACATTAATTTTTAAAATTTTTAAATTCCAAAATTTCCCCCTTTCAGCCTGTCTCCCATCCTTTGAGAAGGAAAACAATGATACTGATTATATATGTGAAACCATGAAAAACATATTTTCATATTAGCCATGTTGCAAAAGAAAATACACAGAGACACACAAAAAAGTATAAAAAGTATGTTTTTATCTTCAGCAAATATTTTTTCCTTAGTGAAATTTTTATCTTTAATAACTCCAAAAGAGGAGAATTCCGAAAAGAAGGTTCATTAAGTCAGAAAACTTCAAGCTCTTTATATTTCTTCCACAAACAAAACAAATCTGTACCTCAAGATGAAATAGACTGGCAAATAACAAAGAAGATTTGGAAAAGAACAGGAGTCCTCTTAGGATAACTCAAAAAAAAATTAAAAACCCAAAAAAGACCCCAAGCCATGTGAAATGCAAATATGTCCAGATTAATTGTGCAGAAACAACTAGTAGGAGTCCTGGGCCTACATAGGTTTGCTGTAGCCTCAGAAGGAATCACAAAAACTTTAGCAACTTTAGCATCTTGGATAGTATGGGAAATAGGCAAGACTGAGGGAACATTGGCTGATTCACCAGGCCCACCTGTGCTACAAAGACCTGGTGAGTATCAAAGCAGAGAACAGGGATGCTGCCAGCTGTGAGCACTTGCTCACAGAATAATGGAGGTTTGGTTTGGGGTTCCATGTCAGAGGGGAGAGCTGAAGTGAAGCTAGAGGTAACTGCCCCCCACCTAGGATTATAATTGCTTACATTAATAGTTCTTATTTTTAAAAAGAAATGAACAGACAAAGAAGAAAGAATTCAACTACAAAAACTTACTATGGGAATAGGGGAAATGAGGTTCATCTCCAGAGGAAGACAGTGAAGGTTTTTTTTGTTTTTTAAAGCCCTCTTCTATCCTAAAGAGTAAATAGCTACCAGCACAGGGAAAAAATTTATAAAATTCAGAAAAGATTTTAAAAATCAAGTGAGAGAGAGAAAAACTTTTTTGAGAAACAAGATTATGAGAAAAGTTAACTTTCTAGTTAAAAAGAAACAGAGTCTTAAAGATCATAATTCTTTGAAAATTAGAATTGAGCAAAGGGAAGTCAGTAAAAGTATAAAAACCCCACAAATAACAAAATAGAACTGAATGTGAAATATAAGAAAAACAATAGATCTGGAGAAGAGATCAAGAAGTGAAAATATAAGAATAATTGGACTACCTGAAAATTGAAGCAAAAAAAAAAAAAGAACCTTGACACAATAAGGCAAGAAATAATCAAAGAAAATTGTCCTGGAATCATAGAACACGAGGAGAAAGCAAAAATTGAAAAAAATCCACTGATCACCACCTCAAAGATATCCTTTGGGGAAAACACATAAGAACATTATTGCCAAATTAAAAAATACCCAGATCAAGGAGAAAATTTTGCAAGAAACAAAAGCAATTCAAGTATGCTGGATCTATAATTAGAATTATACAGAACTTAGCAGCCACAAAAACTAATTTTAAAAAAATCCGGTCCTGGGATAATATATACAGGCAATCAAAAGAACTAGGCCTGCATTCAAAAATATTATTACCAGCAAAATTATTAATACTATTGAATGAAAAAAATGTATATTCAATGAACTTAAAAATTTTCAGGACTTTGTCTCAAACAAACTTAATAGAAAATTCAATATATAAGAGCCAATATCAAAAATTAATTTCAAGGAACTCAAAATGAGCAAATTATTTATGTTGTGTGTATGGAAATGTATATTATATATTTAAGATTAATATCAGTAATTAGATAGCTCAAAAGAAAGATTGAAGCAGAGCTGAGTAAGATATGAATGTCAAAGAAAAGGTAAAAATAGTAATTATGTTATACACATGAATTGCAGAGGAAGACCAATTACAGAGGCATTAGAGGGAGGAGAAGGGCTCATGGTTCTGAAAACCTACTCATATCAGGATTGATTTAAATATCAATATATATCCCAATATAGCACCTTCTAATCTATAAGACAATGGAGAAGAGAAGGAACTAGGATAATGGGCAAGAAATAAAGAGGGAAGGAAAGGGTGGGAGAAGAAAAGGAGGGATCTATGGGTGGGATAGATGTTAAATAATAGCAAGACAAATTAAGGAGCAGAATTAAATTAGAAAAGTTAACAGGAATAGGAAATAAGAGATATATACAAACACTGTATGTAACAAGGATAGGGAGTAGAATTTATTAGGGAAAAAAATAATAGGACTAGTAATCAATGATTTTAGACAAAGATCTTAGAATTTTAAAGATTCAATCAAGAGAGAAATCTATATTATATGTCATCCATATTAATATTGTTTTAGATTCATGTTTATATATGGGTAAATGCAGGTATGTAAATATATGTGTGTGTGCATGTGTATGTCTAAGTATATATATATATATATATATATATGTATGCAGCTCAATGTATGTGTGTATATATAGATATATGTATATATAAGTATCTATATCTATATCTATCTATCTATCTGAATAGATAGATAGATTTGTACTTAACTGTATCCTCCTTGGGGAAGGTTGGAGAGATGAAAGGGGGGGGGGAGAATAAAGTTTTAAAAGTACACAGCAGAGAACAAAAGAGTAACCTACTAGGAAACAAAGGAAAGAAGAACACTCAGGAATATAATTTCTTCTATTATTATATACATTTTCTTGAAATGAAAATTTGTTATATATTTTGAATCCTTCATAATATTCTGCTGGACACATTACAATGTTTTGTGTTTTTTATTTTGCTTTCCTTTTCTGTCTTTCTTTTTTCTATTCCGTTTTTTCTTATTTTATATTCAGTGCAATGAACACATTTTTTAAAAAGAATTTTAAAAATAACTTCAGAATAAATGCTTTAAATTTTCATAAATCAACATTTGAAAGGTTATTTAAAATTTTTAAATATTGATGTCTTAAAATAACATTTTTTATTTTTCCAAATATATGTAAAGACAGTTTTCAACATTTATTTTTGTAAGACTTTGTATTCCTGATACATTGTTGGTGGAGTTGTGAAAGAATCCAGCCATTCTGGAGAGCAATTTGGAACTATGCCCAAAAAGTTATCAAACTGTGCATACCTTTGAGACCCAGCATTGCTGTTATTGGGCTTATATCCCAAAGAAATACTAAAGAGCGGAAAGGGACCTGTATTGCCAAAATGTTTGTGGCAGCTCTTTTTGTAGTAGCTGGAAACTGGAAGATGAATGGATGCCCATCAATTGGAGAATGGTTGGGTAAATTATGGTATATAAAGGTTATGGAATATTATTGCTCTGTAAGAAATGACCAGCAGGAGGAATACAGAGAGGCTTGGAGAGACTTACATCAACTGATGCCGAGTGAAATGAACAGAACCAGAAGATCGCTGTACACTTCAATACTGTATGAGGATGTATTCTGATGGAAGTGGATATCTTCAACATAAAGAAGATCCAACTCACTTCCAGTTGATCAATGATGGACAGAAATAACTACAGCCAGAGAAGGAACACTGGGAAGTGAATGTAAATTGTTAGCACTACTGTCTATCTACCCAGGTTACTTATACCTTTGGAAGCTAATACTTAATGTGCAACAAGAAAATGGTATTTACACACATATATTGTATCTAGGTTATATTGTAATACATGTAAAATGTATGGGATTACCTGTCATCGGGGGGAGGGAGTGGAGGGAGGGAGGGGATAGTTTGGAAAAATGAATACAAGGGATAATATTATAAAAAAAAAAAGATAATTTTATAAATATGTTTACATATATTGAATATTGTATAGCATATATTGGATTGCTTACTATCTAGGAGAGAGGGTGGGAGGAGGAGGGGAAATTTTAGAACATAAGGCTATGCAACTGTCAATGTTTAAAAAAATAATGCATGCATATTTTTTGAAAATAAAAAGTTTTAATAAAAAATAAATAAATAAATAAAAGACTTTGTGTTCTACTTTTTTTCCCCTTCCACTCCATTTTCTCTTCCTCAAGACAGCAAATAATCTGATACAAGTTAATATGTGCAATTCTATTAAATGTATTTACATATTTGTCATGTTGTGCAAGAAAAATCAGATCAAAAGGGGAAAAAACTAAAAGAAACAAATAATGCTTTGATCCATATGCAGTCTCCATAATTCTGTCTCTGGATATGGATGGCATTTTCCATCCCAAGTTCATTGGAATTGTTTGAATCATCTCAGCAAACATTTCTTAAATGCTTACTATGTGTTGAGTCCTGTTTCAGGTGATGGAAATGCAAAGACAAAAAACTGAAATAAATTCTATCCTTAATGAGTTTTTATATTTTACCAGGAGAAAATATGTACATATGTAAACTAGTTATGATCTAGAGAGAAATCTAGAAACTGCAACACACAAGTAAACAACTCAACTTATTATAAGAGACTTTTAAAAAGAATGGGAGTTAAAGATGTCATTAAGGTAATATGTGATTGCAAAACAAACAAACAAAAAAAAAAAGATGAGATTAGCATTTGTTGAGAGTGTAATTTTATAGAATTATCATGCTCCACTGAGATACTTATATTGCCAGGAGAAAGTAAAAAGACACTATGGATTGGGTACCCCCTCCCCGCACCTACCTTTCCCTCCTCCCACCCCTGTAGCAAACTTTTAAAGGGACAAGGCAAGAATCTCATAGGGCTCAGGCATGGAGAGGTTACGATTTGTGTCATTGAGAAGAATATTCACATGGATGAGATCACAAATCCATTTCTGTATCTGAACATGCTATGTGCATGGCATTCTGGAAGATGCTAACACGGACACAAAGAAATATATGACACTGTTCTTGTCCTGAAACAGCTTAAAATCACATTTTTAAAATGAGACAGAAAAGTTGACTTAAGAAGCAAAAAGTTAAAATTTAAGAAAAAGAAATGCAAGAAATGTTGCTAGAAAGTACATTACATATGTTAAATCAAATAACAAAAATGCATATTGTTCAAAGAAAGGTGAAATAACTAGAACTGGAGGAAATGGGATTGGAGCTGGGCCTTGAAAAAATGAGCTGTAAATGATGTTACAAAAGGGGGCATTCAAGATAAGATAACAGGAATACCCTGAGCAAAGGTCACAACATACAAGAGAGTGGATGATGGTGAGAAGATTATTTTGTCTGGAAATATAATGGACATTTTGGGTAGCTCATCATGCCTGTGCCTTTCTCCTCTAATATACTAATATGCTAATATGCTAATATATATCTAATATCTAATATATATAATATATTAGCTAATATGCTAATGTTTATCTAATATATATGCTAATATATCTAATATGCTAATAGGAGATGAAGGTAGTGGGCACTGACATTGAATAATTGTTTAATGGTCAATCATTCCTAAACATTCTTTTTAGATTACATTAAAAAATCATCTCCAAATTTCTTTATTTTTCTTCTTCTCCTCCTTGTCCCTATCCCCCCTCCCTGCTGTCCTAGACACAAATTAGTATGTGTGTATAAAATTCTCTCTTTCTCTCTCTCTCTCTCTCTTTCTCTCCCCTTTCCCTTCCTCCTCCTCTCTCTCTCCTTCCCCCCCAGTATATATATATATATATATATATATATATATATATATATATATAACTACATATAAAAATTCTATATATTTATATTTATTTATCATTTTTTTCTGAATGCAGATAGTATCTTTCTTTATATGCCCTTTATAGTTAATTTGGGTATTTATAATATTCAAAATAACTTATTTGCTCAAAGTCATTCTTAAAACAATATTGCTGTTACTGTTTATAGTGTTCTCTTGGTTGGGCTCATTTCATTCTTCATTATTTTGTGCAAATCTTTCCATGTTTTTCCAAAAATCATTGAATGCATCATTTCTTATAGTTAGTAGTATTCCATCACAATCATATCCCACAACTTGTTTAGCCATAACCCAATTGTTGGGTGTCCCTACAATTTCTAGTTCTTTGCCACCACAAAAAGTTATATAAATATTTTAGAACACATAGATTCTTTTCCTTTTCCCCTAATTATTTTCAAAATAGAACAAGTAGTGCTGTTGCTGACTCATAAGGTATAGGTAATTTAATAATTCTTTGGACATAATTCCAAATTGCTCTCCAAGATTGTTGGATCATTTCATAATTTCCTCAACAATGAATTAGTGTCCGAATTTTTCTACATTCCCTCCAACATTTGTTGCTTTTCCCTTTCATCATTTTAGCCCATTTGGTGGGTGTAAAATGATATCTCAAGGATGTTTGAATTTGCATTTCTCTAATTAATAATGATTTAAATCATTTTATATGACTATAAATAGTTTAGATTTCTTCATCAGAAAACTGCTTGTTTATATCCTTTGATCATTTATCAATTGGGGAATGACGGGTATTCTTATAGATTTGACAAAGTTCTTTATGTCTTTTAGATATAAGACTTTTATCTGAGAAAGTCTGTAAAATCAACTCTTGCCTCCCCTCCTCTAATTTTCTACTTTTATTCTGATCTTGGCAACAATTATTTTATTTGTATAAAACCTTTCTAATTTCATGTAATAAAAAGTATCTACTTTATAGCTAACTGTTTTCTTATCTCTTCCTTATTCATAAATTGTTCACTGAGCCAATAAGTAACACATTCCCTGTTCTAATTTTTTTTCTTAAATCTCTTTTTATTTCTAGGTTAAGTGTCCATTTTGACCTTCTCTTGGTAAATACTATAAAATATTTGTCTATCAATTCTCAGACAAAGAAATTGAAACTATTTCTAGCCATATGAAAAGATGCTCCAAATCATTATTAATCAGAGAAATGCAAATTAAGACAACTCTGAAATACCACTATTTACCTGTCAGATTGGCTAGAATGACAGGGAATGATAATGCATAATGTTGGAGGGGATGTGGGAAAATTGGGACACTAATACATTGTTGGTGGAATTGTGAATACATCCAGACATTCTGGAGAGCAATTTGGAACTATGCTCAAAGAGTTATCAAACTGTGCATACCTTTTGATCCAGCACCATTACTACTGGGCACATTAACATTTGCAATGTTTTCATACACTGAATGATTTTCTATACTTTGGTCTCACTATAATGGAACTATATAATTTCCCAAAACATTTTATAAGGTTACAGAACCTTTTAGGTTCTGTTCATACTTCAAAGAGCTTAATTTTTTTAAAAAAATGCATTCCTGCTGAATTCTTTTAAAGACTGAAAATAATACTTCCATAAAATATTTATTCTATATGATTATATAACTATAATATTCTATAGCCCATTTAATGGAATCAAACTGAAAACTTATTATGGTCATGCCTTAAGGCTATTGATTCTTTTACAATTTAATATTTAGATTTTTCAAAGTGCTTCTTGACTCTATTTTCATATCCAGATTTTTTAAATTACCTAATTTAATTTTGTTTATTCTCAGTAGATTTAGGCCATATTTATGAATTACTTTTGATTAATTGCCATATTGCATTCAAACTTACAGAGTAATTGGGTGTGTCTCAGTGAATTCCAATTTGTGACCTGCTTTATGGTATTTTTTTTTTGTAAAATGCACAATATGAAATACATTTGTTGTTGGACTGCCTTCTAAAATTCCAGAGAGAGTATGAGAGGCAATAATTTCACTTTTACATTTATAGATTAATGGACTCAATTTCCTGGAAGCCAAGCCGAAATGTTGCCTATTTTCAGGGATTCTAAATTATAGCATATAATTGTGATCCTTCTTCCTAAATAGACATTGTAGGCATTTATTTTATACCTAGATTTGCTGGAATGATTTGCTGTGAATTAGGTGCAGGGGTGAATAATTGGAGATACTGCTAGACAGCAGTGTGATGTGTTTGAAAAAGGAAAACATAAAGGAAGGAAAGAAATTGATTCAGATAGGGTGGGTTGGGGTAGAATGGGGTGAAGTGGAAGATAGTATGCCAAGGTATAATTTATAGTACTAAAAAGAGCAAGCTTAATTTCAGTAAGAATCACCTTGTAGAAAGATCCAGTAAACAGTGGGAATGATTCCCCAAGGAAGTTCAAATGCATGAGTCATTTAAGTAGACCTAGATTACAGAACATTGCTCTACAATGGTTTCTGGAAGTGAACAAAATGACTGAATTATTATTTCATATTTATCTCAAGTTTCTATGATGTAATACAAAGTGTTACTATTTGATACAAAATTTCATTGTCTTTGTTAAGAAAAAACTAGTTTAGGACTATAAAAATGACCATTTGGATTCAATTTAGATTTCTTTAGGTTAATAAATAATAATGATGATGTTGATGATGATAATAGCTTATATTTGCATAGTACTTAATTTTAAAAGGGCTCAAAAGTCATTTTCAAATTTGGTGTTCCCAGCAATATTTATAAACTTTCAAGATTCTTTGCTCTCTTTGAACTGGACACTGCCTTGCATACTGCAGATAGCAACGCATCCATACTTTCTCATCATGTTCATAATCCTCCCATAATATGTTCCCATAATCCTTCTTAGGAGATCCACATGCTAATGGCCTTCCTTTTAATTTTTTTGATCCTGTGTCAATATTAATGACATATAGGATATCTATCAATTATTCTTCCTTCTCAGTATGTGTCAAAACTACCTTATTCTTTGGTCTTACATTTTTCTAATGATATCCTTTATACTGCTTATTCATTGTAATTCCTCAATGGCAATATGGTACAGTCTATTCATACCCAATATGCCCCTCTCTATGGTTCTTAAATGACCTATAACTTAAATGCTTTGGAGACTATGGTATTCCAAGAATCACATCCTTATAGTACCAATAGAAGAATATTGATTTAAAAAAAAAAAAAAAAAAAAGATGGATCTTTTTTTTTTTAGTCAGGATTTTAGGGGTCATTAAAAGTGACACGTAATTTCCCTTAAAAGCACTTTGTTCTCCTCCTATCCAATTTGCTGTTAGCACTAACAATTAGTGCTAATTAGTTCTCTACAACTCTTTCTATTGCTATAATGCCTGTCCAAATTATATGTAAATGATAGAGTAGCTCAAAATATTATATAACCAACTGCATATCAATAGTATACCCAATAAACATTCTTTATCCACTTAGATTTTCTTGTGTAGATATGTTGAGCTCTTTTGATATATTTGGAACTCATTTATAGGCCACTGTATCATACTGGGTCTTGATGTAATCAACATAAACTAGAGTTTCAAAATATTTTAACATCTAAATGGACTTGCTTTTTGATTTATACTCTGGTATGGGCATTTTCCATAATGATAGGAAACACCTTTGACAAATACATATATATATATATACATACATATATATGTATATATATACATATATATATGTATGTATATATATACACATATATATGTGTATATATATACATATATATATATATTTTCCTCTTTTATGCCTTACTTGAAATTATTTAGCAAATGTTTGCCCAACACTCTGTTGTTGAGTGCATGGAATATTCTAAGAGAACTGGGATCTCTGTTGTGGGGGCTTCTCAAGTGTTTTTCAGGGCTTCTCATTCATCTTTGGTGTCCACCTTCATCTAACTCTTACATATGGCTCCAAGAAGTTGTAGCATGCCGAAAAGCCACGTCCCACTAGATTCATTTTAGCAGATGGATTAAGCCAGGTTGAAGATAACTAATAGACCTCAAACCCTCCAGTGCTTTAGAGGGATGTCCTTCATAAGCATGTGAAGACTGCCCCCAGGAGAATGGACGGATAAGATCCAATAGCCATGAAAGTGGCTGACACAGACTCTGTAGAGTACTTAGAGATTGATCAGATATCAAAGATGCCACAGTTATCTACTACATCCTGGGCCATTACCAGTTGTCTTGATTTTTATTCTGCTTCTGGTCTTCATTGTTCTTATTTGTCCATTGTTCTTTTAAAGGACTATAACATCAGAGAGGTAATGCCATGATATGAAAGTGAATTGGATTGAATTGAGGAAGAACTGTGAAAGATTACCTGTCTCACTTTCCCCTCCAGAGTCATCTGGATCCAGTGGCAAAACATAGATCAGATGACTGGAGATAACCCTGGATGCAGTGGAAGAAAGATCAAGGGCCTTTTTAAACTAAGGTGGTCAGCAGGTCTCAATTTGACTGAGGCTATACCCATTCAGTGATTAAGGTTAGGTAGCAATTGAGGAAAAGAATCTCTTCTTTCATTTAGTCCAAAAAATCTAAATAAATAAAGTAAAAAGTAATGATTGAATCTGAGAGGAGAAGATATTCAGGGTTTCTGGCCAAAGCAGAAATGACTGCTATTTACATTCAGTCTGGTCAATGAGGACCCAAATAATGACCAAATGAGGCTTAGACTAGGACTTATTGGTGGCCAATTAGAATCACATTGGTTTTGGTTTAAGGTCTGATGCTTAGAAATCTAACCAGTAACTCCAAGATGTCTTGGGCGGGTTCAGAGATGCAAAAGAAGGGAGAAATGCTTTTAAGAGCATCTGTAAGGATGTCCTCTGTCCTATGTGGACAGAGGGAGGGAAGGAGGAAAGGAGGGAAAGAGGGAAAGAAGGAAGGAGGGAAGGAAGGAAGGAAAGGAGAGAGGGAAGGAAGGAAAGGAGGAAGGAAAGAAGGGAGAGAGGAAGGGAGGGAGGGAGAAAGGGAGGGAGGAAGGAAGGAAGGAAGGAAGGAAGGAAGGAAGGAAGGAAGGAAGGAAGGAAGGAAGGAAGGAAGGAAGGAAGGAAGGAAGGAAGGAAGGAAGGAAGGAAGGAAGGAAGGAAGGAAAGAAGGAAGGAAGGAAGGAAAGGAGGAAGGAAGGAAGGGAGAGAGGAAGCAGGGAGGGAGGGAGGAAAGGAAGGGAGGAAGGAAGGAAGGAAGGGAGAGAGGAACGGAGGGAGGGAGGGAGGGAGAAAGGGAGGGAGGAAGGAAGGGAGGAAGGAAGGAAAGGAGGAAGGAAGGAAGGAAGGAAGGAAGGAAGGAAGGAAGGAAGGAAGGAAGGAAAGAAGGAAGGAAGGAAGGAAGGAAGGAAGGAAGAAAGGAAAGGAGGAAGGAAGGAAGGAAAGGAGGAAGGAAGGAAGGAAGGAAGGAAGGAAGGAAGGAAGGAAGGAAGGAAGGAAGGAAGGAAGGAAGGAAGGAAGGAAGGAAGGAAGGAAAGGAGGAAGGAAGGAAGGAAGGAAGGAAGGGAGAGAGGAAGCAGGGAGGGAGGGAGGAAAGGAAGGGAGGAAAGAAGGGAGAGAAGAAGGGAGGGAGGGAGACAGGAAGGGAGGGAGGGAGGAAAGGAGGAAGGAAGGAAAGAAGGAAGGAAGGAAGGAAGGAAGGGAGAGAGGAAGGGAGGGAGGGAGAAAGGGAGGGAGGAAGGAAGGAAAGGAGGAAGGAAGGAAGGAAGGAAGGAAAGGAGGACGGAAGGAAGGAAGGAAGGAAGGGAGAGAGGAAGGGAGGGGGGAGGGAGAAAGGGAGGGAGGAAGGAAGGAAGGAAGGAAAGAAGGAAGGAAGGAAGGAAGGAAGGAAGGAAGGAAGGAAGGAAGGAAGGAAGGAAGGAAGGAAAGGAGGAAGGAAGGAAGGGAGAGAGGAAGCAGGGAGGGAGGGAGGAAAGGAAGGGAGGAAGGAAGGAAGGAAGGGAGAGAGGAACGGAGGGAGGGAGGGAGGGAGAAAAGGAGGGAGGAAGGAAGGAAAGGAGGAAGGAAGGGAGGAAGGAAGGAAAGGAGGAAGGAAGGAAGGAAGGAAGGGAGAGAGGAAGCAGGGAGGGAGGGAGGAAAGGAAGGGAGGAAAGAAGGGAGAGGGGAAGGGAGGGAGGGAGAGAGGAAGGGAGGGAGGGAGGGAGGAAAGGAGGAAGGAAGGAAAGGAGGAAGGAAGGAAGGAAGGAAGGAAGGAAGGAAGGAAGGAAGGAAGGAAAGGAGGAAGGAAGGAAGGGAGAGAGGAAGCAGGGAGGGAGGGAGGAAAGGAAGGGAGGAAGGAAGGAAGGAAGGAAGGAAAGAAGGAAGGAAGGAAGGAAAGGAGGAAGGAAGGAAGGAAAGGAGGAAGGAAGGAAGGAAGGAAGGAAGGAAGGAAGGAAGGAAGGAAGGAAGGAAGGAAGGAAGGAAGGAAGGAAGGAAGGAAGGAAGGAAGGAAGGAAAGGAGGAAGGAAGGAAGGGATAGAGGAAGCAGGGAGGGAGAGAGGAAGCAGGGAGGGAGGGAGGAAAGGAAGGGAGGAAAGAAGGGAGAGAGGAAGGGAGGGAGGGAGAGAGGAAGGGAGGGAGGGAGGGAGGGAGGAAAGGAGGAAGGAAGGAAGGAAGGAAGGAAGGAAGGAAGGAAGGAAGGAAGGAAGGAAGGAAGGAAGGAAGGGAGAGAGGAAGGGAGGGAGGGAGAGAGGAAGGGAGGGAGGGAGGGAGGGAGAAAGGAAGGGAGGAAGGAAGGAAAGGAGGAAGGAAGGAAGGAAGGAAGAAAGGAAGGAAGGAAGGAAGGAAAGGAGGAAGGAAGGAAGGAAAGGAGGAAAGAAGGAAGGAAAGGAGGAAGGAAGGAAGGAAGGAAGGAAGGAAGGAAGGAAGGAAGGAAGGAAGGAAGGAAGGAAGGAAGGAAGGAAGGAAGGAAGGAAGGAAGGAAAGGAGGAAGGAAGGAAGGGAGAGAGGAAGCAGGGAGGGAGAGAGGAAGCAGGTAGGGAGGGAGGAAAGGAAGGGAGGAAAGAAGGGAGAGAGGAAGGGAGGGAGGGAGAGAGGAAGGGAGGGAGGGAGGGAGGGAGGAAAGGAGGAAGGAAGGAAAGGAGGAAGGAAGGAAGGAAGGAAGGAAGGAAGGAAGGAAGGAAGGAAGGAAGGAAGGAAGGAAAGAAGGAAGGAAGGAAGGAAGGAAGGAAGGAAGGAAGGAAGGAAGGAAGGAAGGAAGGAAGGAAGGAAGGAAAGGAGGAAGGAAGGAAGGAAGGAAGGAAGGAAGGAAGGAAGGAAGGAAGGAAGGAAGGAAGGAAAGGAGGAAGGAAGGAAGGAAGGAAGGAAGGAAGGAAGGAAGGAAGGAAGGAAGGGAGGAAGGAAGGAAGGAAGGAAAGGAGGAAGGAAGGAAGGAAGGAAGGAAGGAAGGAAGGAAGGAAGGAAGGAAGGAAGGAAGGAAGGAAGGTAAGGAAGGAAGGAAGGAAGGAAAGGAGGAAGGAAGGAAGGAAGGAAGGAAGGAAGGAAGGAAGGAAGGAAGGAAGGAAGGAAGGAAGGAAGGAAGGAGGAAGGAAAGGAGGGAGGAAGGAAAGGAAGGAGGGAGGGAAGGAAGGAAGGAGGGAAGGAGGGAAGGAAGGAGGGAGGGAAGGAGGGAGGGGAGAAGGGAAGGAAGGAGGGAAGGAGGGAAGGAAGGAAGAAAGGAAGGAAGGGAGGAAGGGAGGAAGGGAGGGACGGAGGAAGGAAGGGAGGGAGGGAGGAAGGAAGGGAGGGAGGAATGATGGAAGGAAGGAAGGAAGGAAGAGAGGAAGGAAGGAAGGAAGGAAGGAAGGAAGGAAGGAAGGAAGGAAGGAAGGAAGGAAGGAAGGAAGGAAGGAAGGAAGGAAGGAAAGAAAGAAGGAAGGAAGGAAGTTTTACAAATGACTAAACCCAGATCATCTTTACTCACATTTTGCATAACTCTGCCTCATTTAAATCCAGTTCATGTATAAGACAAGACATCACTCCATGATGTGATTGTCCCTCTTAAAAATTGAAAAACAAATAACAAAGAAAAAAAGAACCCTGCTATTTCATCTTTTAATAAATCTATGATTTTAACTTTTCTCCTTAGGCAAAGTTTTGTGCCACCAGATCAAAGCATACAGTTAACAAATGATAATCCTAGTGGAACTTTGCATGGTGTATAACTTGTGGGACCATAAATTTTGTGGCTGTTGCAGAATAAAATTTGGGGAAATTCATGGTGCTTCTTTATATCAAGCATCTGCTCTGTTTTTGTGAATTATTTCTTGAAAACTTTACATAGATTTGAAAGTAAGCATATAGTTTGTTAATTATTGCTGTTTGTTCTAACTGGGAAGTAGGGTTGTTATAAGAAGGCCTCAGATTTCTTATAAACCTTTGATACCTTTCTCTTTTCAGGAGAATCAATCCCACATACCTTCCCCTTGTTAATTATTAATTACTATGTTATTAATTAATTATTAACATAACAATCATAATTCATATGCTCAAGAACTATTGTTCTCATTTTAGAGAAGAGGAAATACTCATTAAGGTGAAGTGCCACATAGCTATTAAATGATGGTGCTGGGACCTGAACCCAGTTCCAACTTTTCCCACTATTCTATTCTGACTCCTCAATAAAAGAGGGAAAATCAGCCAAACTCTCTTTACTTTTATATCTCAGCCTGTTTGCCAAACACTAAGCATAGAGAAGGTCAGGGAGGGTCACTTCCTCATGAATGTTTTTGAAGTTTCCACAGCTAATGGTGGTTATGTAATCTATTATTGTGTAATGAGACCCTCAAGGACTATCCTGTTAGAGATTGAGTATGCCTCTCTAGGCAAAAGTTTCATTTAATTTTTTTAGAGCAAAGCTAGACAAAGCTTATAAATGTGGTACTTAAACCCAAGGAACTTTTACAAGGAGCTTCCTTCCTATAATGATAGACCAGTTTTTCACACCAATTCAAGCCTCAATTACTTTGAATAAATCATTATCTTTAAAGCAATCAGTTCACTTTTAAATTTTTTTGGCATTCTCATTTTTTTTTAATTTTAGTAATGTGTTATTTTTCCAATTACACATAATGATAGTTTTCAACATTAATTTTTGTAAGATTTTGAATTCCATTTTTTCTTCTTCTTTCCCTTAATTCTTCCCTCCCCAAGACAGCAATCTGATACAGATTATACATAAACAGTCATTTTAATATATTTCCATATAAGTCCATATGAGAAAAATCAGAACAAAAAGGAAAAATCACAAGAAAAAAATAAAACCAAACAAAAGGTAAAAATAGTATGCTTCATTCTACATTCAATCTCCATAGCTTTTTTCTGATGCAGATGACATTTTCCACCCAAAATCTATATTGGAATTGTCTTGATAATTGTCTTGCAAAGTCTATCCTAGTTGATCATCACACAATCTTGATGTTACTATGTAAAATATTTTCCTGGTTCATCTTTAGGTCACATGAAAAAATTAGGTCACATATTGGGGTCACAAATAACTTTTTCCTCCTCCAATTCAGTTACATATTATTGGGGTTAATTATTCTATCCTTAACAACTGAGTTTGTTTCCCCTTTTGGCAAGCTTTACCATCAAAAGTGGCAGGGAGATAAAAGTTGTTTGCCACATTATTAATTAATAGTACAGAAAGAGTTTAAGAAAAAAAAAAGCCTGTAATTTATCTGTCTGTGGGTCAGCAGCTTGGCAAATTGTGAAACTACTAGCTGATGAATAAGAGTGTGGGGGGAGATTTGAAAAGATCAAACCAGGAGCTCCAAGAAATAGTGGCAATTAACTTTGACACTAGATATTGTAGGCAGGTAGGCTTTCTGAATGTGGATAGCCTATAGCAATAGGTAAATAGGAATGTTCTCTCCTTTCACTGATTTCCTTCATACTAGCTATTCAGTATTTGTCTTCTCCTATTGTGTGGAGCTCTATTCCTCTCTAAGACAGGGAATTTGGGCCATTAATCTAGGACAATATTGTCATATTGGTATTTTCTGGGAGTAGAGAGTGTCTATTCAAAGCCTCCATTAATCTATCTATACCAGAAGTACAGATGAGTTAATCTATAGAACACTGATAAAGAAACTCATTAGCTCATGGTGAGTTGCTACACCATGATGCATGGGATAGAAGTTGACTGACCACCTAGATATAAATACTATAACTAAAAAATGAAGATGAAAACTGGATAATGAAATGGGTCTACCATCTCAGGCTAGCCCATAGAAAGCAAAGATAATGACCTAATACAGGGATTCTTAACACAGAATAGTGGTCCTCAAACTTTTTAAATAGGGGGCCAGTTCACTGTCCCTCAGACTGTTGGAGCACCTCACACTTTGTCTCTGCCGCAAGTGTGTGTTGCTAACATGAGTTTAGGTCAAATATCACTTCCGTCTGATTTTGCCATAACCTAGCAGGCTGCATAAACGTCCTCAGAAGGCCTCATCTGGCCCTCAAGCCATAGTTTAAGGACCCCTGATGTAGAATATAAGAATGTTTTTTTTTTAAGAGTTTCAGACTGCATTTCAATTTAAATGGTTTCCTTTTAATCCCTATGTAGATTATTTGACATATTTAATGATATTATTCAGAGAAGGGTTCCATAGGCTGCCAAACTGCCAAAAGGTTACACAAAACAAACAAAAAAAGGTTGTCAGCCATTGCCTGCAATGATACCTAGGAAATAATTCCTATGTACAAAGTACAACCACTTAAAATCATCTTTTCTAGTTTTGGATGCTATGATTGGCCTTCTATAAGCTTAGTACATAAATAAGACAAAAGAAAAGTGTGTATGCACATATGAGGATGACATGGGGAAAGAGTTGTTTGGATCCTCTGTGTATGTATGTATGTGTGTGTGGGGGGGGGGTGTATGTGTGTGTTTAGTACTTTCCCCTGTACTTCACCTGCCCTGGAGACTTGGACACCTCCTATGGTATTTTAAGTTGGTTCAGTGAATCACATAACATCCTTGTGGAGTGGGAGGAGTTAAAACTTGTAGTAAAACCTATCCCAACTACCTTAAGAGAGAAGTGGTGACTGGAAAATAGACATTCTCAAGATAGTGACAAGGGGGTGGAGGATAGGGACCTCAGAAAGAGCTTTAAAAAAATGATTTACTTATGTCATTCCATGGCAAGGAAAATTAGTAGGAAAAAGGATTGGGAAATTATGAAAACAATTATCACTTGGGTCACTGGATAGAGTGCTAGACCTAGAGTTCAAATCCAGCCCCATCCATTTACTAGCTGTGTGACTAAACAAGCCACTTAATCCTGTTTGCTTTAATCCTTTGGAGAAGGAAATAGGAAACTACTTAAATATCTTTGCCCCAAAATCCTCACCACTAGTACTGGAGTACTAATGTCCACAAAGTCATAACGTGACTGAATAATAACAAAAACAAAGGTAGGGAAATTCTTTGGAGAAGAGTTGAGAGGATGTTACTAAGTCAAGTTTTAAGAAGCTTAAAAAATAAATTTTCAATCAAAAACAGAAATAAACCTAGCTGAATTGTCCAAGCCACTCTGTAATACCAAAGTGAACTAATCTGACCCCCATTGTTATAGTTGTTCACTCATTTCAGTCATGTCTGAGTTATTTGGAGTTTTCTTGGCAAAGATATTGGAGTGGTTTGCCATTTGCTTCACTAACTCATTTTACAAATGAGAAAGTTGAGGAAAACAGGATTAAGTGATTTACCAGGCATCACACACTAGTAAGTGTCTCTGAGGCCATATTTGAACTCAGCAAGATGAGTCTTCTTAACTCTGGACCTAGTGTTCTATCTCCTGCCACTTAGCTGCCCCACTTCCAATAGAAACTTCTATGTTTATGAGAGATGCATCTTGGAGAACCATTGGTTTCCCATATCTGACTCAGAATTCTTCTAAATGGTAACAATAATGGATATGCTATCAAATTTTATTTCCCCTTCCACTTTTGCACTATGTTACCAAAGTGGAGAAAACAAGCCTGGCTCCTATGGACTAAAGTATAATTGCCTTCCACCATTTGAAACTGGAATCAAGGAGGAAAAATTGGCAATGTGTCTTAAAGAAATGGCCTACCAAACAGAAGTAAACTGATTCTCTTAAAGATAATGACATAAGAAGGAACAACTGAGCTGAGAACTGAGGTGGAAAAGGGATCTGCCATCTCAGGCTAGGCTGAGAGAAGCAAAAGTAATTTCCTAATGGAACCAGAATCATTTCAGGTGACTTAGGTCCTATTAAGTATGGGAAATATCACCAGCTCCTAGGATAGATCTTCCTGAAGAGCTCTGACTCAGCTGTTAAAAGGCATTATTACTTGGGAAGCCTCTGTCAGCACAGCTCACCTCTCCTGGGAGAAATTCTAGCTGCTTCTTCTAACTTTGGCCTGGCCTCTGCCCACCAACTTCTCATCTTCCTAATTCTAAGCCCTGTTAAACCTAGTTCCTTCCAAGCACTAAAGGAATATGGACAAACCTTTGATAGTCCCTACATAAAGTGATAACATAGAAAGGAATAAGAATTCAAAAATGAAGGGAATATCTAAAAAAAATTATTTCCTTTAGTTGATTAAACAAGATCTAAGAATATTAATAATTATAAATTTCACTAAGTTGTATTTCTTTATAAAACATAATAGTTTGAGAAAAGTATTTTATACTAATTATAATTTATTCATAAATGAAGGTCAATTTAGTCTTTATAAGTCATGAGTCATTCAATGACATGCAAAATGTGTGAGTATATATGGGATTGCTAATAGATGGTCCTCATAGTGCTTCTATCTGTAAATGGCATTTGTATTGATTGCATTAAGTCCTGAAACTCTATAGGGCCTATTCAATGAAGCTCTAGAAATACCCTGAAGAAAAACTAAGTAGATAAAGAGCAATGATGCTCAAATTAGTAAAAAGCTGGTTGATGAGCACTCTATTGAATTGGTTCACTACTACAGAGAGAGAGATAGAAATAGAGATAAAAATATAGACATAGACATAGACATATAAGTATGTATGTATGTATGTATAGATACTGTACATACACATATCTATATCACGGCAACTAAATGGCTCAGTAGATAGGGGTCTGGGCCTGAAACCTTGAACCTGAGTTCAAATCCAGGCCCATATATTTACTAGATGTGTGATTCTGATCACAAAACTTAGCCTCTGTTTACCTTAATCCAAAGGAAAAAGAAATGGAAAACCACTTTAGTAATTTCACCAAGAAAACACACCATGGGCAATGTGGTCATACTATGGTCCATGGGGTTATAAAGAATCAGATACAAGTGAATAATAACAATATCTAGCTGTGGATATGTAGACATAGATGAATACATATACATATATGTGCATACATATTATATTTAAATCTCTATGACTATCCATGTATATCAATAATGATATACATGGATAGAGTTATCAATATCTATTAGTGGTAATTGTGTGTGTGTGTGTGTGTGTGTGTGTGTGTGTGTGTGTGTACAGAGACAGACAGAAATAGAGAAACAAGTACAGATAGAGTTATAGATAGATATAGACACAGCTCATTGATGATGGGCCATGAACTGGGCTCAGGACTACACAACAGAAGAAAAACCTTTTGGATCATTTGGGAAATATCACAAGGCTTTTGGTGCTCTCCAGCTGCTGTATCTCTTTAATCCCAGTTTAGCCTGATGATGCTACAAAGCTGTAAACTATAGAACATTATGATTTCAAAAGAATGAAAATTGTAAATGACTTGGAGCACACAGTGGTTGCAAACAGCATGTAGCATGTCACAAATAACTTCAACCATGAGTTGTATTATTAGAAGTGATATAAAAGGTATGAAGAACATATATGGCAAAGAAAATCAGGGGGAGAATCAGTGATCCTATAGTGAGAAAGTTATACCAGTATCTATGAAATATTAAAAAAATTTGAGAAAGATGCCAATGGGACATTGAGCCATTGAGCCATTCAAACTTTAGTGAATTTTAGAGATAAGAATCATGCAATTTGAGAAAGCATAGTTAAGGTAAGATAATATCTACATAAAGATATCAGTAGATTCTTCATCCTTACTATGAAATACAAACATATTTATGAAATGCAAACATATTTTAATCAGGGCACAAGATTTTCTTAAGCAACCTCATTTGGGAAAGAGAATATAAAATGAAACATAATTTATGAGTTTGCTAGTTGACTTTTCCTTCTGCAAATATTAGCTAGTATTTGATCTTCAGCTCTAACAGAATTTTAGAGCTCAAAAGAACCTTAGAGACTATATAACTCTGTTCCTTGTTTTACAGATGAAGAAATTTGAGACTTTAAGTGTACAGGGACTTGCCCATAGCCACACAGATAGTGGTGATCAGGATTAGAATCCATATCCCCTGACTTCTAGATCAGGGCTCCCTCTATTATACCATACCAAGGTGTCAATATTTAAAGTAAAGATGTTTGTATAAGCTTACAAATAATTATGAATGTGTCTATGAGTGTGTATGAGTATATATGAATATGTATATGTGTGTGTGTTTTTAATATATTATCAATTCAAGTTTTCTAAAAGTTATGTTACTTACTTTTAATTCTATTTCTTGTTCACTTAATTCATTCAATATTCATATCTTAAAAATGTGTTGAGAGCCTACTATAATACAATGCCCTATTCCGGGGAGGGGAGAAGCTACAAAAATGAAGAAAGAATCAGAGAATTTAGAATAAAAGGATGGAAAACAATATTCTGTCACAGATAAATATGTCAATTATATATGATGTTTGCCTCAAAGGATTAAATTGCTATGAGATAGAATAAACATGAGAAGTAAAACTGTGAATGACAATCTAGTAATTGCCTAAATTGCAACATCACTGATAGGAAATGAGAATAAAAATCATAATTTACTTAATAATATGGAATTTCCACAACACAGAATGAATGGCAGCTATAGGCATTTGAATGATGTAATATCTTCATTTGATAATCTGTTGTTTCATAAAATTTATATAATAATAATATTAATCTTAGTAATTTCTATATCTTCCACAATAGTGAGCACATAGTAGATGCTTAACTAAGCATGTATGTGATTGTAATTGATTCCAAGCTACCAAAATAATACCATAGAAAACTTTCTCCATTCAGTTAACCAAAAAAAATGTCTCTAAACTCCTGTGGTGAGAGCTATGAGTTCAAAAGGACATAGCTAGCTAGTTGGAAGCAATGGTGGAGAAGATAATCTTGTTTGTTTGATTGAAAACTCATTTTACAGAGGAAGTTCTGGGCTTTTAATCCTGTGTCTCACATCTACTAGCTGACCCTTTCATTCTTTCAGACTCACTTTCACCATTTGTAAAATGGGAGTGGTATAATAGTACCTATTTTATAGGGTTGTTGTGAGATAATATATGTAAAGCATTTTATAAAGCTTAAAATGCTATGCAAATGTTAGCTATTTTCTTATTGTTATTTTTTAAAAGTCCACATGAATGAGATGAGATGAGATCTTTCAAGAAAAAATCGAGTAAGGCTTCATCTACTTCAGAGTTTGAGTAGGCCTGAAGGACTTTGAGCATTGATTCAAGGGCATAATTGAGTCCCCTTCCTGCTATCCTCCCATGACACAATCTCCTCCCTATTTCAGTCAAATATGGACAACTATGTACTTATTGGTCAAGTCCAATTTCATGGGTAAATCTAGGGTTTGGAATGTAAGACTCTCAGCCAATGAGAATGAGGATCAGTGATGGGAGGGGGTGTTTTGTGTTAGGGATTAAAGGTGCTGTCCTGCCCACAAGAGGCGCTTCCTCTCTTTGATTGTCTGCTCAAAGGTTGGGACGCCCTTCTCAAGAGAATGTACAATAAACTTTGCTTTACTCTAGAGATCTCTCCAGCTTTTTCATTAAATGGTGACCCCTCACCATTTCCGTACCACACACACAGAACAATTTAATGTGGTTCTCCCATTTTTCCTCCTGAAATTTCCCATAGTCGCTGACTTTTTAGACTTTGAGGTTTATTCAGAAAAAAGGATGGCATATTCTCTCCCCTATTTTTTCCAAAATTCTCCATCAAGGTGATCCATTCCAGAAATTGTAGATTGAGAATTCAGATTGAGAATAAATCTTCATCACCACCATCAGATCTCATATTATATGCCTATTTGTTTTCCATTGTGGCTCAAAGAAATCTAGAAATCCAATCCCCATTATGTCCAAACTTATAATAAAATCAGTGATATTTCTTTCAATGGAAGTGATTCTGTTTTGATTTTGAATAATTATAATTCATGTTTCTACAGCATGACAAAGTTAGTGAAATATTTTTCTCACAACTCTGTGAAGTAAGTTGTTTGTTTTTGAAGACCAGTGACATCATAGGATGATGTCATGATTGTATTTAAATTGTATTTAAATGAATCAGAGCTACATAAAGTTATCAACCTCACTTTCTCCTCCAGAGTCATTGAAATCCAGTGGGACAAAAGTCAGGATGATTGGCTATGAGCTGGGATGCAATGGATGAACTTGTCAAAGCCTAACCAATCTCTAAGCACTCTATATCACTTGCTTCAGCCACTGTCATGGCTATTAGAAGAGAGTGTTCTCATCTACACATTCTTGAAGTAAATATCCCTGAAGTCAGTGAAGGATTTGAGGTCTTCAACCTATTTAACCTAGCTTCTGAGATAGTTCTGCTGAAGTATAAACACTGGGCATGCTACAACTTCTTGGGGTCACAGGTAAGAATTGGATGAAGGTGGACACCAAAGGTGAAAAATCCATCCTAAAAAGAGCTTAGCAAACCCCTAACATCAGAGCTGCAAGTCCTCCCTAAAAAATACTCCCATTTTACAAATAAGTAAGCTGGCTCCCAGAAAATCAAGTATCTGTGGTCACTTAGATAAGAGATGTCAAAATTTTTCTTTGAATTCAATTCTCTTGACCCTGGCCCAGCATACCATGCTGCTTTTCAACTTATAACTTATTATTTTTCTTGAAAGACATAGAATCTAGATTAACTATTATTATAGCTCTGGGTTTCACAGAATAATGGAGGAGAGAAGAGGCATGACTAATGATATATGTGACTAAATAGATAGAAATAGAGCTGTAGATACATGTGTGCATTTGCACACAAAGAATCAGTTCTCCATTTATAGCAATCTGCCACAGTTTCTATTTCCAGTACTCAACAATTACCCATTCATTATGACTTACAATACTTGCAGCAGGCGACCCATAGAGGCACATGTGTTGCCCAGCTACTCTTAAGGAAATGGGTCCCAACTTCAAAAACAGCAGAAAGTCCACCAGCTTAATTGCTAGCATTTGTGTTTGCTACAGGGGTATTTATAATGTGTAAAAGGGGTGTGGAGAGGCAGAAAACCAAACATCTTTATGTCAGCTTCTCAAAAAACCCAAACCATCATCTCAAAAGTCCCCCCAATGACACCCATCACAATCTACTCCAAAAAATTCTTTTGAACTTCTTAGCTCTATAAAGCCGATCCTTCATCTTCTGATGTATTGCAGTAAAAATAAGGCAGGAAGTATAAAGGAAACTAGAAGAACACAAGAATTTTCTGTAGAATTATTTGATACTGTAGCATATTAAAATATGATTGATTATTATGTTACCCTATTTCACTGATCTATATACTTTAGATATCAGTCTATGAACCACTTCTCAGAATAATGTTTTTAAAAGCATAAAAATTGCACAGGATTATAAAGAAAAATAGTTATATTAAAATAGTTATTAAGGAATTTTTTTTTAAGTTCACAGATCCCAGGGACAACCAAGCTGTAGAAGGAATGTGACAGAATGACATCAGGAAGACCCACATTCAAGTCCTATTCATGAACATTAGCTATGTGACTATATCACTTAATCTCTTAGGGCAGTCCATTAAATTGGGTTCTAATAAGATGTAGAAGAATTGCTCATCTCTATTGATGGAAAATTTCCACACTGAGAGTATTCCCCATGCTGATTAAATCATAAATACAAAATTTTGGATACTTTAGAAAATATTTTACTATATAACATGTTGGTATATCAATTATATGTAATTAAATAAGGCATTTGTAATCTTTTTTTACACAGTTGGTAGCTATTTTTCTTTTTTTAAGGGCTACATTTCTCTTAAGAAATAGTCTCATTTTTAAAAATTGTTTACATGGGGAAAAATCAGAGAGAATTTTCATCATGTCGCCATGCAAAGAGTACTAGAGTGGGTTTCAGGATACCTGGGTTCAGTATATTTTTTTCAATCTTAGGAAATTCCTCTGGATCACTATTTCATTTGTAAATGGTGAAAGAGATGATGTCTACAATCTATTCTAGTCCTAACATTTTATGATTCCATGCTTTCAACTTACAAAGTCTTTTTAAAGAAAATAAGCTAAAATTAGTCTAAAAACTAAGTATATTTTATTTGACAATCTCTCTCTCTTTCTGTTTGTCTCTGTGTTTCTCTGTCTGTCTCCCCCTCCTATACCATATCTTTCAAAGGCACACAAGCATTTGAATAAACACACACATGCACATCCATTCATATGTAGATACTGTTAAGTTCATTTTACCTGAAAGGAACATAGCCTACAATTACTCTCCTAGTGCCTGACTGAGCAATGTGAAATGAATCTCTAGGATCTAGAATATAATTGTAATAATTCATATTTCTACAGTGTTTTGAGGTTTACAAAAAAAAATTCCTCATAATAACCCTATGAAGCAAGTTATTAGCCTCATTTTTAAATTGTGTGCTGCTAACTATTTAGCAATTGGATCTCTGAACAAAAAAGTAGATACAACACATTTTAAAATTTTATCTTTATTATTAACATTATTTTTCATCACTATCTTAAGCCTAGGCAATCAATAAAACAAAAATTGAAGCACCACATTGCAACATTTGCTAATTTCCATGGCATAAATGTTCACATTGATTTTTTCTTTTAAAAATTTTATTGATATAATTTGTTGTTACATTTCCTAATTTCTTCTTGTATCCCTCTCTCTTCCTAAGACCCACTCCACATAACAAAGATTGTTTAAAAAAAAAAAAAAGAATGAGGGGGGGAGGGAAAGCAACTCTTAATAAAGCCAATAAGCAACAGATTTTAGGGTTTGTTTTCTTATTCAATTTGTGATTCTTGTCTTATTAGATTTCACACTGAGAATTTAGTAATTTAATAATGGCTCCAGGATATATCTGCCATTTGATAGATGATAAAATTGAGGTTGTAATTCCTGTCTACTTGCCACTTGCCACTTGCTTGCTTCAATCCTACTTGCTTCTGAACTTGCTCCTTTCTAAGCACACAACCCAAGGCATATGTGTCAACCCTGGAGCTGAAAACTGTAGTAGATGGCAAAGCTGCCAGTTAACATCTGTTCCCATAAAGGTGCTCTGATATGGTTTGGGGGTTTGTAGCTAGGACCTCCACTTATCCAAATGCATTGCCCTTCCCCAAAGGATAGAATGTTCCATGTGAGTGTGCCCTTGGCCAGACCTCATCCCCAATATACAGATTTTTTTGTCTGTCTCCCTGAGCAATTCTGGACTGGAAAATGGCACTGTGACTTTGGTCTTGAGTTTTCCCATCAAGATTTTGTCTTGTGTATTTTCTGTATCAGTTTGGAGAAGTTGAAGTAGGTAGGTAGGAATCCATTAGTGTGCTTTCTGATAGTTTACCATCTTGTACTACACAGTACTTTTTACATTACAAGTGCTTAATAAAATGATTTATCCATGTAGTTCTCTCTGGGCCTCAGTTCCCTCATCTAAAACATAAAGGTATTAGACCAGGTATCTTCTCATGCCCCTTATAACTGAAAACCTATGAAAAATAAAATACAAATCTATCTTCCAGCTTTACAATAATTTTTGATTAAATTGGTAAAGACCTAAAAAGCCTTTGAGACTATAGAAATTGAGATCATGGATTTGGACCTAAATTACTCAAGGGTCTGCAAGTAGCACACCTCCATTTTGTACATGAGGAAACTGAAAACCAGGAATGTTCATTGACTGTCTCAGTATCACACATCTCCTGTCAGAGGTGGAATTTTTTAACCCAGATCTTTCTGACACAAAGCCTAATGTTGTATCCACTGTAGCATGCTTCCTTTGCATTAAATGAGCCATTGAGCACCCATGGCATGTCCTTCCAGTAACCTCTTTGGATTTCCTGAGTTTATAGTGAGTTTTATGTCTAAGACACCCAATGACTTCAAATCTGTTACTCATAAATTTATGAAAACAAATGTAACCTGTGGTAAGATTATCTGATGAGAGAGATGAAACACTTTGAACCTAAGAGTCTTTGATAACCATGTTTTCTGTCTAGATATAAACCACAGACATTCACTACTAGATGAAAGTGGGAGGAAAATGAAAACAACTGTATCCAGAATAGAATTATTGTGTAAAACCTGAATTTTTGATCATATCTTTTTTTTTAATTAAGACTTTTGTAGAAATGTTTCTAAATGGTGACAGTTCAACATTTGTGCAATACCTGGTTGGGAAACCCTTATGGGACTCAAAGATCCTCTAACTTGCTCTCCCCAACCATCTATCAGGAGAAATGAGTCACAAAACATGGATTATACGCTTCCAATATCAGATGGTTTTCTGCAGTAATCTACAACTTTATCAAAATGGTCAAGGAGATGGTGGTACTGCTAACCAAATGCTCTCCATTTGTTTGGGAGATGTTTATGGTAACATAGTACCAATGCATGATTCAGCCTACTATAATTTAGGAATGATTAATAGCCAAGTCTCATAATAATGTGTCATAGACAAGGAAACCAAAAGTGTGGGGAAATAAAAGCATTATAGGAAAACACTCCATGATCACTGAACCTGGATATTTAAGAAATATGCTCATCAGCAATATCATCAACATCAGCCTTGACATTTGTGTCATTATCACCATCATTACCACCACCACCACCATCATCTCCAGCCTCATCATTGTGATAATTTGTTTTTGAGGAATGTTCTTTGTGATTGGTTACATAGTGGTTTGCATCCATTATTCCATTTGATTCTCACAATAACCCCACAGAATAGGTAGTACATCATTATTATTCTTACCTGTAGATGATGGAGTTGAGATTATAAAATCACAGATTTATAGTTAGAAGAAAGCTTAGAGTTCACTTAGAGTTCACCAATTCAAACAACTTCATTTGAAGAAACTGGAACCTAATAAGATTAAGTGGTTTGCTCTTGGTCATACATGTAGGGAGTATTGGAGATGGGATTTGAGTGAACCTATGTTTTCCTTAAAAAACTCTATCCATTCTATCCACTAAATAATCCATTTGTTTTCAGATGACAAAATTGAAATTCAGAGGGATGAAATTACTTTTTTTCAAAGGCACACAACTAGTAATGTATGGAAATCAAACTCAAATCCAGATCTTTCACTATCTAATACTCTTTAATTTGAGGATATTTTGCTTCTTTTGATTTGTTTTATAAGTATAGGGAATTCCTGATGAATATATTCTCTCTATCAAAGTAAACCATCAATTATTCTGGAAGTTCAATTTATAGATAATTGCCTAGGAGACACTGAAAAGAAAAAGATTATCTCATGGTTACACAGCCAGTATGTTTCAGAGATTTGACTGTTATCTTTTGAGGCTACCTCTTCATTCACTATATCACATTTACTCAAGCAAATAAATTTCATGCATGTTGGACACCATAGCTGCTAGGGGTGGCCTTCAAATAATGGATTTCCTCATTTAGGAAAAAAAAGAGTCCTTCTATCAGGAAGTCATTGAAATGAATAACAACTGTAAATTATCATGGATCCTACTTGACAACTATTCATTGAGTACAAGTTCTTCCTCAGAACAAGGCCAATATGTGTTGACTTAAAGATTCAAGGCCAGAATAAGAAACTCTAAGAAAGAAGATAGGTTTTGAAATTGCCGTTTATATAAGGAATTTCTATTCCTACAATTGAGTACATCATTCTTATATGAATTTAACTAAATATGAATATATAAATTCAAACTGAAAAATATATTTATATTTATTTATATAAAAAGCATTTATATAGTACTTTCAAGTTTACATTACACATTTAAAAAATCTTACTTAATCTTCGCAATAATCCTGAGAGGTAGGTATTATTATTATCCTCAGTTTACAGATGAGAAAACTGACACTGAGAAAGGTTAAGTGACTTAATCACCAGTCATAAAGCTAGTAAGGATATGAGGCTAGATTTGAAAACTAGTATTTCTGACTCTGAAATCTGTGTTTGATCCACTATTCCTGATATATCTCGATCATATCTTTTTTTATCATGACAAAGGAGAGACATGAAGTTGCTAATTTTTATATGGTTAATGAACTTTTATATTTATTTTGAAAATTATCTTTTCAAAAAAAAGAAAAAAGAAAGTTACCTGTTTATATTCTTTGATAATTTATCTATTGGTGGTAGATGGTTTCAGTATCTTTTAAGGAAAAACTCTCCTTGTTTGCTTGTAGTAGATATTGGTATGACAGGGAGGAATGGTTTATACTATTATTATGAACAAACTGGGTGATAGGTAAAAGTAAGGAATCCTGTTAACATATATTATATGTATATATTGCTATACAATATGGTCATTCTTTTAGTTTGTGAATGGTGGAATGATGACAAAGATAACTTAAAATCTAATGCAGCGAAGAGCACTTGACATAAATGAAAAATGAATTAAAGCCTGCAGTTCAATATGATCTACTTCGTGAAGAGGTATGCTAGCAAATATTTAACAAACTGCTTTCTGGGTTTGGAGAAGGAGAGTGGAATAATATACAACATACTTTTCTGCATTATTAATATTTTTCTTAAGCCTAAACACCAACAATACAAAGAATCAAGTCCCAGTTTGTAGTGTTTGTTAATTTCCAAGGTGTAAATGCTCACAATGAGCCAGTTTTCCTGACCTGGTTCAAACTGCCTCCAGAATATCCCAGAATTATGTGACTACACAAGGAAGGGAAGAACAAAAAAAAGTACAAAAACATACTTAATGAAAATGCAGTAGATAGTTGTGTATAGTGATAGCCACCATGTTTACATCCCATGACAAGTCCCAGAATGTAACACTATGATTATATCTACAGCATCAATAATTATGTGGTATCATTTATGGATAGGAAACTCAGCGACCAAGTACACGGTTCCCTTAAGTTGGGGAAAAGAAAAAAAAAAGTCTCAGGTTTCCTTGCCTCATTTCTTGAAGGGAGGTATTACACAAAGGCAACACATAGCAACATACTCTCCTGAATTTAGTTCTGCTACAAATCTCAGGTTACTAAGTATCTTCAATATGCCAAAATATCCAATAGGACAGTATACCAAGACATAAATGGAGGATTTTTATCATATATAAAATTTGGGTTTCAGAATAGATGATCTCTAAGGATTTTTTCAACAATAATGTTCTATGGTTCTATGACAGACTCTGAAGCTTTTTTTTTTAAACTAGGACATAAGAATGAGAATATAGGAGCCTGTCCATCAATATCCCCCTCAAATTAGAGGTAGTTGATCCAAAAACAAGATTATAAGAAGCAGCAGCATCCAAGAGCTCTTTGTGAGTAGGATCCTCTTAGTTCCTTCAGTAACTCACTGGGAAGGAAAAGGAGAAGAGACACAGTAAGACTTTTTTAGTCAGAGTAATTAAATGGGCCAACACATCAAAAATGGGCTTTGCCTGTTCTGATTATAGTCCTCTTCTATGTTTGAAAATTTGCCTCCATGGCATCTCACAAGAGCAACACCTGCTCTTGTAGGTATTTCACCCTACAACCATGCAAAGGTGATAGTGCTGCTTGCCTTCCTCAGTGTTTGGACTCAGGTAACAGCAAATGCACAGACTCCTCCTCCTCCTCCTCCTCCTCCTCTTCTTCCTCTTCCTCCTCCTCTTCCTCCTCCTCTTCCTTCTCCTCCTCCTCCTCCTCCTCCTCCTCCTCCTCTCACATGAAGAGATCCATTCTACAGGTCTGAGTTAGACCTCCAGCAGACACTGGCAGGTGACTCCCGCATCACAACATTCTTTGAATGTGAGTCTTATTATTATTGCTGTCAGACTAAGGCAAGTAATATAGCAGACAGTTTCCATTATCATTTGGTCAAGTCATAAAAACCACATTTCTTGACTCTTTGGTTCTTTATACCAGTTTAATATTATATCTAAATATTCAATCAGATGAAGAAGAGGGGCTATTGTACCTCTTGTTAAATTTGTTGATAAAGATTGAGAAGTCTTCTATCAGGATGTTGCATTTCTCCCTGGTTACCTTTCTTTCCTATTTGGATATGAGGTGGGCTCCCTACCACTCAAGTTCAAGATATCTATAAGTTCATATTTGTGAAATTTTAGCTCCTAAGCCTTCATCATTGTGTTCACCTTTAATAGTCAATCAATTAGTGGAATTACCTCAAAGTAAAGCATTAACTGAAAGAGCATAAAAATGTTCCATCTATGAATCTAGGGTGTACCTCCCCCAAATACATATCAGTGAAAAGAGGATATATATATATATATATATATATATATATATATATATATATATGTTTAGTATACTAGTAAAGAGGCATACATATAAGGAACACATATGGTCAATGCAATTCATTGCTTCACCACTACAGGATCTTGGTGTCTTTTATCATTCTGTGATGCTGTTAATCATTACATAGAGATGATATTTGAACTCAAAAGGGATGTGAGATCATTTACATAAAAGCATATGGAAACTAAGGTTACTGAAGCAAGACCCTGGGGGAAATCTTTAAAAAGGAAAGAAGTGGGTGATTTAGTAAAGGAGACTTCAAAGATGTCAGCAGACAGGTAAGAAGCATACTGCATTGTCTTGGTAACCAAGATAAAAGTATAATCAGGAGAAGAAAATGTTCAGCAGTACAAGTAGCTACAGAGGGATCAAATAAAATTAAACTTAGATACCATGTTTATCATTTCAGAGATTTTATTACCTTGGAGAATATAGTTTTGGATTAATTGTGAGTTTGAAAGTCAGACTACAAATGACTGAAAGGTAAGGAAATGGAGGAAATGAATGTAGAGAATTTTATTTAAGAGATTGTGTGAAAATGAAAAAAAGGGAGACCAAACTATGTGTACCCTTTGATCTAGCAATACCTACTGGGTCTGTATCTCAATGAAATGACCAAAAAAGAAAGAGGTCCTAAATGTGTAAAAATATTTGTAGCAGCCCTTTTAGTGATGGCAAAATATTAGAAATTGAGGGAGTATGGATCAATTGGAGAAAGGCTAAACAAGCTGTCGCATACAAATGTAATGGAATACTATTGTACAATAAGAAATGATGAACAAGCAGATCTCAAAAAAATTTAGTAAGACTTGTATGAATTGATGCAAAGTGAAATGAGCAGAACCAGAAAAACACTGTATATAGTATCATCAACACTGTGTGATGATCAGTTACGAATGAGTCAGCTTTTCAGCAACACAATGATCCAAGACAAGTACAAAGTACTAAAGAAGGAAAATGCTATTCACATTCAGATAAATATCTAATGGACTCTAAATACAGATTGAAGCATATTTTTTTCTCCTTTGATCTGTTTATTCTTTCACAAGTGTGACTAATTGGGAATGTTTTACATGATAGCACATGTATAATCTATATGAAATTGCTTGCCATTTTTTGGAAGAGGAGGGAGGAATGAAAATTTGAAACCCAAAAGCTTATTAAAATGAATGCTAAAAATAATCTTACCATATAATTGAGGAAAAATTAAAAAAAAAACTTGATTGAGTTATTATTTATGTAGCTTCTAAGCATAATCTAATTACTTTGTTGGTTTCAATATCTATTTGGTTCCTAATTTAATTTATGGGATGATCTGGATTAGCCGAGTCTTATACAAAACTTTCTTTTCCAAATAATTTTATTCGTTTTTGTATCATAATTGTTTCTAGATGTCCCTCCCCTGCTGTAAATTCATTAATTTAAAAAATTATATATATATATACATACACACACACACACACACACACACACACATATATATATATATATATATATATATATATATATATATATATATATATATATATATATATATATATATTATATATATATAGTTAAGCAAAACCAGCAAAATGATCAAGATTGGCATCATATGAAATGTATCATATTAAATACCTACATGATCCTACATATATACACATACATAGCTTTCTTTTAAATGGAGAGAACTTATGTGAAACTTTGTATAGAAATTTTTTTCTCTATCATTATTTTCACTGTTCTGTGAAGTGATACTTCATGTGAGTTTTTTTAACATCAATTTTCCTAAATGTTTTATAAACAAATTTTTGATCTAAATGAATGATGTTATTGGATGCTATGTTAATTCACTTCACAAGGAAATAAGATTGTTTACTGATTAATATGTTTCTGTACTCTTTTGGCCACTTCATGTTAGAACCACATTTCATTGATTAAAATTCAATAAAAACAATGATGATAAGATCTAGTGTCTAAGTTTATCCATTTCCCCTTCCCCTTCCATTTTAGTATCAACATCTTGTTTAAATAAGTCAAGTTAGGGATGTATTAATTGCATGCAATACCTTTTAATTTTATCCTTTTTTTCTAATTTTGTGTTGCTTTGATTTCTGTTTTACTAGCATGTCTATATTAAAACTATTTTGAAAAATTATTTTCAAGAAAATTGTTTTCTCTCTGTAAGATATAGTCAGTTGCATTATTTATTATATTTGTTGTCTACTCTTCTAATTATCTTGTTCAAAAAAAGTATTTATTATACATAGGAATGAAGTTTCTGTATATTATATAAAATTTTGTCCTCTTTAACTTTTTAATTCTGACCTTTATTTCCAAGCACATAAAAGAATGATCCTTCCTTATGACCATCTTTTCATTTACATCACTAGATAACATTATCTAAGTTGATCTGGTTTAAAAGCTCTTACAAAGTCACATCTAGCATTTCTTAACTTATCCTCTGAAAAAGTTTTGGGTCTATAAAATACAGTTATGATTGTTATTTTCCCTTTTTTGTTTATGCACATTATCAATACTTTTATGTCAGATGATTGAGTATCCCATGAAATGATTCTTTTTATTGCCTTTGAGCACATGTTAAAATCAACTCCTTTATTTTTCCCTCCAAAAATAAACTTGTAAGCTGCCTTTTCTTTTTAGTTTCAATGTTCTTACGTTTTCTGGTTTTATACCCAAGGAGAATAATTATTTATCTTGATGTGGTTTTGCTGTTTCAATTGTATATCAACGTGTTGGTCATTATGGATATGTACATCTCAAATTTAGAGTCCCAACAATTAGTTTTTATTGTTAACCTAATAACTGTTATTCATAATATTCTATGCCCCTTTTACAAAAGTTTTGTCATCATCACTGTAGTGATAGACAAGAACTGGTTAGCACTGAGGTTTACTTTATAAGTTTTTTGTTTTTGTTTTTGTTTTTTGTTTCATGGGTTGCCAGGGCCACAAAACAAAGAAAATTGTAAAGGGAATCTCAATATTCTTGAGTCCATTTCTATGTGATCCATTTAAAAAATGGTCCCAAAAAAAAAAAAGAAATTTCATACAATTCTTTGTACATTTTGGAAATGAGGCCTTTGTCAGAAATACTGCCTTTGCATAAATTTTTCCCAGCTTTGTACTTCTTGTTTCTATTAGTTTTGTTTGTGCAAAACCTTTTTAATTTAATGTTATTAAAGCTGTCCTTTTTGTCTTTCTAAAAAAAAAAAAAAAAAAAAAAAAATGGTCCCAGAAAGAGAATATGTCTGCTGTTTGGGGACCAGCCAAACTGCTAGTGGTAAACCTCACAAAGAGATAGGCAAGTCCCCAGACATTAAATACAAATTCTTTCCAGGACTACTTTTGAAGTTTTTCCAGTTTGGTAGAACTTAGCTTCTTTGATGACAGTTAGCAAAACTCCCTTGATTATCTCCATTTCACGGTCAGGCTGATGCCTTTAGTAGGGACTTTAAAAATGTTTTGAAGATCTTTATTCTAAAGAAAGAACATAGAAAGAAAGACTACCTGGATTTCTATATCTAAAGATCTACCATGTGGAATAGGAAGTAAGTTTATTTTGATTAGTTTCAGAGACCCAAACTAGGGCCAATGACCCAAAATTATAGGGAGAAATATTTCAGCTCATCATAAGGATCTTCTTAAAAAATAATAATTAGGACTATCAAACAATGAAATGGGATATCTCATGAGATAGTGAGTTCTCTTTTACCAGAAATGTTCAAATAAAAATTAGGTAACCACTTTTTGAGAGTTTTATTGAAGGGATTCAAGGGATGACATAGAATTAGGCGGTTATAGCTTCTAAATTTCCTTCCAACTCTTGAGATTCTACAATAAGTTTGACTGGTAATAGACTGACACTATATCTTCCTGAATGGGGGATAATGCTACTGCAGCCACCTCCATAGCAAACAGCAGCCAAAAACATGGTGAGCAGGAGCGGTGCAATTGCTGCCAGCACTGGCAGGAGCCCTTTTCATTGGCATTGTATTTACTTTGACCACAAGAGACAAGTGACCTTGACTTCAAGAAAAGGTTTCAAAAGCAAAGAAAGAAACAGAAACTTCTTAAATAAAGAGAGAACCAGACTTTCCAAGTTACCTGATCTAAAAGACACAGAAACTCTTCAGAAATTCTTCCTTGAAGAAATATAGCTTGACGAAGAATTACTAGCCCAAGGTGAATATGAAAAGGGTGTTGACCACTTAAGAAATGTCATTGCTGTCTGTGGGACACCACAGCAATTGTTGCAAGTTTTATAGCAAACTCTTCCATCAGCAATGTTCCAGATGCTTCTGTCTAAGCTGCCAACAATTAGCCAGAGAATTGTGAGTGAACACAGCTTGGCCAAAGATGATGTGAAATAAGAAACGTGTCAACATAATAAAATCCTAATAAAAATTTTTTAAAATAATTCTTAGCCCAAAAGATGAGCAATTATTGAAGGAGGGGGGAGAGAGTAAACACAGTAGTTATGGACTGTGTATAATACTGCAATATACTAAAGTTGATTATAACTTTGTGTGTGTAGATTAGCTTTGCTTTTATTTTTTTTATCTCAGTAAAAGGCATAGTTTGATATTTTTTTCATTTTATAAATACACCATGAATGATGATAAATAATGATAATAATTTTTAAAAAGAAACAAACAAGCACAGAAAAAAACCCCACTATATCCTCTAGGAAGAGTAGAGAAGACTGAGCAAAATTCTCTGTGGGCTAGATAGAAACAGATTCTTCCAAGTCTTTGATATTCTCACCATTAGATATTTGTTTTATTTTGTTTTGCTTTAATTTAAGGTCCAATACCACTACTGTGTCTCATATAGGGTTTCTACAAACTGCACAACTAACTGATTTGACATATAAAAATCAGTTCCCAACAAATATGAAACTAAGACCATATGTCAAAACCAACTCCCAGTATGGCATCAGACATCAGAAACACTAGGTTTGTCCAGTGAAATTGTACAAATTGATGAAGCACTCTGGCCATAGTATTAATCCTTATCTTTGATATGAAATCTATAACTGGCTTTCAAGTCTCTGCCTTACCTACTAAGCCTGCATGCTAAATGCTGCTACCAGAAAGATACCCAAAATCATCTTGTAGATAATGTCCAGCAAATATAATTCTATAACTTCCAAGAAAATGGTAGTTACCTGTCAGATGTCAAATACATGGTTCTCTGCCTAGCAGAATAAATTGTGGGTCTATACCAAAAAGACTACCTACTTGTACAATGTAGGCTGAGCAAGATACTTATCATTACCCTCATACACTCCCATTTTGGCAGGCAAAGTAGAAATTAATCACTTTTACTTCTTATTGGAATACTTGGCTCATTCATTCTTTATGATTGGTGGGCTTTGGAATGAAGCACAATGATTAACCTTGCCCCTAAATCAAGATCTGATATCTGTGATTTATTCAGGCAGGTCTCCCAGTCAGATACAGAGAATATACAAAAAGAAGCTGAGAGTAAATTGAGGTCAAGTGACTTGCTAAAATTTACACCCTGGCTAATGGAAATGGGAGGATTAGACATTTCAGCCTCCATATTTCTGGCCTGCTGCCCAATCCTTCAATGCTATTCTGATTCTTCTGGGATCAAGAAGGTAATGCCCCTCATGCCTTGTGTATCAGATACAACAGTTCTAACAGTGAAACATGGTTTCATACCTCAACTATTCTTATATTGCCTTGTGATCTGATGATTGTATTGGGAATAAATTTTGAGGTAATGATATAGTCCAGGCCTATATTGGAATAGAGTATACATAGCCCCCATATGTAGGTTCTGGCTTCATATGATAGCAGGGGAGTCATCCAGCTTCATGTGATTTTGCACACATTTCTGCTGATTCAGAGGTGGGGATGTGAAATATAGACCTACACTCTGGGATGCAACACAGATTCCAAAATTCCCTAAGAGAGTCTTTGTTCCTAAATCAATGACCATATTTTATGTGTGCAAAATGAAATGAGTCTAGGATTGTGGTGGGGGAGAGTTGTTTAACTTGATTTTATGGATCTTTCACATAAGTAATAGTAATTAATATGTAATTAATTGCAAGTAGATCAAGGACAATTCCACATAATATTGCTTATATGAAATGAAAATGATTCAGAATTTGAAATATATTTAATTGGCTCAGTCTTTTCAAGTCAATTTTCTCATCTGTAAAATGAGGAGTTTGGATGCAATGACTGCTAAAATCCCTTTCAGCTCTAAATTTATAATCCCATGGTACTAAATAATAACTCCTGAAGTTTGAGCATACAATACATAGAGGAGGAGGGAATGTTATCAATGACTGTCCTCTGTCCTAGTTTCTGAACTCAGGGTCATTGTGACTAATATTTTGCAAGAATCTTTCTTGCATAGAATTGTAGGTATTTTCCCAATATCTTCTTCATTCTGACTCCTGTAGAAAGTGAATTAATGGTAATCTAGTGTTTGATAAACCCAAAGACTCCAGTTTCTTGAATAAGAACTCATTATATGACAAAAATTGCTGGGAAAATTGGAAAATAGTATGACAGAATCTAAGCATAAACCCACATATCATACCCTATACCAAGATAAAGTCAAAATGGGTTTATAATTTAGGCACAAAAGGTGGATACTATAAGCGAAGTAGGAGAGCAAGATATAGTTGATCTATTATATCTTTGGAGAAGGGAGGAATTTATGGCCAAAGAACTAGAGAATATTATGAAATACAAAATAGATCATTTTAATTACATTAAATTAAAAAGGGTTTGCACAAACAAAACCAATGCACCTAAGATAAGATGGGAAGCAGAAGCTGTGAGGAAAAAAATTTTATAGCCAGTATTTCTTTTAAAGCCCTCATTTCTAAAATCTATAGAGAACTGAGCCAAATTTATAAGACTACGAGTCGTTCCCCAATTGATAAATGTTCAAAGGATGTGAGTAGACAATTTTCAGATAGAAAATTAAAGCTATCTAGTCATAGAAAAAAAAATGCTCTAAATCAGGGAATACCTCACACCTCTCAGATTGGCTAAGATGACAGGAAAAGATAATGATGAATGTTGGAGGGGATATGGGAATACTGAGATATTAATGCATCATTGGTAGGATTGTGAAATGATCCAACCATTCTGGAGAGCAATTTGGAACTATGCCCAAACGGCTATAAAACTGCATATTCTTTGATCCAGCTGGTTTTGTATCCCAAAGAGATCATAAAAGTGGAGAAAGGACTTGTATGTGCAAAAATGTTTGCAGCAGCTCTTTTTGTGATGGTAAAGAATTGGAAAATGAGTGGATGCCCTGAACTGGGGAATGGCTGAATAAGTTCTGGTATATGAATGTAATGGAATATTGTTCTATAAGAAATGATAAGCGGGCAGATTTTTAAAAAGCCTGAAAAGATTTACATGAATTGAGTGAAGTGAGCAGAATCAGGAGAACATTATTCACAGTAACAGCAAGATTATGTGATGATCAACTTTGATAGACTCAGCAATACATTGATCCAAGACAGTTCCAAAAGACTTGAAATAGAAAATGCCATCTGCATCCAGAGAGAGAACTATAGAAACTGAATGAGGATTGAAGAATACTATTTTCACCTTTCTCTTTGTTTTCTATTTCTTTCTCATGGTTTTCCCTTTTGTTCTGATTTTTCTTTCATAAAATGACTAATATGAAAATATGTTTTAAATGATTGTATATGTATAATCTATATCAGATCACTTGCTACTCTGAGGAAGGGGGAGGGAAGGGAGGGAGGAAAAAAATATGGAATTCAAAATCTGACAAAAATAAATGTTGAAAATTAGCCTTATATGTAATTGAAAAAAAAATACTATTGAATTTTTTAAAAAGTAAGTGAATAAATGGCAATTATTGCTTATATAATTCTTAGATAGAGATGCACAATGAAAGAGGATCGAGGACATTATACCCATTCTATGACAAAGATTGTAGAAATCAGATTTTTATATTCCCTAAAGTACATTAGATCACAACCCCAAGTACATACCTGTGCTTTCATTGATATTTGGGACTCCCCTTGGGAAAACTTTCTCAACTAAATCAGACTGGCATCTTGTCTGTAAGTTGTCTTCTTAGTTTTGAAGGGAGGTAATAGGTAAGAGGTAAAACTAACCCACAGACACACAACTACTATGTATCAGAGACAGGACTTTAACCTGGGTCATTTCTTTCTCTTAAGACTGACCCCTCACTGCACTACATCATGCCTTTTACTCAGACCACACTTGAGAAATTAATTTTAGATTCAAAATGAGTGAATTATTACCTGAAAAACTTATTCTTAGTCTAACATAAACCACATGTCCAACTTTGTGCTCCCAGATTTGGCTATTTCCATGCTGAAAGAGACATAATGGATTTCATTTATATTATGGTTTAAAATTTGCAAAGCTCTTGAGTCTCTCCCAACAACTTGGTGAGGTAAGTAAGAGAGGTAATTTTAGGTCCATTTTATAAATATGAAAATGGTCAGGAAGTTTAATTTGATCAGGCATCATGAAGGTAGGAAAGTCAGATGCAGGATATGAGTGGAAAACACATAGGCCATGCTCCTCAATGAGATCTGGTAACAAATGGCCTTGGACATATGCCATATGCTGAGTGAGAGGTACTAACACTTCAGTGTATGGCCCCAGAAATATTCAGAAAATCCATCAAATAATACAGCATTTTCAGGTTGCAGAAAATAAAATTAAGCATTTCTTGTAGCTAACAAGTGAATACAAAAAGCATAACCACATCTGTGCATACATTGAATTGCTGTGATCCCCAAATCTATCTTTCCATGCAGATCCCTGTGAATTAAGTTAACATCCCCTTTTGAAGACACTTTTCTGATGCATCTGAGGCAACCCCTTGTCAATGGTTGCCTACAGGCCCTGACTTGTTGAGGCTCTGCACTGTTTGTGAATGTGTGGGGATATATCCAAGTGTGCACACCTGTGTGCACACCTGTGTGCTTTCATATACGAATTGATTTACTAACAATAATAATTGATAGTTGCCAGGACCCAGGTTTTGAAAATGTAGGGATTCAATTCAGAGCCAGCTCTGTGGCACAGATACATCAAATGTAGGCAGAAGCAAGTCATTTCTTCTGTCCTGCCAACAAGCATAGGCTTTTAGACTTTCCTTGTGGAATCAAGGGTGGCATTGGGCCCAGAGTTTGCACTTTCTGCCAAGATCCTTTCAATGCACGTAATTTCCAAACTAAGACAGGCACAACTTTGGACATCTCTTGTTTACCTTCAGTAAGTGACCCTCCTCAAGATCCATTGGTAGTATACATATCAAAGTGTTTTCTCTTTTCGAAATAATATCACACATCTGAGTTCTTTGGGGTTATTTCTAAGATGTTAACCTAGAACTGCTTTGATGGCTATTGTTTTCCATTACAGGATTACCCAAAATGAATGAATGAATGATAAATGTGTGTTGTTACAAGAATTCTTGAGCTTCTATTAAAAAGGCATAACTCAGAGAAGGTGATCCCAGGGTTTCAAGCTATCTCTGCCTCTTGTCTTGTGATCTTTCTGAATTCCTCTGAGCTTACTTCCTCTTCTGTAAAGTAGGGCCAGTCATATTTGTACTGCCTCCCTCCTAAAGTTATGGTGAGAAAAGTCCTTCAAAGGCTTAAAGCACCATCTATATAAATTCGAATTCTTGTTACTATTATTACTATCTGGTTGATAGTAGATCAACTTGATCAACTTCTCACTTTCTCTCAGTGCCCCACCCTCCATAAAAACCTGCTGTCAAGTCTTGATTCTGTTTTCATCACCTCATATTCTCCCTCCTCTTTTCAAACCCTGATGCTATAATGATGAAGCCTCACAATCCACTACAATCTATGTTCCACGCAACTATCAAAGTGATCTTCCTAAAGCACAGGTCTGAACGTGTTATTTTTCTGTTCAATGGATTCTAGTGACTCCCTATCACCTCAGGATTAAAATATAAAAATAAAAAAAAATTTTTAAAGCCTTCATCACCTGGTCCCTCCTGCCTTGCCAGTCTTTGTATTCCTTACTCTCTGTCTGTTTCTTTTTTAAACCCCAACCCTGACTGATGTACTTCTCAACCCAAAGACATTGGCCATTTTGCTTGACCTACATAAGACACTCCACATCCTATCTTGGTGAGATTTCCCTGACTGTTCCTCATATCTAGAATCCTTTTCTTCCAAAGCTTTGTCTCCTGATCTCTCTGGCTGCCTTCAAGTTCAATGTAAAGTCCTATTTTCTACAAGGCTTCTTTCCCATTTTCCCTTAATGCTAATGTCTTCCTTCTCTTGAATATTTTCAATTTATTCTAAACATATCTTATTTATACAAAATTATTTGTATGTTATCTTCCTCATTGGACTGTGTGCTCCTTAAAAATTGGAATTGGTTTTTGTTTTGTGTGAATTTTTTTTGCCTTTCTTTGCATCCTCAATACTTTGTACAGTGTCTGGCAAGTAGTGGTGTGCTTAATAAATGTTTGTTGACTAACTATTGATTCCTAAGACTCAATTTCAGAATTTGGGGGCTGGGCTTATTATTGGAGTCTAAGCATTTTTGCAAGTTGTCCACTTGGATTGTAGAGTAGTAACACTGAGACCTTTGACCTAGCTTCTTAAATCCTCTTCTAGTTTCTTGTCAAAAAATTCATATTTTTCATCTAGAATTATTTGAAGATTCCTAATATTGACATGCTTTGGATTTGACCATAGTAATCATGGTCAAAAAATTAGTCACTGAGTTACCAATCTGCTGATGACATGCTTATGCTTACTTAGCTCAGCTGGTCCTCAGATGGAAGACATAGTCTCTTTTTCCAAGGACAAAATCAAGACCTGTCCAACTTAGAAGAACTTAATGTAGCTTATCCTTTGCTGACATTGTTTTTGAGAGTCCAAGATCATTTCTACACTACATAGTATGGACATCATATTAAGATTTTGTGTAGGTAACATGATGAGAATAATTAGTCAATAGATAGGAAAGACAGGATAAATATTTACACTCTAGATCTTTTTATCACTACAAAAATATGATTCACAATTCATAATTTTGAAATGCCTATAGCTGTCTGTTTTACTTTTGTCTTCTTATCCCCAGTGCCTGATTATCTAGTATGTAGTTAATAATTAATAATAATAAAAAATAATTAATAATGCTTATTGATTGGTTGATTAGTCATATTTCCCTGAAATCTAATCTAATCCTTTCATTTTACAGAAGAAGAAATTTAGACCCCGAGAAATTAAACAATGTGTTCAAAGTCACACACAAAGTAAGTGACAAGGGAATCTTGAATCTATGTGCTGTGATTCAGTCCCATCATATTTTCCCATCATGCCTTTTTCTTCTCACAAGCCAGATACAGTATTCCTTCCCCCATGTCTTTTCACCTAAGCACAGGACTTCATCTTACATTTCACCAACAAAGCTGTGGCGATTCACAATGTTCATCTCCAGTTATACACTTGAAGTCATCTCATTATTGTCACTTTCATCACTTATGCTGGTCTTGGAGGATGACAATGCCAGCTGTTCTTCTTATGCCAATGATTCTTTTCCCTTTCCTTTTGCCTGAAATGTTTGTTCTCCTAAACTCCATATGTACTACTTATGTTCCTTTATAGAATGAAAGCATGTTAAGAGTAGGAATAATTTCATTATTTGTATTTGTATCCCCAGGGCATATAATAGCACTTGTCAATGAACTGATTGATTTCTCTAGCTTTTCTCCCTTTCACAAAACAACTATTTAAAACATATAGAACTCATATCAAATTGCTTACTATTTTGTGAGGAGGAAGAGAAGGAGGGAGAAAATTTGGAACTCAAAATTTTATAAAATATAAATGTTAAAAATTGTCCTTACATGTAATTGAAAAAAAATAACATTTAAAGAAAGGAAAGAAAAAAGTTGTCTTCACTCATCTTCCCTCTCTCACCTCTCACTCTTATCTCGGTGATTCAACTGAAATTTCTCTTAAAGGTTACTAATGATATCTTTATCATTAAATTCAATGGCCTTTAGTCTTCATCTTAGTCTTGCTACAATGTTTGTCATTGTTGATAAACCTCTCATTGTGTATACTCTCTGTATGTTTTTAGAATACTGCCCAACTAGTTTTCCTATCTGACTACTTTTTCATATCTATTTTAAGGATCATTGTCGATGCCATAAACCCTAGGCATGGATGCTTTTCAAGACTCCATCTTAAAGTTTCTCACTATCTATTGAACCTTGGCCCCAAATATCCAACTTCCTACTGAAAATCTCCATCTTTTTGACTCAAAAGTATCACATTTTCAAAATGCCCTTAATATAACTTAATAGCATTACCCCTAAACATAATCCTCCCAACTACACCTTTTCTGTTGAGGACAAAACTACTGTTTTGTCATCCTAATTATCAATTCAGGAGGCATCTTCAATATTGTTTTCTTCATACTTAATATGCAATCAGCTGCCAAATCTTATCAATTCCACCTCTTCAACAGCCCTTATTGTGGGCCCTTTTTCTCTTTGAGTACCATAGCCACCAACTTCAAACCCTTATCCTCTGATGTCTAGACAATTGCAGTAGAACACTTCCTATATTTGGTTTCTCCTTTCTCTAATCCATAATATACAAAATTACTCGATTAATATTCCTAACACATATCTAACCCTGTCATTCTCCTTTCCAATAAGGTTCAGTAGTTCCCTGTGGTTTCTAGTCTTTCTGTTTGGCATTTAAGGTTCTCCATAATCAGGTTCCAGTCTATTTTTGTCAGGTGGATTACACATCTTGTCCCAACCAAACTGGTCTATATGTGACTCTCTGTACATAAAATTTCATTGCCAACCTCTGTTTCTTTTGAACAGCCTCTTTCCCATATCTGGAATTCTCCCTTGCCCTACATATCTTTACTTCCTAGGATCTCCAACTTCCTTCTACACACTGCCTCTTTCAAAATCTTCTCCAGATTCCTCCAGTTATTACTAAGCATTCATTTAAATGTTGGAGTTTTCACTTCAATTAAGTCACAGAACCATTAACAGAGTGTATGTATATATAATTGTTATACATGTTTGTGATATACATGTATGGCTTACTTATGTATAGGTATCTGTATTTGCATGCATACATGTATTAGATGTGTTATCAGTGCCTTCCCAAGAATAAAATATTGTCAGTAATAATCTTTGGTGAAAAAAAAAAAAAGAAGGTTGAATTGTGTTAAAAGCAAAAATAAAATAGAAAAGAGTTATTCTAAAAAACCTTACTTGAAGCACTCTAGTTTTAGCTCTAGCCATTACATACATGACAGCTTTATAAAAATCTTACTCAGTTTTACCTACTTACATAAACAAGGCAATTTATCCTAGACTCGAAACGTAATCACATAAACTTTATGGGGAGTCTGCTTGGGAATAAAATCATTTTATAAAGCCAATGTCCTCATGACAGTGTTTTGATTAATAGGAAAATAGGAAGGAACTTGGAAATATATTGCTGAATACTTTACAAGAAATTTTGGCACCCAAAATCAAAGAACCAAAATGGAAGGGCCACAGGCTCTTTCTACCCTTCTCAGACAAGACGGTAAAGTCAATGAACTAGGGTTGGGCTGTGACATCTTCCAAAGCAAACTGCTGCAAGTTATTCCCTGTTTATTTCCCTGAAGGTGACTACTAAAACACTGCCTGTCCTGACTCGCACTCAGTGTCTGAAAGTCTCTTGAGTCTTAGCACTCCAATGTAAACTTTCCTTCAGAGAGGAATCCAATCACATAAGTCAATCAATAATCACCAGGCTAAGTTTTGGGGACAGAAAGAAAAATAGAAGCTATTCCCTGACCTCAAGTAGTTCACAGCTTAAGAGAAGAGACAATATGAAAACAGCTATGTACAAAAAAGATATATCCAGAGTAAGTCAGAAATAATCAACAGAGAGAAAGCACTGGAATTAAGGTGGTCTAGGAAAGGCTTCCCACAGAAAGAGATTTTTAACTATGACTAAAAGAACACTAGGGAAGCCAGAGTTAAAAGATGAGGAGGGAGAGCATTCCAGGCTTGTGAGACAGCCAGAAAACATTCTTGGAGTTAGGAAATGGAGTGTCCTGTGAGAGCAACAGCAGAGACTAATCCCTGGATTGTAGAATGCATGAGAGGAATTTAAAGGTGTAAGAAATCTGGAAAAGTGGAGAGGGGAAAAGTGAGGTTGTGAAGTGCTTTTGAATACCAAACAGAGGGTTTTATATTTGATCTTGGAGATGGTAGGGAATCACTGGAGTTTAATGAATATGTTTGTCAGTGGAGGAGAAAGGGCACTGAGATAATCAGGCCTAAGCTTTAGGAAGATAATAACTGTGGCTGCTGACTGAGGATGGGACTGGAGTGGAAAGAGACTTGTGTCAATAAAACCAAAAAATAAGGCTACTGTAATCCCCCAGGTAGAAGGTAATGCCTTTTAGAGGGAGGAAAGGGATATATATGAGAGATGTAACAAAGGTAAAATCAATAAGCTTTAGAAACAGATTGGATATGGGGGATGAGAGAGAGAGAGAGAGAGAGAGAGAGAGAGAGAGAGAGAGGAATTGATCATGATATGATATTAAAAGCCTGAGTGATTGGAAGGATGGCAATAAGGAAGTTAGAAAGTAAGGTTAGGAAGAAATAATAATGAGTCCAGTTTGGGGAATATTGAGTTTACAAATCTACATGTCACTCTGATTTCATTATGTAGTTTAAGGACTATCTTCTATCCTAAATGAACATTCAACCATAGAAACTTACCCCTCTGATATTTCCACTAACCAATTTCAGTCAAAGAGATGTCTTATTTGTACACAGTTGTCTTCATGTTATCTTTTACATTAGAGAATAAACTCTAAAAATACTTCGGTATCCTCTGTGCTTAACTCAATACCTGGTACATAGTAGGCACTTAATAAATATCTGTTGGCTTCAGTTGACTATTTCACAGGAAGAATGTGAGAAATTACAAAATTTGGCATCCTTTTACCAAAATACTAACACACACACTCTTTCTCTCTCTCTATCTCCATCTCTCTGTATCTCCATCTCTCCCTCTCCCTCTGCCTCTCCATTTCTTTCTGCCTCTCTCTGTGTCTTTCTGTCTTTCAAAATAAAAATTCTAGATAAAATCAAAAAATAATTCTTACAGTAGGAATTAATTTCAGAGCATAAAAATCTTAATGAAAGAGGATGTTCAGGCAAGTGAAAGTCATTCAAGTTTTAGCCTTTCTTTTTGTCTATCTCTATGACTTCTCCAGTGCAGGAGTTTAGGGAAAAGCCATTGTATCAATCCCATTTTGACCCTTTGGAGGGCAGCAAATTATGTAAAAATTCCAATTTCACAATACGTATTTCTAGTGAATTTCTCCTTGGTATCCTAGTACAATGTGCTACATTACATTGAAGTAGCTGGTTTTACAAAAGCCAGGATTTTGGCTTTTTCCCTATACAGTGAGAAAAGGGAGAACAGACTAAACTGGGGTGGGAGAGAAGGGAAATATAATCTATGAGACCTTCGCTTACAAAAAAAAAAGGACCCAATGTTCTGAAAAATGCTGAAGTCTTCCCCAATTCCTGGGGATATTTTTACACATATTTCTGCTGACTTAGGTGAAGGTATTAGAAAGACTTTCTGAAGGCGTGGAACTGATTAACTCAAGCCCCTACCCAGACTGATCCAGTACAAAGGATTAGGACAAAGGATAACAGTACAAAAAACAGTACAAAAGAACTGGTCGGGATGGTGAGTAAGGAGAGGAGGAGAGGCCTTTGGTTTCTTGGTACCAATAGGCTTAAGAGGTTTTATTCTTAGCTAAATCCTTGAATTCCTGGTCTGGAAGTTCACCAGATTGATAGGTCCTGGTTAAAAAGTGAGAGATCAGCTTGCCACACTATTTAAAATATCCCCTTTAGAAAACTCTTGCATTCTTGTTGGTGCTAGTGTTGTTGTTGTTGTTGTTTTTCATTGAGACTGTCACTAGCATTCCTGAAGCTGAGAATCAGAATTTGCTTCACTTTGGAAGTGAAGGTTTTCCAAATGGGGCCTCATTTTGCCAAGCCCAGGTCTCTACAGCTAGAACTGTTTGTGCTCAATCGCTGGAGGAACCTGGCACAAGTTGAGCTTCAGAGTTATTACCCTCGATAGTCGCTAACATCCCCTTCCTCTGAGCCATCCAGCAACCATTTGTCTTAATCAGTCACGGTCTGTTACAGTCACAAAAGTGCTGACCCATAAAAAACAATCTGTTCAAAAATCACATTGTTTTCTTTTCAGACACCATCGACACCCTTGCGATGTAAAAACAACATGTCTGCTCATCTGGCTAGAAAGGGAAAAGATACTTGGGAACAAAGGCTCCCATTGGAAAATCCAATGCTAAAATATAGGAGGAATAAAATGTGTCTCCTTGAACAAAGTAGAAGCTACTGAAAAGTAAAGCTTCTCCTTCCCTTTTCCCCCAATTATTTCTCATTGCTTTGTTTGTTTAAAAATATTAACAGATGAGCACCATAGTCTATTCTTCATAATACCCTTGGTGTATAGACACTTAAAAGTTGGATTTAGATTTTATTTTTATACTTTCCAAGTATTTTGAATTAATTGATTCATCCAATATTATTCTGAACTATCATAAAGGTTATCAAAAGCAAATAATTATAAACTGCTTGTATTACAGCTATTTTATGGAAAAAATTTACTTTATATCTATTGTGCTATATACAAATATAGACGTTTAAAAAAATCTATATGTGTGTGTGTATACACATACACATATATACACACCTATATCCACAAAATTATCACACAGCCATACATTTTTAGTTAGAAAAAACTTCTAAAATAACATAATGCATTCCTATAATGTTATAGTTTTAGACACACAGGCACACAGAGTCATGAATTGTGGCTCACCAAAAGTCACAATCATGCTGTGGCAGAGCATGGACTAACTGGAGTCAAGATCTCCTAACTTCCAGTCCAGGGATCTTTCCAATATTCCAAGTTGCTAAAAAAAAAAAAAAAAAAAAAAAAATATATGACTTTAAATCATTTTTAATGGAGTCATTCTATATAATGAGGTGAGGAGGGGCAGAAGAATTGGAATCTTTACAATTTAAGAAAAATGTAAAAAAATTGTGAAAGAAACTCACTTCTGATACTACCTTGTTCTTATTTGTATGTTTTTAAATTTTGGATTTCACTGTAATTTTACTGATATTTGGAACTCTGAAGAACTAATCCTCTTTTCTCTGCAATATTCAGTCTTAGAGGGCTATCTTGAGCACTGGAAGATTATATGACTTGCCTCTTCTTGCTTCTTCCACAATTCAGGGAGAGGCCAGCTCTCCTTCTATTATTCAACACATCCTCTCTACATTTTTTTATTTTGAATATATTTTCAATATGTCTATATATTTATTTAGAACCTTGTGAGGGCATGGGCAGTTTCATTTTTGTCTTCCTATCTCCAACCCCTAGCACAGTGTCAGGTACCCAATAGGAACAAAATGCCTGTTGATTGATTAAATAATTGATCCCTAATTTGTATTTTAGAGAGTGATGGAGAGAGAGTTGTCCTTTCAGAGAGAGTCAGGAAGATCTATCTTCAAGTCCTGTCTCTGATTAGTTCTAGCTGCATAACCTTGGCAAGGTGCTTAACTTCTTAGTACTCCTAGTAAACTTTTCAATTAAATTTGCAGAGATGATACCTATTTATATTGGTAGTGGGTGCTCCCTATCAGAGGTATCAAACACCTGGTTCTACCTAGCTTAAATGTAATTAGGAAATGTTCAACAAAATAAATAAAAATACCATGGATACTGGTACAATCAACTTTCCTATGGGTAATATTCCCAGAAAAAGGCACAAAAATAAAAAACATGAATATGAAAATAGGGGTTAGGTTCCCTGCAACCACTCTCCCCCACTCTCTCACCTCCTGCCTAGTTCAGTGCTTCATGGTCTCCCACCCCTCCCATCAAAAAACAAAAGAAAGCAAAACAAAAAAACAATCCTCCAAGTTAAAGCAGAAGAATTGATATGTCATCAATTCATCATCAATCAATACATCAGTTGGGGGCTTAGCTTGAGACCTTCCAGACAAAGAGAGAAGACTTTGTCCCACTCTGACCACCTGTCTGCCCATCTATCCTATGTGTCTGTCTTCCATCTGTCCATGCTCAAGTACCGTGTGTCTGTCCCTGGCTCCCTCATGTAGCCCATCTTCTCCTGTCTGTGTTTATGCCTGCACCCCCACACTCCTTTAGTTCAGGCCAAGTCCCCATGAGACTGGCCCCAGACCCTGCATGTTTCTCTTCCTGCTCTCATTTTTCTGTTCCTAGCTCCCATTTTCTCTGTCAACCTGTAGGTCCTCTCTTTACATTGACTCTTGATGATTCATTTAAGTAAAGCAAGAACTATTGATAACTTTTCTGCATAGAATTCTTTATAACAAAATATTAATTCTGATAATATGGGCTTTTCCTAATTTAATAATCATGAAATAATACATAAAATGCAGGGGAGAAGAGAGGGAACAGTCCTTAAAGATATGGACAGAGACAGGACAGTGACATTAAAAGAACCCTGAAATAAAAGAGCTGGGGGAAGAAGGGAAAGAAAGAGGGAGGGAGACAGGGAGAGAGAGGGAGGAAGGGAGGCAAACTGCCATCTCTAGTCTTCCTTTCTATGGTTCCCAAATGAAAAGCACATGCCCCTGGGTGAGACTGGGGCTCCGTCAAAACTCTTACTCAGATGGATTCTCATCATGACCATGGGCAGGCCATACAGGAACAACTAAGAGACAGAACACTCCTCACCCCACTCTGAGAACACTGGCTCAGGTGACCACCATCTCATTTATCCACAAATAATCCCATATTGTTGTTGTTTTTTTTTAATTCCCTCATCCCATTCTAGAGAGGTTACTTTAGAACTTTTTGGAGTGTATTTATGAATACCATTATGAATACTTTTTGAGGATATAACAAATTGTTGATTTGTTAACATCAAACTCTTGGCATAAGTGGCAGCAGATATTTACCCATGAAGTTTATCTAACACCTTTATTTTCTCACTAAGACATCACTGACTGCAAGATTGGGTTTGGAGCACTATGCTTTGGGGTCATAATTGCAACACAAAACTTGAGTTTTAAAGACAAACAATGAACATATGCAATATATTGTGCACATAGCTATGAATGTGCATGGTTGCCAAAGTGAAACTGAAAATGAGGTTACTAATAAAATCACACAAATGCTTGAAGTGGAGAAAGTTAAGCAAGGACATGTTGAGGATTGACTGTAAATGGTTTTCTAAGTCAATACACAACCTGCAGGGATCCTTATGTATGGTTCAGTGACCCCCCAGTTTCTATTTGAGTTTAATTCCAGTGTCCTACACCAATGAAATCATAGGTCAAGTTTAAAAAAAATCAAGACTTACATGCTTAGTAAGTTTACATTTTCTAATATTGTGTTTTCTTAAAACTTGTAATAGCAATAGCACTATTTTTGAAGGAACTCCAACAAGGACCCCAGAGCACTTCAAAGTTTAGAAAGACAGAATGGATTCTATAACAATTTCACAATATTTGAACCCATCCCATCCCACAGATCACAACAAAATCTCTGTGCTCGTGCCAAAATCACCCCTATCTAGGAGTTCTCTACACAGAACCATTCCTGACACAGGAAGTAATTTAAGGAAGATCCACTGGACTTTGAAGCACATACACACACACACACACACACACACACACACACACACACACACACAAACAAACAACAACAACAACAACAACAACAAAAAAAAAAAAAAAAAAATTAGGCCATATGCTCATCCCAGGACTCCAGAAGGCTAAGGATAGGAAAAAAAAGAGAAGAATAAAGTTTCCCAGGAAGTTTGTTTCATCGTGGTCCCCTTTAGGACTTACTCCTAGCTCTTTCCTTCATCATCCCCTTTAGCAGTACCACAACCATCACAATGGATAGTTATTCTTTACCAAGTACCTCACATCAAAGTGTTTTCTCATAAAGATTCTAGATAGAGTCAAAAGAATAAAAATGACATTTATATAATGTCTCAAAGTTTGAAAAGTGCTTTACAAAGTAAAGAGATGAAAACTAAGACTCTGGTAAATTGTTAGGGTTTTGTTTTGTTTTGCTTTGTATTTTTCCAAAGTACTTGACGTCAATCAGAGAAGTAGATCTAAGTAAATTCAGAGAAATTCATCTTTAGGTTGGCACTTTTACTATACCAATAGTCAGAAAAACCACCAGCAAGAACTATTTCTTTTTTCTCCCCCATCACTAACCAATGCAGCTGATCAACTTCTTTGCAATGTACAGCCTAAGGAAGATGCTGAGAGCAAAAGAGATTAAGTGATTTGCCCATAATAAGAGATTAAGTATCACAAACCACTACATATGTCCGAAATAGGACTTGAAAGCAGGTCTTCTTGATTTCATGACTCTATTCACCATGTCATTCTGTCTCTCAAGGAGGCAGCATGCTATAGGGGAGAGGGTGCTCCATTTGGAGTCAGACAATCTGAGTTCAAATCCCCGTACCATCACTTACTGGCTAAGTAATATTTGACAAGTTATATAATCTCTCTGGATCTACCCTGTAATGTGTGTTCATTGTAATTGGACGGCTCCCCTTCTCATTCTCGTTTCTGTATGCTTAATGAAATACCTAACACAGATTCTTGCACATAGAAGGTACTTTATCAATAATTGTAAAATTTAATTTAATCTAATTATTGAATTTCATTGAATCTACCAAGTTGTAGAGAAAATGTGATTTGCATTAGTAAAGAGAGTATCCAGACAGAGGATATCACAAATCATAGAAGTATCTAAGGCATAACAACTAGAACAATCCATGAAAGCATGGCTTTGAATCACTTTCCTTCTTAGCTTTGTGATGAGAAAAACTCACTTCATATCTTAAGCTTTTCTCATCTTCCAAATGGGATTAATACTTTTAATAATGACCTCAATGGCATATTGTCAGGAAACTGCTTTTTTTTTTTTTTTTTTTTTTTTGGTAAGACTAAAAGAATCATGCAAATGTGATCTATTAATATTTTTGTTCATTCAGTTCTAGGGCTTAGTTTTGTTCTTGGCATCAGAACTGCAAAGTGTATTCCCAGGTAGGAAAGGGGGAGAAGGGGAAAAATTTAAGAAAGAAAGAAAAAATATTCCCAAACCTTGAACTGATCGTCACACATCTGGAAGGCAGATAGAGAGCACATATTTTACAGAAAGAATGCCATAGATAGACTCATGCATTCAATCAAGAAACATAAGTTTGAATCCTGTCTCAAATGTTTACTAGTTATGTGACTGCCTCAATTTCCTCAACTATAAAAATGGACATAATAACTCTACAGGGTTATTGTGAGGATCAAATGATAACATATTAAATGCTTTTCACACCTTAAAGAACTATATAAATACTAGCAATCCTAAGGAAACAGAGGGTAGAGAAAATAAAAAGAATATGAACAAAATCTATTAAATTCCTAGTGTATTTTTATTTGACCAAAAAAAAAACTATAATTGTTTTTTCTTTGATTTTTTTAAATTTAACTTTCTTTATCAATGGAAAGAATCAAAATAAAGCCTCTGGTATTGTAGGCAGATTCTCTGCTTTGCTATTCCACTGGTGAAGGGAGGACTCACACTAATTAAATAATAGAATCACTGAGATCTTAAAGTAGCAATAGGAAAACCAAGGTACTCATTGATAAAATTATTTAGAGGTTTTTTTTAATGGGTTTTTATATGTTGTCATGATTTTAAGTTTGTGTTCTTCTTTGTAAAACTGAAAATTTCTCCATCAGGGAAATTATCTTAAATGATTACATCATTAGAAATCTAATTCTAGAAGAAACTTCTCTACAAATTAGTAGATTCAGTAATCAATAATTAGATTCAATTAAATTTGATAGATAAGTGTCTTCTATGTGCAAGATATTATGCTTGTATCCCAAACTTCAACCAATATTATTATGCAACTCTATGCCAGGTACTGTTATATGAAATATATATATATCTCAAAGAGCTTACAATCCAGTGAGACTATATATAGAGATATAGATATATAGATACATATGTATATAAAAAAATTTAGATTTGAAAGGCAAGATGCTAGTATCTAGGGAAATCAGGAAGTTACATCTGTAAAGTTAGCTGAGCCTTGAAGAAAACCAGGGCCTAATAAGAAATGGTAAATAGGGAATATTTTCTAGGTAGGACAATCAATGCAAAGAAATGGAGATGAAGTATTATATAGATGGAATAGTAAGAAGGCCTTGTTGGCTGATCACTGTCTTTGTGAAACAGTGTAGGATAGAAAGATAGCTTGGGCCAAGTTATAAAGGGCTTAAAATGCCAAACAAAGTTTATATTTGATTTTTGGAGCAATAGAGGAGAATTGAATAAGATTTATGAGTTAGGGACACATTTCTCTGGTCTACCTTATTTAAAATTGAAATCATAGCCTGCTTTCTCCTTGCTCATGGAGGTGACTGATGACTTCTTGAGAATTATGCCATTTAAGCACAAATTTTCAAAGGTCCTACCGAGTTAAAAAGGACTTTAGGCTCTGTCCAAGTAACTGATTTATGTGACTGACTCCAGAGGACCAGCTTAATTAAGTTCATAGAGGCTTGACTTGGATTCTTCACAGGATGTTGGGTTGTTTTTGTTTTTTCAGTCACACTATCCTTGCAGACCTTCTTACATGCCTAGGATCTTAGATTTGGAGCTGAAAATGACCTTATAGATCATCTAATCTAAACTCCTCAATTTGCTGAGATAGAAATGGGGAGGAGTAAATTATAGAGGGAGATCAATATGCACCAGTGGAAGGAGTACCCACACTGACAAATTAACTCCTTGAACTTTTGAAGTATTTCACACTGCACAGTCCAAAGTCCAAAGAATTTGAACTTCATAGTATTGAGTTTCTATAAATACTTGGTATTGCCCACAGAGCTAAATGGCCAGAAGCCAATTGGGAAATCTAAAATTACTATAAAGACCAAACAATTGGTTAATGCTAGAAAACTTTTAGAACATTTGAATACCTGCAATTCACACTCATCTTCTTGGTATGTACCAAAGTCAAATCACATAGATGAAGAGAATTTTGTTGAAATATTATCTGGTATTAACTTTTATAGTTACCAACCAACACAGAAACACTATCAGGAACTTGACAGGAAAAGCATCTCTGCTTGCTAATGTCTATGCAAATTAATCCTGACTAATTAGTATTACTCACACTCCTAGTTACCTGCAACAATTGATAGACTGGTTTCAGGAATTATTCTTCTAGAAACTAGGGCAGGGATGGGGAGTGGAGAGAGAGAGAGACATGACATTTATCAAGAAACAAGCTCTCCATTGACCTCGTCCAGACAACCCAATTATATGTCAAGTCATATCACAAGCTCCTTTATGTCCATAACTAGCTTATTAGCCACAAAGGTATTGCATGTGGAATGCTATTCTCTACAGGATGTGGTCTGGTGATTCTAGCCATGCAGTGAAAGTGATGAGTTACTCTGGGTTCCACTCATGGCTATGTCATAGAGTTCACAACTATGGGCAAGTCACTAAGTTTTCCATTTCTTAGTTTCACTCTCCACCAAATAAACGTATTTGGAACCTCTTACCAAGACTGACTTCTCAGGTCAGATCCTCTCTTCCCTTTCTCATACCAAAGATCTAAGTCATCCTACCACTTCCCTTTGCTCTCAAACTACTTCTTTCCTGCCAGACACCCCCCACCCCCAATCCTCCTTAAATCCTCCAGCCAAAGTTACACCTTCCTGTCAAGAGAGGGAACAATCTGTTCAATGCTCCAAAAAGAGCTGTTGCCCTCCCTTGTCTGGTTTTGCTTTCTTTAGGCACAATAAGACACAATAGCTGTGAAAGAATTGATGCTGTGGGTCTACCCAATACATCTGTTTCTAAGACATTATTAAGACAACATGCCCTCTTTATGCAGGAAGGATAAAATCAAGCTTATTTAATAATTCCTGAAAACTGTTTTCGGCCCCTAGGGAAAGGATGTCATATAAATAAAATATAGTATTGTTATTAAATCTTAAATCATAAGCAGAATGACCATCTGTCTGAAATAATGTCAAAGTGATTCCCATTCAGGTACTATTTGTATTGAGCTAGATGCCTTCTATGTTCACTTCTAATTGAGATTCAATCTATGGGTTTGGATTCAAATTTTTGAATTTAGTTACATAGCACCCCTCTAACTGTGTAACTTTACCTTACTGGGGCTTTCTACAAGTATTAACTAAAGAAGCTATATTAGTTGGCTTCTTAGGGTCCTTCATTTCTAATTCTATAATATTAAGATTCAGTGACTTACAAAACACAATATTCATTGACAAAATCTACATAGTGGTAGGGGAAACACATTCAAGATTTAAGTTTTTAATGATTCAAAATCTAAAATCTTTGAAATATTTTAAAGAAAGAATAATTTGAAGTTTTTATTAAGCCTACCTTTTCACTAGTGGATTTTAAGATATTCATTGATGCCCCCCAAAACATACTTCAGAATATTCTTATGTCATTAATTGAGAAAGCAGAGTGACATAATATAAAAAGCAGAAAATTTGGTATTAGAGCATTTTGATTGAATCCTGGCACTGACACTGACTACTTATGTGATCTTGAGTAACCACTTAACCTTTCTAACCTCATACATGAAATGAGAAGTTTATACTAACTTACATTTCTAGTCCCTTGTAGCTTTAAATCTATGATTCTATGAAATTATCCCTACAACATTCTTGGGAATAAGTCTTGTAGTACTATTCTCTTTTGCAGTGAGTATAAGTACCAGATTTCTGGGATAGGCTGAGGAAGCAGCATTTTCTAAAATCCAGGGAGAGTGTCTTGTGGCCTCATGAATTCCATCTCTTCCAGTTGCTATAATTCTTGGAAATAATTGATTCAAAGTCAGTTAATGTTAGTGCAAAATGGAGACCAGAAATGGAAAGAGCTGGATAATATCCATTAGGCAATCCTACTTTCTTTCCCCACATGTCAAAAGAAATGAGGAAGTAGTCCCCTTTGAGAAAGCAGCCTGCTTACCTATCCTGTTTATTTCTGGGCTCAATGGTGCACATAATTCAGTAATCCCCTCAAACTTTCCCCATTGGAAATGCAAATCAATGAAAGGCAACGGCATCTGAGTGGTATGGGAGGCTCAGCTGTCAGACCCTCTTAAGCCTTTTGCTCAGAGCACCTACCAAAGCAGAGGAGGGTTCTGGCTTCCTTAGCCTGGCAAGGTTGCTTTCTTACTGATTTCACAATGTTCCTCCTCAGGCACTAAACTTGCTTCTGGATGTATTCCAAAACTGTGTCTCTGGAGATCAGCTAGCTGCCAGAGAAGAACAAGAAAACTTATACATCCTCAGGAAAAGAAACGAGGAGATTTTCTTCATATTTATTTATTTATTTGTTCATTTATTGCAGGAATTCAAGCAGTCCGGGGAGTGACCTTCAAGGCTGGAGTGAGAGCTTTGGGGACCATGAAGCCAGCAGCTTGGCAGGAAAACATCCAATTCTCAGACAACCTCCATTTCAGGGACACTCCCAAATTTAACCCAGTTCTTGAGAATCTTTTTTCCTAACTGACTAAACTCATCAGCTTTAGCTAATGAAGCTGTCTTGCTGCCATTAGCTTAAAAAACAGAGGGACAAGAAAAAATATTTGAGGAACCTACAGCTCACCAGGGAAAGCTGGAGTCTACCCCTAGGTGCCAAAAGAGCTGAGCCGCAGGGTTAACGGTTTTGTGGGAACATGCCTTATCAAGACAAGCCTGCAGGGCATTTTGCACTCCTTGTTTCCCCTGCACAGGATGTGGGTGCTTTGGATTTCCTACAAAAAAGAAGACATTGGCATCCTGAACACTGGAAACACATGCACTGTTTTCTTACCAAATGTCATTAACCATTTATGAGTTAATTGTTGCTTGGGACTCTGCTTGCCTTTGCCGATTGTCCCTGCTTGACAGTTGTAAATGGCTCTTTCATCAATGGAGCAGATTTGGCTGCCACATTCTGCTTGGTGGCAGACTAGTTCAACAGCAAATGGAAAGCAGTGTGCTTTAATGAATAGAGAGACAACCTCAAAGAGATTAAGACCTGGGCTCAAATCTGACTTTAACACATTGACTGGGTGACCTTTAATAAGTCAGGGGTTAGGTAGAGGATAAAATGGATAGAGCACTGGTCCTGAAATCAGGAAGACCCATCATCTTAAGTTCAGATCTGATCTCAGACATTTACTATCTGTGGGACCCTAGTCAGGTCACTCTACCTCTCTGTCTCAGTTTCTTTACTGCAGAAGAAAATGCCAAACCGCTCTAGTATCTTTGCTAAGAAAACCCTAAATGGGGTCATGAAGAGTTAGACATGAATAAAACCATTGACGAACAATTCCTGGACAATTCTCCAAGACTGTAAATTACAGAGCAGGTGCAAATGTCAGTTGGTACAAGGAATTTTTTCAGTCAAAGTTCTCTTCTCCAGTGAAATCAACAGGTCGCAGCAAGAAGAAGAATTACAAAAATTATTTGGTGGTAAACTATGTATTTGAGAAAAGGAAGTCTAGACCCAGACCAGAAGCTTCTTGGAGACAGTGACCAAACTTCATTGATTGCTTAATGACGCTGATATTATCTAAAGTGCTGTATACTGGAAAGAGCACTGCATTTGATTCAGGAGTTGTATGTTCATTGGTTCAGTTGTGTTTTTTTGTGACCTCATTTGGGATTTTCTTGATAAAGATGCAGAAATGCTTTGCAATTTCTTTTTCTAGCTCTTTTTACAGATGAGGAAACTGAGGCAAAGTTTACCAACCTGCCAGGGTCACACAAATAGTAGGTGTCTTAAGATCAGACTTGAACTCAGGAAGGCTCATTTTCCTGACTCCAAGTCCAGCACCTTGTGCAATATGATACCACTTACCTGCTCTAGGTCCAGGTAAGGCTATTTGTGATAACAGTGAAACAGATAAGAACAATAGAACTGAATCTGAATCACAGTTTTCTTATTTCCTACTCATGCAACTATGAAAATTTCTCTTAATTTTCTCTGAGTTTCACTTTCCTTATTTCTAAAGTAGATATAATAACATCCATGTAAATGTGAGCTGTTACTACTCTCCAACCTGTCAGGTCTTTGATTGTATAAGAAAAAAGAGAGAGAGAGACAGAGATTCCAGGGGGCATACAAGAGTTGCTAGTAACTTGCATTTCATGTCCACATGGTCAACAAATAGAGGACAGGGACCTATCAAGGAAAATGACGTTTCCTCCCTTGTTGACATTTTCTCTTATCCTCACTCCCAATAACTTAGTACTCTTGTGGATGATGACTTTATCAATGTGGCTATTTCCTCCACAGGTATAGACTACAATCCATCTGCATATTTATAGACCACAATTCATACCAATTTCTTATCCTATGCCATTCTTTTCTGTGCTGTCCCAGCAATCCTCCATAGGTGATCTACCCATCCCTCCAATCCCTCTCCTAAGTCTTCCTTTTACATTTCAGTAGTACCACTGGAGCACTTTAAATATCACTTTATCTGTTCCCTCTGCCCTCAAATCAGTCCACCTCCTTTTCTGATCACACATTTCTTTGATCACAATAATTAGCACTTCTATCTCTACCACCCCTAGCATAAATCTAGAAACTCAGTTTATCTATTATTATTTTGCTGTGAATTAACTCCAATATTCCAATATTTTTAAAACATGGAGAAACTTCCAATTGATTGAGCAACTTGGATTTTTTTTTTTTAACCATTTACTATGTGTTAGATTCTATGCTAGGTGCAGATATACAGATACAAAAGTAAGATGGTCTCGGACTTCAAGGAGCTTACATTCCATTGTCAGGATATTGGGGAAATTTTAAATGTTCACAGATAATAATATACAAAACACATACAAGTTATTTGTAAGGGAAGTGAAGATTAATAACTAATGGAAATGGGGAAGGACTCCTAGAAAAGTGGTACTTGCTATGGATCATTCTACTTTGCATCTATTGTTCTACCTGTTTTGAAACAAGATGCCCTTTCCACTATAAGCTCATCATCTCTAAACTCACTACCATGCTATTGATTCAATCCTTGACTGATAACACCTCTTTCAGATTCTTTTCTTTCTGATTAGAGAGCTGTAGGACAGAACACCAAATGCTTCCCAATATCTTCCTTAATAGAGGTCAGAAAGTGTGTCCTCTGAGTTCACTCCACTTTGCTTCTGCTGTTGTGTTTGGTTTCAAATCCATGGAACAAGATGTCCTTGCATTGACTACCTCCTGGAGTACCTGGACATACTTTTCTGCCACTTTCTGTGTGTTGTCTCCTCCTTTAGATTTACATTCCTTGAGGGCAAAAATTGCCTTTCTTCTAATTTGCTTATCTGTTAAATGAGGAGATTGAATTAAATGACATCTCAATCCCTTCCACTTCTTGATCAATGGCTCTGAGATGTTCTAATGACTTGTGCCAAGACTGACTGACAATATCAGAAGTGAAATATAGCTTTCTGTAGTCGATTTAAATGCTCTTCTTATAGCACTTTTGCTATTTCATTTCAATAATTTTTACAAGTGAATTAGTTCCACTGATAAACAGCCAAGAAAGCATCTCTGGCTTCATCCAGCTGAGCAGAGTTTAAACAGCAGGCAAAGCACTAGTCAGCAAATCCCAAGACAAATGTGTTTTTCTGATTGAGAGTGATCACCTTTGCAATCCAAAGGAAGGTACCCAGGCCTGCAGCTGTGCTGCTGCCAAGAGCAGAAGGGTGAACTATATGACCTCTTATTGTCCCTCCCAGTCTTCAGATTCTATAACAAATATGTTCAGAATCATACGGCCATGTGGCAGTATAAACCAAGGCTGCTGGCAGTTTCTGAGTCTTTCAGCTATTTTTCCCAGAAGTTTTTTTTTTTTCTTTCTTAAGTTGTGAACTTCCATTTCAAACCATTAGAAGAGAGGGTAAGAAGGAATGGAAAGTTGAGGGTAGGAAGTAGGAATGAGGCTGTTCTACCAAAAAGTTAAGAAGTTGGGGATAAGAGCCTCTTGGGCAGTTTGCAAGAGTGGTGTTTGATGTGGGCATGTGATGTTATAAAACTAGAGACATTCTATGTATACCTGCAGCTTCATTCATCAGTTAAGCTATGACTCAGGCCAGGTGCACACTTAATACTCAGTTCAGGTTCAAGGAAACACAGCCAGCTTTTAACTCATTTAGATTCCTAATCTTGGCAGAACTTGACAAATTAGACCGACTGTGTGGCTATAACAAAATCCTGAGCAGGTGAGTTTTGGTTGGATTCTGGTTTCATTATGTAATAATGTTTTTGACACATGTGATAATGAGTAATAATTACCTTAAATTGTGACTAAGGGAGATTATCATCCTATCTTTAAGAATCAAGCATTTCCCAATTGTATGGCATTTTAAAAGCTCTCAAACTTTCCTGCTCCTCCCTCTACCCAAGTCCTTTTAAAATTATTTTTAAATTTTATTTTCCATTTTCTTTATTATTATCAATATCACTAATAAACATATTTTAACATATAAGAAAAAACAAAAAAGATTGTATAAGAAAACTGAACTTTTGTTATATAGAACATAGTATGTGTGTGAACATATATGTCTGGGCATCTACATGTGTTTTTATACCTATATATTACTATATACACTGTATGTATATATGTATACACATAAATATAAATATAACAACATATACATAAATATATGTATGCATATTATATTTAATTTAACAAAGTAACTTAACAAAGCAAGAAACCTGAGGGGGAAATTTCTCAAGTCAAAGAGTACAATTGGATGTCCCTGTGAGCCAATTTTTTATAGACTAAAGAGTTTTTGCCAGTTACTGTTGATATGATCCCCTGGGGGATAGATGCTTTACTTTGCTTTAGAGGAGGAAAAAAATGCAATATGGTTAGGATCTAAGTAATTAATGTATATAATTAGGCTGATTCTGGGTTACATGCTGGCAAATGTTGGATTTCAGAGTATAAAGGAGAGAAAAGACTATCCCTTAGTTCCTACTCACAATTATATCCAAATCCTTATAGTCAACTAAAAGATTATTTCCTAAATTGGTCTATAAGATCTTAGTCAACAAGTTTCCAAACAACATGGACAGGGATTAGACCTATGATTTTATTAGTATAGAGAACTACTAGAGGAAGAAACTCCCTTTATGAATTTAGGTAAGCCCCTACTCCCAATTTACAGTTTTAAAGAGTTGCCTAGGCTAGAAAACTGAAAAATTTAGAGACTTATTCAGGCTACCAGAGCCAGTAGAAGTCCAAATCTGAACCTAGATCATCTTGGTTTAAAGCCAGTTAGTTTTCTGTCTACTTTATCATATTCCTTTCTCTCCTGAAAATACCTATGGTAACATAATTTAAATAATATAACTTATGTTTTATAAATCAAGTGGCTCTGATTTATCTTCTCCCTCTCTCTTTCCCTGCCTCAATTTTCCATTGATCTCAGTAGAGAGACTGGGTGGGGCAGCAAGGTAGTAATATGAACAGAGCACCAGCCTAGAGTCAGAAGGAACTGAATTCAAATGCAGCCTCAGATACTTACTAGCTATGTGATCATCCTGGGCAAGTCTCAAAAGATAGAGACAGAGAGATATGAGAGAGAGATGTACCTTCAAATAAGGGGCTAGTCTTGGGGGAGAAAATGGGGTGTGCAAAGGATAATCAGAACCCCCTGCTCTCAAGAAGCCTACAATCTGATCAAGAAGGCAAGGCATGTACACAGTCTAGATCTGCCACCCACAAACAGATGGATATGTTAATTTCCTACCCAAATAAGGGGGAGTTCTGAGTCCACACACACACACATACACACAGAGCCAAAGAAGAGCTATATCTCAGAATCATATCTGTCCACTGTATAAAGATTAGCAAAAACAGAAATCAGCAAGATTCATGACAGCATGTATCCCGCCCTCCACCTGAATTCCACCTGTGTGGAATTCAGAGTTCATTCTTAAGTTACTGAATTATGTGAAGGTCTGAAAACCACAAAATTTATTCATAGAAATGCTCCCATATCAGTTCCCTGGCATCCTGTAGGTGTGGTGATTTACTGAATAAGCCTCATACCAAACCCAACATCTCTCAACATCTCTGAACAGCTGCATGACCTTTTCACAGCCACAAAGGTAGACTCCTGATTATCTCTTAAATTGTAATCTTTAAGAAATAAGATGAGTTACTGGTCCCTTTTGAGATGTACTTTATGATTTTTCCCTCTTATAATAGTGTTAAAAGGAGACAGTTTTATTTGTTCTGACAGTTTCAATGAGTGATCTACAAACTGTGGCACCAGAATATGAGCAGGATGATCAGCCAAAAAACCTTACTGCAGATAGACAAATACCAGCAGCAACAATTAAAAAAAAAAAAAAAAAAGGAAAAAAAGACACAAATACTGCTGGTTTTTTACAATGTAATTAGTGTTTCATGAGGATAGAAAGCATTCTGTAAGTAGTAACATATTCAAGTTTCTAATAATCTGGAATACAAATGTTCATTAAAGACAAGAGAAGAAGACAGGACCTCAGAAGACAAATATCCAGTGACAAAACTTCCTATCAGAAGGGTATCAATTTGGCTTAAGAATTAGTCTCTCAGAGTAGAATTCACCTTTGAAAACAGAGGCTAATAAGTAGGAGACAGTGACTTTAAATCAGAATGTCCTTCATTCCTAAAGTACAGACCAAAGGTAATTTCATTTCAAATGCTTTCATCTAGAGCTATAATGGAGAATTTTTGCACAGAGAATGAGGACCACAAATTATACTGGGAACAAATTGAACAAAAGAGCAACCTTATTGAGAGGAAAAATAAGATACTGACCATGGTAGGCATCTAGATCATGGAATATTAAGTCAGAAAGCATTAATTAAGTGCCTGCTAAGTGCCAGGCAATGTGAAAGCACAAAGCTGGCCTTTGAGAGTTGCAATGGGGGAGGAGGGAAGAGGTAATCACCCCACCAATCTCCACATCTCTCTTTGAGCCAACTCTGATGAGAGTAAAATTCATACAATGCTCCTCCCCCTCTCTAAATTCCCTCAGATATGATAGGTTTCCTTTTCCTCTTTGTGGGATGTAGTTTCCCTCTTTTTATCTCCCCTTTTCCCTTTTTCTGACACTATCCCCTTTCCATTTCTACTTCCCTTTTTTATGTTATATCAGTAAAATCAAATTACACATGTACTCTTTATGTATATCCACAACAGAAATGCAGTTCTCAAGAGTTCTTTTTACCTTTTGCTGCTTCTTTTGAGTCCTATGGTTGGAGATCAAATTTTTTGTTTAGACCTGGTTTTTTCCTTAGAAACAAATGGAATTCATGTGTTTCATTAAATGTCCATCTTCTTCCATGAAAGAAAATGCTCAGCTTAGCTGGGTAGTTTATTTTTGGTTGCATGCCAAGTTCTTTTGCCTTTTGGAATATCATATCCCAGGCCCTTTGATCCTTTAATGTGGAAGCAGCCAGAACTTGAGTGATCCTTATTGTGGCACCTCGGTATTTGAATTGTTTTTTTCTGTCTGCTTGTAATATTTTTTCCTTAGTTTGATAGTTCTGAAATTTTGCCACAATATTCCTTGGAGTTTTTATTTTAAGATCTTTTTTCAGAAGGTGTTTGATGAATTCCTTCAATGCCTATTTTACCTTCTGATTCTATTACAAATGGGCAGTTCTCTTTGATGATTTCCTGTAAAATAGTATCTAGACTCTTTTTTTCATCATAATTTTCTGGAAGTCCCATGATCCTCAGATTCTCTCCTAAATCTATTTTCCAAGTTTGTTGTTTTTCCAAGTAAATATTTAACATTTTTTTCTAGTTTTTCATTTTTTTGGTTTTGCTTGACTGATTCTTGATGTCTCAATGAATCATTCGTTTCTATTTGTTCAGTTCTGATTCTTAATGAGTTATTTTCTTCATTAGCTTTTTTTACTTCTTTTTGTATATGTCCAATCAAGTTTTTAAATGAGTTATTTTGCTCTATGGAATTTTTTTCCATTTCACTAATTTTTTTTTTAGTGAGTTATTTTCTTTTTTCCAATTCATAAACCCTGCTTTCCTGGGACTTCTTTACCTTTCCAATTCACAAATTCTGTTTCCCTGCACTTCCTGGGAGTTATTTACCTTTTCTAATTCATATTTCAGGAAGTTGTTGCTCTCTTGCATAGCTTCTCTTTCCTTTCCCCATTTTTCTTCTAGTTCTCTTTTAAGATTTTTACATTTTCTTCTAGGAGAGCTTTTTGTGTTGGGGACCAACAATTGTCTGGAGACTGTCTGCTATTAGTCTCCTGGGGTTGAAAACCTGCTCTCTTTTCTGTATAGAAGCTATCAATCATCCTTTTGAATTTTTTAATCATCTTTTTAATGCCTTTAGGATCTGCCTTCAGGTCAAGGAGGTTACCAGCTTGCAGAGCAAGGATAGGTATATAGACAGTAGCTGTCCTCTCAATGGGCTGCAAGGAGTGGCCAAGCTGCGGGAGTGCTCTGGGAAGAGCTCTACACTAGAAATGACTAGGCCTGGGTATCACAGGCCAAGCTGTGTAAGTGCCATGCTAGGATCCCTGCTGTGAGGATTAGTGACTGCCTTGGGGCTAGAGGCTAAGCAGTGAAAGTATCACTGCTCCCTGCAAAAGCCTACTTTGAGTATTAGCAGTTGCCCTATCCCTCCCAGCATGGGAAGTGTCTTTGCTTGGGGAGCATAATTGAGCTGGGGAATTCCACTGCCCCAGGCCCAGCCCCACACTGTGCAGATGAGAGGCTGCCCTGGGCTGTGCCCCTTGCTGTGCAGATTTGTGACTGCCTTCCCCCCAAGAGCCCCTAGCTGCAGAATGCCTCTGCAGAGCTATGGTCAGCGCTGAGTCACTTCTGGTCCTATTAGGCTTTGGCATCCTTCAGAGTACTCTCTACCTTAGGCTCTAATTTCTCTGCTGGTCCATTACGCTGTGACCAAAGCAAAGCAGTCAGGCTATGGCAGAGAGCTCTATTCCACATCTCTCTTATACACACAAAGTTGTAGCAAACTAGGGTGCTCATTCTGCACTTTAAAGTGTTAGAAATATAAAGAAAAGCAAAGATAAACAAAACCCCACTATTCCCTGTTCCCAAGGTGCTCAAACAATTTAGACACACACAAAAAAATATTTACAGGCACAAACAAAATAATTTACAATTGGAAGTAATCTCAAAAGGAAGGAATTAAGATTAAGGAGATAATATCTAGGAAAAGTTTCTTGTAAAAAAAATGAAATTTTGATACTTTAGGTGTAAAAAGACTGGAAAAGTGGGAAGAGGACAGGTTTTGAGGCCTTTAAATGTTAAATAGAGGATTTTGTATTTGATTTTGGAGGCAACAGGAAGGCACTGGAATTGTTTGAAGTGAAGGTGGCAGAGGAGAGAACAATATTGAGTCAGATCTGGGCTTTAGAAAGATCAGCACAACAACTGAGTGGTATAAAGATTAGAGTATGGGGCCTGAACTCAGAAAAACCCAAGTTCAAATCCCATCTCAGATACTTACCAGCTGTATAAGTTACTTAACTTCTTTTTGCCTCTTTCTTCACTAGGAACTGAAGATAATAATAACTGAAGATAACTTCTCAGCTTTGTGGTGAAGATCAAATGGCATAGTAATTGTAAAGTACTTAGCATAGTGTCTAGTACAAGGCTCTTTATAAATGTTACTTCTTGTTAATAGCCATTAACTGAGTAGACAACCAATTGGAATGGGGAGAGGCAGGCTAATGAAATAATCCAGACACGAAGTGATGGGATTGTATGGATGTCAGTAGACTTGTTGTTCAGTCATTTTAATCATGTCTGACTCTTCATGACCCTATTTGGGGTTTTCTCAGCAAAGACACTGGAGTGACTTGCCATATACTTCTCCAGATCATTTTATAGATAAGAAAATGAAGGCAAATAGGGTTAAGTGACCTGCCCAAGGTCACACAGCTAGTAAGTATCTGAGGCTAGATTTGAACTCAGGAAAATGAGTCTAACTCAAGACCTGACACCTTTCCCATTGTACCATCTTGCTATCCTTATCAAAACAGAGATGGAAGCTTATAAGAAAAATTTTATAAAAGGAGAAGAAACAAGTCTTGATAATTAATTGGTTATAGGATGATAGCTAGATTGCAAGCCTGGGTGCTAAGAAGGATGGTGGGGTAGCCAGGTGGCACAGTGGATAGAGCACCAGCCCTGAATTCAGGAGGACCCGAGTTCAAATCTGGTCTCAGACACTTAACACTTCCTAGCTGTGTGACCTTGGGCAAGTCACTTAACCCCAGCCTCAGGGGGGAAAAAAAAAAAAGAAGGATGGTAAACCTATTGACAGTAACAGAAAAATTAGAAAGAGGGGAGAGTTTGAGAAAGAAGATAATGAGCTCAGTTTTATGCAGGTTAAGTTTAAAATATCTACTGGATATCTCATACTAGAGGTTTACTAGGCAGTTGTAGAGGAACTGTCATGAACTGAATAGTCATCATTTTTCTGGAATCATGAATGGTCACTGTATTGAACATAATTCCTATAGACTTCAATGTTCTTGGTTTTAAAATGGTATCTTTGTATGAATTGCAAATCTGATCACTTGATTTTTTATTAGTTTAACAAAGACTTTTAATGTGTTCATTTTTAAGATACTGTTGTTACAATAAAATGGTTCTGGTTCTTATTGGATACCTCATTAGTTCACATTTCTTTATGTGCCTCTGTGAAATAATTTATTTCCTCATTTGTTAAGCTATTCTCTCACATTTATATACCACAATCATTCCTTGGTTAATAGGCATTCCTTTAGTTTCCAGCTTTTTTACTATCAAATCTATGGATAGAAGACAATGTCATGACCAAACAATAAAAAGAGAGGATCGCAGACCATAAAGTAGACAATTGCATTACAAAAATTAAAAAGTTTTTGCATAAATAAATCCAATAAAGCTAAAATTGAAAGAGAAAAAATTACCTGGTGGAGTTTGGGGAGGAAATTATTACATGTTTCTCTGATAAAAATCTCATTTCCAAGAAATATATGCAAATGACCTGTTGCTAAGAATAAGAGCCATTCTCTAACCAATAATTGGCATAAGATACAAAGAGATAGTTCTCAATGGAAGAAACCCAGATTACATATGAAAAAAGGCTCCAAATCAACACTAATTACATAAATCTGACTCTCCCTTTCATAATGTCTTATTCTCTGTTCTTGAGAATGCAAGGTTGATGTGTGTAGAAAAGGGGAGAAAAACTGTTATATTCCTTTTCAGATTTCCACTTTTATCTAGAATTAAATACAAGAAAACTGAAAACAGTTTGCAAGCCACCCCAAATAGTGCTCTCGTCTTGTAACACATCTGACAGATTGGGTCTTGCCGCACAATACTTTATGTATATAAAAGAAGTTGCATATATGGTAGAGACACATAGAAACCTTCTGAGCACAGCATAAATATATGTCATAGATCCTGGGTTCAGATTCAAGATCATTGGGAAAAGAGGGAGGGACTACCTAATAGAACCTTATAAGTAACACCTCTCTTCTCACTGCATCCCTATATTCAAAACACAAATGATTCTACCTAATCCCATATACATAATTTTAAGAGTCAAGAAAAAAAAATTGGTATTATATATATAAACCCACAAACATAGAGCTCTCTCTATGTATATATAAGCATATATGTGTGTGTATATATATATATACATATATATACATTTTCAATTTCTGAAACGACTGTATATGATATTTAATACTTTATCACTCTGAAGTTATTGCTCTATTCATCCAAGTCATATTTTGATTATCACTGTACCTTTAATATAACCTTGTGGCCACAGACATTTTCTAAGTAAGCCAATGCTAGATGTCACATTCCCTCAAAAGTCAGGGCATCAAGTAGAATCATTTTTAATGGAGGGAACCCATTACCAGCTTATGCCACAAGTCTGGATGTTCAAAAGAGCATGGGCCAGGGAGGATAGCATTCCTTCCATTCTTTGATACTTCAATAGATCTCTGATCTCCTTGATGTGGCTACTCAGGATAGTAATACCTCTTTTACAGCTTTCATCTGCAAATAGTAACATTACCTGGCTCCCTTTCAGTGGTGAAGGAATTAGATGCTCAGAATCATCATGTGATGTCTCTGTTGCCAGTGTTACCTCCTTATTGCCAAGTGACAAGTCCACATCTGATCTGATAAACTGGAGGAATGTTCAGACTCCTTTTGCAATTTGGTTCCCTGCGTCAGACTTATATTTGAATTCAATTCAATCCAAAAAGCATTTATTAAACCTCTACTATCCAAAGAACATAGTACTAGACATTGAGATGAGGAGACCAATAGAGTAAAGGTTTATAATTTCATTAATAGGGAGAACATCCAGGTGAAGTGTTCCCTCCCTCTTCCACAATGTACCTTCTTTACAATATAGAGATTTGCATAGAGAACTGAGTTAAATGACTTCCCCAGAGTGACACAGTTAGAATATGTCAGAGGCAACAATCAGGTCTTATTCACTATACCTTAATTACTTAAAAAAAAATTATCCCTGCCCTAGTGAATTTCACCTTCTAGTTCTATATTTCTGGCTTTCTTGTTACATATTTATTGTGAAATACCATGTAAAGCCTATGTAAATGTGTATGAGAGAGAGAGAATATATTCTTTCTTTATAACACATAGTAACAACATACATTCCATTGTAAAAGTGTCTTTCAATGCAATATCTATGCCAACAGATCTAACTCTAATGCTCCAATGAATGCATGATTCCTGCCAATAAAGCATCCTCTCTCTAATGATGCAGACTGTTCACAGCCTATCCCTCCTTGCCTATTGCCCAAACCCTTTATCCCCCATAAATTTAACACAGGATATAATCCCAATCTTTTGGAGATCTTCCTTGAGTTTTCTTTAGGAGGAACCTAGGAGGAACAACAGTGGACAATTGGGTTTTCATTTGCATTTGCCAGGTAATCATCCCATCTAATCTTTTGAGCAAGCATTTTTTTTTACAACATACATTTCACCACCCTTCCTTTATAATTTCTTGTTTGTAATATATGGCATCCCATCCACACTTACCATGTTCCTTTCCATTGCTCTTTGGGTTGAGATTGGGAAGGGGACTCCCAAAGTGTGGGGTCACAGACCCGTGTCCCGAGGTGTCTCAAAAGAATTTACAGGCTTGAATGCTTTTCTTGGTAAAGAGGCAAAGTTTTATTGTAATTATAATGCCATTATAAGTGCACTAAATTCTGAGGGAATTTAGCAGAGTGCTAAGAGAGAGAGGACACCTTTTTCCAGCTTTCTATCATTGACATACTAATTTTATGGCCCAGAGGTAGAGCCAGGGCCTGGGAGTGGTCTCAGGAATTTGGTTCTCACTGACCAACAGATTATCACTATTGTCTCAGGAGTTTTGTCCCTGATACATTCCTGAGGCCAGAAGTTATCTGACAGTTAGCAATGAACTGAGGAATAGTCTATTCGGAATCAGACAGATTATTGTTCTTAGATGGGAGTATGGGAAGTCCCTGAGGCAGACTCCAAAGCCAGAAAATTTAGGATTGCTGACTTATTGTCAGAACAGAAGCCCCCCTAAAATCAAGGAACCTCAAAATCATTACTATATTACATCATGTTGATGAGCCACATATAATATCAGAATATTGGTATTTAAAAGATGGGTCTTTGCTTTGGGAAGAAGTTTAATGTCACTTTTAAAAATTGAAATTTCCCAAAGGTAATCCATGGCGTATCTTATTTTCCTGTTCAATTCTGAGCCCAGACTGTTATTAATTCTCAGGATTGAAGGTAAATTTATGCACTGATGGATGAACACAATAAATTATCTACCCAAGTGCATATCACAGTTTAAACAACAGGCATTTTTGAAATGTTTGGTTTTTCCTGTGTGAATAGTTAAGTAAAACTCTTAAGAGCAATTTTGGACTACATTTACTAGGGGTGTCTGCAATGCTCTGAAGGGAGATGCAATCATCACAACATCATCCACAAACAGGAGCATGTGAAGGATTTCATCATATACATGGAATACTTATTCAACTTGAACGCTCCCCTAAATCTCTTGAGTGACCATGGAAATAACCTCTGGCAAGTATACAGCCCCATATTTTGTACCCTGCAGGATATTAATGATTATGGAGTCATCAAACAATATGATCTTTCATGCCTTTTGAGAAATCTTGCATAATTTTGGCATGAGAATAGGATACACCCTGTTGGAAGAGTGACTTTCAGTTTTGTTTTGTTTTGTTTTTTTCTGAATCAAGTGCTTTATATAGTTTAAAACAAAACAAAACATAAAATATGGTGGGATCTTGTATTCTCTATATATTTGTAGTCTATTATATATTTGTGATGGTGAAAATGTAGTCTCCTATGGCATATGTCTTTGAGATGTCTATCTATCTGTGTTTAACACCCTTCTCAAGGATTCCCTTACTGCAAGAATATATTATTTTTGTAAAAATTTTACGCAGATGAAAAAGTGGGGATATGAGTTGGTGGTAATTGATTTTTCATTCATCCCTCCCCCTTTACTTTTTTTTTTAGTAATAATGAGATATGAGATTTTCCCCCATATACTTTATACCTTTTCATTTTCATCTTTTTTCATTCCATTTACCTTAAGAATGAATTCCCATGTGCCTTCAAAATTGTGTTCCCCCAATTCAGACCTCATTTGTGCTTACTTGTTCTAGTCTAACTGTTCCTCCCATTTTTATTTACCTTAGTGCCATTTCCACATCTTTTAGAAGCACAATAAAAATTTTGTCATAGGACACAAATGTCATGAATCTGGTATTCTTGATGGTATGTTGGTACATAAAAATGTTTTTCTACCATCAGCTTTCTCTCTGGTGTCATCCTTAATTAGCACAGATCCAATCAATAAACAAGGGCTTATTAAGGACCCTCCAATGTAATATGATTTTATGGTCCCTTGAGTTTAGGGGCTTCTAACAACAAGTCAAGAAATCCAGAATCTTCTGGCTTTTTGAGTCTGCTTCAGGGACTTCCCGCACTCCCAATCTAAGAACAACAATCTGTCTGATTTCAAATAAGACCACTCCTCTATTCATTGCTGACTGTCTGATAGCTTCTGGTCTCAAGAAGAAACTCTTAAGACAATAGTAATAATCTGATCAATGAGAATCAAATTCCTTCCTACCTAAGAGCCATAAAATTAGCATATCAATATTAAAAAGCTGGATAAATGTGTCTCTTCGCTTCTGTTTCTCTGCTGAATTCCTTTACAATTCAGTCTGTTTTGCATTAAAATTACAATAAACTTTGTAGGAGATGATTCAAGCCTACAAATTCTTTTAAGATACCTCAGGACACCAGTCTGGGACCCCAAACTTTTGGGGTTCCCCTTTCCCAACCTCAACACTGCCAAGTGCTCAGCACTGTGGTAGGCACTGGAAATGCAAAAAACAGTACTGAAAAATTTCCCTGTCATTAAAAAGCTCCCATTCAATAAAGGAAGACAACAGGTACATTTAAAAGCATATATAAAATATAGACAGGATAATGTTGGGTGTGGAGGGGTAGGAAGGCTGGGGTGGGGGAATGGAGGATCACCTTACACCTAGATTGCATAATAGCCTGCTGGTTGGTCTTTCTACATCAAATCTCTCCCTCACTCCAAATATATCATCCACTCAAAAGTCAAAGGTAGGAGAAGCACAGAGCCTAAGTAATTTGTACAATCATGAAGACAGTATTAGAGGCAGATAGTGGCACAGTGGACAGAAAACTGGACTTAGAAAGACCTAAATTCAAATTTGACCTCATATCCTTACTAGCTGAGTGAGCCATTGTGAGGAATGTGAAGACAGTCTCATGGGAATATAGCCTTAAAATTATATCTTAATTGTGACTTGAGATTTTATAATAACAAATACAACTATAGCTAAAAGTTGCAGGTGTTTGTCCCCTCCTATTTTCCCACAATCTCTTAATTAGCATCTAAGTGCTTCTTTTATAGGTGATGATGGCTCAAGAAACTTTGAGATATACAAGGCAGATTTACCTAAGAAGGACAAGTTATAAGGGAGAGTTCTGACAAAAGGTGATCCACTAGAGAAAGAAATGGTAAATCACTCCCGCATCTTTGCCAAAAAAACCCATAGATAGCACCAAAATCATAAAAGGGAGACTGACATAAGAAGATGAACTCAATTCAAATGCTGTCCAACAAATTACTGGGGAAGAACAGAAGACAACTACAAGACACTCCAGAAAGTGTTTGGCCAAAGCTGAGGAGCTCAACTGCATATGTGTCCATTGATGAAAGAAAACCTGTTGCTGTAAAGATTAATATTGAATAGAAACATGGAATGTGAGACCTCTGAATCAAGGTAAACTGGATGTGGTCATACTGGAGATGAAAAGATTAAATATCAACATCTTGGGGGTTAGGAAACTGAAAAGTACAAGAATGAGAACATTTAATTAAGGTGATCATTATATGTGCTAATGTGGGCAAGAATCCCTTAGAAGAAATAGAGTAGCCTTTTACAGTCAATAAGAAGATGCAAAAAGCAGTACTAGGACATAATCTCAAAAATGACAGAACAAAATCTGTTCAAACTCAAGATAAACTATTCAGTATCACAGTAATACAAGTCTATGCTCCAACCACTGATGCCAAAGAAGCCGAAGGTGGTCAGCTTTATGAAGACCAACAACATCTTCTAGAAATAACATCCTCTCCAAAAAAATGTCACATTTATTTTAGGGGATTGGAGTGCTGAAGAAGGAAATTAAAAGATAATTGGATTAACAGGAAAATTTGTCTTTGAAACACAAAATGAAGCAGAGAAGAGACTAAGAGTTTGTTGAGATAACTCACAGATCATAGCAAACACTTTTTCAATAACCCAAAAGAGAACTCTACACATATCATCAGATGGGCAATATAAAAACTTTTCAGTCAAAGGTGAAGAAACTCTATATAGTCAATCAGAACAAGACCTGGAGCTGACTGGCTCATTATTTTGTTGCAAAATCCAGACATAAATTAAAAATAGTAAGGAAAACCATCAAATCATAGGAGTATTACCAAACATGCATCCCTTATGATTATGAAGTAGAGATGATAAATAGATTTAAGAAATTAGATCTGGTAAGGTAGAATGTCTAAAAAATTATGTAAAGATAGAAGTTCACAATATTGTGTACAATAGGGAGTAACAAAAAACATTCCAAAGAAAAAGAAGAGCAAGAAAACAAAATGACTATCTGATGAGGCTTTATAAATAGTTAAGAAAAAAAGGAAAGTGAAAAGTAAAAGATATACTCAACTGAATGCATATTTGAGATTTTAAGGGAATAAAGAAAAGAGATTTTAAAAAGGGAAAATGGGGGAAACAACTTTCTCATAATTGGGATTCATGAGAAGAATAATATATGAAAAGGGGGAGGGAATAGGCAACTCATGAGCCAAATTCTACATGAACAGGACAAAGGATGGGGAAAACATGGGGACAAAGAGCATGGAGAGAAGGGTTTAAGAGGATATGAATGGACATAAGCAAAACAAATTTTAAATGCAGAAGATAGATCAAAAAGAGGGAAATTAAAAGGAGAAAGAAAGTTGAAGAATGATTGAGAAGGATTTGGACTAAGTAAAAAGAAGAGAGACAATGGCATGGGATTAAGGCTATTTGAATTATAGAATATTCTTGCAAATCTCTTTCCCCCCATTTCTTTCATTTCCTTCTACTTTATTAAAAAGGGGTTAGATAGCAATGAAAGGAATAACTCAAAGAGAATATGATGGATGAAAAATATTATTAATAGTCAATTATATCTGTAAATGTGAATGAGATAAACTTATCATAAAATAGAAGAGGTAAAGAATGAATCAGAAAGCAGAATGTAACAGTAGGATGTCTAAAGTAAATAAATAAATAAAATAAAACATTTGAAACAAAGGTTCACACACAGTTAATAATGAGTTATTGAAATAAAAAGTCTCAAAGAAGTAACTGGTAGTGGGCCTGGATTCAGAAAGGCCTGACTTCAATTCTGACCTCAGACATTTACTAGGATAAATCATTTAACTTTGTTTTACCTGAATTTTTTTTCAACTATCTCACAGAATTATTGTAAGAATCAAATGAGATCATATTTGCAAAATACCTAGCACAGTGCCTGGCACATAGTCATTTCACATAAATATTTATTCCTTTTTAGTCCTTTTCCTCTCATAAGAAAAAAAATTTAAATATGAGAGGCAATTATGATCTAAGACAAAGAAGCAATAAAAATAGACACAGGGAAATAAAATAGAAGGGAAAATATATTATGCTAAAAGGTATTATAAAGTAATAATACTAATACAGAATATTTATTTACCAAATGACATAGCATTTAATTTCTTAAAGGAAAACTAATTGAATTGCTGAGACAATAAGACAATAAATCTCTATTTGGGAACTTGATGTGCCTTTTTCAAAACAAACAAAAAGATAAGCAAGGAGGAAATTGAGGACTAAAACAAAATTTTAGAAAATCCAACTATAACAGTTCTCTAAGCAATTACCAAATGGGAGTAGAAAAAAGTATGAATAGTTTTTGTTGTGTATATGCAAAAAAGTATACATATTAAATACATCCTTTAAGGGCAGCTAAATGACACATTTGGTAGAGCAACTAACCCTGGAGTTAACGCTTCCTAGCTGTGTGATCCTGAACAAGTCACTTAACCCCAATTACTTAAAAAAAAAAGAAAGAAAGAAAGAAAGAAAGAAAGAAAGAAAGAAAGAAAGAAAGAAAGAAAGAAAGAAAGAAAGAAAGAAAGAAAGAAAGAAAGAAAGAAAGAAAGAATAATATCCTTTACTAGACACAATACAATAAAAATCATCAGTGCAGTGCATTTGGGGGTAAAAAAAGATTCAAAGTTAAAGGAAGACTAAATCAAAAGGAAAATGTAGGTCAAAGAATAAATCATAAAAGAATAGATAATACCATCAAAGAAGATCACAACATACCAAAACTTTTGGGATTCAACCAAAGCAATTATTCAAGGAAAATTTATTCTTTATAACTTTCATAAACAAAAGAGAAAAATAATAGATTGATAAATTTGGTATTCAACTAAAAAATAGAAATACAATAAATAAATAAAAAACCCAACTGGGCACAAAATAAGACATTATGAAGGTTCAAAGAAATAAAATTGAAAACAGGCAAAAAATCCACAATAATTTGATTGGTGCAATTAAGAGTTTTTGTGAAAAGAGGAAGATGACAAAGTAAAGTGTATTAGACTAAAATTTGATTATTTAGAAGAAAAAAATACAAAATTTCAAAAATCAAAACTGGGGGGGAAATCACAAGTGAAGAAGAAAGAAAGGAAAGTATTAAAAACTATTTTGCCCAATTATAATCTATCAGATTTATAACTTAAATGAAGTGGGTAAATAGTTAACTAAAAATAGCCAGCTTAGCAGAATAAGAAGTAGAGAATTTCAATTATATAAACTCGGAAAAAAATTGAACAAAATAGAATCCAATAGAGGAACTCCCAAAGGGGGAAAAACATAACCAGATGGATTACAAATGCATTCTATCAAACATTCAAAGAACAACTAACTCTAAAATTATATAAATTATTTTAAAAATAAGGAAGGAAAGAAGGCAAACTAGCAAATACCTGACACAGGTTCTGATACCTAAGCTAGAGAGAAAGCAGAAAAATAAAATTACTGACTAGTGTCTCTAATAAATATCCATGAAAATATTAAATAAAATAATAGCAAAAAGTTGTAACAATATTTTTAAAGATTATACACAATGACCAAGTTTTTTCATCTCCTCCATTATTAGAAGTGTGTTAGGTAGCAATGAAAGAAATAACTCAAAGAGAATATTATGGAGGACAAATACAATTAATAGTCAATTATCTGTAAATGTGAATAAGATAAAATTGACCATAAATCAGAAGAGATAAAAAAATGGATCAGAAAACAGGATTTAACAATAGGGTACCTAAAATAAATAAATAAAAATAAATGCAGAGGTAGTTCAATATTTGGAAAATTATAATCATAATAGACAATACTAATACTAAAATAGTATAATCACATTTTTTCATATAAAAGCAGAGAAAGCTTTTAATAAAATACATTTATATTAAAAGGCATAGGAATAAATTTATTTTTCCTCAATGTGAGAATTAGGGTCATTTAGTTTACACAGAATGGTAAAAAATTGAATTGGAGCAAGGAAACTCAAATTAGAAACTTGCCTAAGAAATGGAAGGTTGGGATCCATCAAAGAATGTCATCAGGACTATAGAAGACCTTTGGACATTGCCTTCTTCCCCTCCTTGAGTTATCTTCCAAAAGAATGTAAGAATGTAGGTTCTTGGGGCAGCAAGTGTAGTGGACAGAGCCCTGGTCCTGAAGTCAGGAGGACTTGAGTTCAAATTCAGCCTCAGACACTTAGTACTTCTAGTTGTGTAACTCTGGGCAGATCACTTAACCCAAATAGCCTCAAAATTCCCAAATCAAGAATGTTGGATCCTGGTGGGGAGGAGTTGGCTTTTGTAATGGGGTGGTGATCAGATTTGCAAAAGAACCCTTTGGACTTTGTTCCCTTACCCCTTCAGGATTATTTTCCCCCTTAAGAATATAAGCTTCTTGGGGATAGGAACTGCCTATGTAATGAAGAGTGGAGATTCATATTCTGTAAAAACTCTATTGATAGAGAATGGGGTGGAGAGAGACTTACATTTCAAGATAGGAAATAAAACACTGCCTTTGCTGTATCAAAAGTGTGTCTATTAACTTAGGCACCATTCTTACAAAAATGTAAAATAAATCTTTCCTTCATTCATCAGTGAGTCAGTAAAGTTATTGGCAAATTATTTTGTTTCTTACACTCAATAAGGTAAATAGTTACTTTATTTAAATAATTAAATCATATATGATAACAAGAGTTATTATCTACAATGAAAAAAATACTAATAGACATCAATAAGATTAGGATAAAGAATAGTTACCATTGTAATTTGATATATAGTTCTAGAAATACTAGTTACAGAAATAGGACAATAAAAAGAAAATTAATGAAATAAGATATATCAAGAGTAAACTTCTCAGATGACATGATAGAATATGATTGAGAATCCCAAGTGATGAAAGTAAAAAATTTTTGAAACATTTAAAATGTCAGGAAAGTAACAAGATATAAAATGAAACTCCCCCAAAATTATTAGTCTTCCTATAAGAAAACCTATTGAAACATGGGGATGGAGTTTAAAATAACTTGTCAAAACACACACTAGAATTACATAACTATAATGATAAAGCACTTTATAGATTCAATAGTGTTCTCATACATGTGCAGACTACTTGAAAAGGTATCTATGTGTTTTCAAGAGCGTCACAGTGATGTGAAAAATAGAGTGGGAAGACAGTGGACATCCTGTAACTGGTAATGGTCAACTGAGAGGTGGTGAATAAGAGGCCCTTTGATTAACTATGGTCCAAAAGTCTTAGAAAGCTTCTACTATCTCTCCTAACTCAGTCATTTTAGAGCCTTCTTCCTGTCTTGCTGTTGTTAGTTCTTTTCCATTTTAGGTGAAGGAGGCTACTATGAAGGTCAGGAGTTTGAGCCACAGGATTCTGAGAGTCAGAGTCCAGGCAGGGTTTTGCAGCCTGCCCAGTATCAATGCCTGGAGGAGTAAGGATCAGACTAGTGGAAACCAGTCTTTTTGGACCTAGACCAGTGGAAACTGAGACAAAGATTCATCTGGCAGTCATGCTTTATCTGGACGTGAAATTGGTGGGACCAATGCTATGTAGGAACTAAGCTAAATTTTGAGTCTACTCCTCCCAGAGACTGAGGTGGTGTGGGGAGTGTATGCCTCCAAGGCATTGCAAGGAAATGTCTTGTTCTTGCTGTAAGCTTTAGGAGAGGAGGTTCTTTTTTCTTTCTTTTTTTTTTTTTTTTTTTTCCTTTTTTGCCTCTTTGCATCCCCCAGGGCTTAGCACCTTGCCTTATAAATAGTAAATAATACTTATTGATTAACTAACTTGCTATATATCAGAAGTATATATTGTTTTGTAAATGTAATAGAATGAAACTGAGGCATAATAATTTGTCCCTAATAGTGGGGGAAGAAGGCAAACACAACTAAATGATGAGGCTCAAATAGGGATGCATTGGGAGGATTTAATTAACAATCAGTTGGAGGAGGGAGGGGAAAGGTGAGGAAGGGAAAGTATACTGTACACTTTGGGATTTAATTTGCATTATCACCATTTTCTTCATCACTTTAAATCCAGATAACCAGCAAATCAATAATTCAAGCCTGATTTGCTCATTTTGCTTAATTCTGAAATGTAAATACTTATACTGAAAATTTAACAATTGGTAAACCCGGAGAAGCCAGCTTCAGTGATAATCTTAAACTCAAACCAATGGTAGACAGAAGAAATACTACCCAACATGCTTTAGGGTACCCTAGAATCCTGAGGTACAAATAAAGTCTTTCTAGTCCTATGATCATAAGACTAGAAGGTGCTCACTACTTAGAAATAAAGGAAGAGAAATAACGGAAGATATATTAATTGCTTTTGGTGGAATTATGCTAATATAATTAATAATACTGAAATTATTTCATAGATAAAACTCCCTACTGATCAAAATATCAAATAGTTATTTTATAGAACTAGACAAAATAGAAACAAAACTCATCTGGAGGAGAAAAAGGTCAAGAATATCAAGAGAGATAATAAAATCCTACATATGATTTTAATTCAGTGCCCTAAGCAAAGTTGTGTTCTAATCTTTTCTCCCTTTGTGGCTCCCCCCTTCCCCAATCCAATGAACACATACCCCATACTACATTACCTCCTGGTATAGTATTTATCATTCAGTAGTCAATGTATTCATTGACAGTGACTAAAACTAAAAGCTCTTTAGCAATACCCATTTTCATTTTGTGGGACACAGTAAGCCAGTGGGAAAACCAATCAATATTTTACTAAATGCATTGCAAATCTCATCATATTTTCTTCTAGTCCCAACTCACCTCTCCTTCAAAAACTTATTTCAAATACTTACTAGCTTTGTGATCCTGGACAGTCATTTAACCTCTAACTGCTTCAATTTTCTGAACTATAGAATGGACTTAATAATACTACTTACCTTGCAGAATTGTTGTGCTGATCAAATAAGATAATATATACAAATATATACAAAACTAAAAGTCTTTATGACTACTATTACTCTTCCTTCTCCTACTGCTACTGCTGCTGCTGCTATTGTCACTACCAAAATATGGTACATTTTAACAGGGTTCCATCTCCTTTGGGCTTCCTGAGCATAAAACTAGGTAGGGATTATTTTATTGTAACTAAATTGTGAGATTTTTTTGTCTCTCAGATATTAAAACATGAGAAGCTGGGTGACCCACAAAGCTGATGAGAAGATATATCCCTTGTGTGTACACCTCTGGTAGTTTGCCTATTATCAATAAACTGTATACTTAGATTGAAGGACTACAAGGCTATCTTTCAGTTTCTTAAGGTTTCTCACTATACTATAAAGATGACTTTGGAGTTTCAAGGAGAAATCATACCAAACCAAACCATACTAAAATAGCTCTGTTAGTTATTCTGAGCTGAAAAGATATCAAGTATTAATCTGGTAATTATTGGTATAGCAATTATCAGAAAAACCCCTCAAATGAGTCCACAAAGGTTGCCAATTAAAAGGTAGACCACCAGGGCACAAATATCTTGATTACAGCACTCCACAATGCCATTTAATAAGTGAAGGTGGACTTGCTCTATGACAGAAGAGGAAACACCTATCTAAATGAACTCCTAGATCCTTGAAAATTCAAAGTACATTAAAAAAGGATAAATGTATTAAAATTCAAAATTGATCAACAAATGTAATGTTTTGTTTGTGACTCTGTACCCTTTAATTCAATGCAAAGTAAAACCTATTCCCTAGTATAGTAAAGTTTCCATTATGGGATAGCATGGACTAGAAATTGCCTCTGACCAATACTTGAGGTTGGCTTGAAGATTTTGTCAGAATCTTGGATCAAAGGATAAAAGGACCTTAGAACATGTCTAGTCCAACTCCTTTGCTTTCTCATGGTTAATTGACTTGACCAAGCTCACACAGGATTTGAACAGGAATTAGGACTCCAAATTCATCACATGATGAACTGCCACATTTAAACATCTGAGGGTGAAACTATGATTTTAGAATCAGTCTAGGAAATAAATCTGGTTCAACTGAATTCAGCAAGCATTTTTTAAGTGCCTACTATGTGCTAGACACTCTCCTAAGTGCCCTAAGGGATATTAAGATGGAATAGCTCTTGTTTCGTGAGGTTCATTTTACTGACATCAAGTACATGGAATGTCAGAAAATTTCTTCTACTCCTCAGGAGTCATTAAAAACTTTTCTATTGCCTTTAAGGTGCATCTGAGTCTTAAAGATCAGTGCTGGAGAAATCCCATCTCTCTTTCTGCAAGCTTCTGCTTGATATTTCAGTGATTTGTTTTCCTTCTGCAGCTCAGACAGGTGTGTGTGTGTGTGTGTGTGTGTGTGTGTGTGTGTGTGTGTGTGCACGCGGGTGTGTTTATGTTTTTTTAAAGCCTTGGCAGGATGGCTAGACTAGGTAATCCACACAAACAGCTGCTGCAATGTGATCTTTCTCTAACCTTTTAATGTAGAGTCGGGAACTGTTCTGGCTTTAGGAACATTTGGAGCGAAGTTTCTTGATCTAAAGATTATTGTTATAAGACCAACTGTCTGATCTGCCTGGGCTACAAGCACCAGAGGTGCTTCCGGCAGGCAGAACACATAAGGCTAACACTGGCATCAAATTGCCTGGTGGTGAAAAGTGATTGTTATAGCAATGATTAGTAAGGGATGATAGTCAGACACTTGTAAAAATATTTGTCTCAGCCCAGGTCAGTTTCCTCAAATTCAGTATCATTCTGCTTTCTAAATATCAGGCTGTTTGTTTATATTCTGATAATAATGCATGGCATTTGGCATCTTTTACAGTGCAATGAAAGTACCAAAGTTCCCATGAGTCACTGGAAGATCTTTACAACATCAATATTAAAATAATATCCTTTATGTCAAATCAGAATGCGAGGGTTGAAAGGGACTTCAGTGGTCATCTAGCTGAACCATATCCCCAAAATGGAGTACCATCCATTGCATTCCAGTATAGGATTATCTGGCCCCTACTTGAGGCCATGCAATGATGGCAAACTCACAACTTTCCAAGGCAATTCATTCCATTTGCAGACATCTTTAGTTTGTGTGACATGTAAAAACGGTTCAAGAGACATAATTTCTACATAATTTAGTCATTTTATTAATAAAACCAGCATTTTAATAAAAGGATGGTCATTTGGCCATCTCTCTCATGGTGTAATGGGCTCAAAATTTTTATGTTCTTGAAAGAGCAGTTGTTCCCCAGGGTGGCAATCAACCCTAATTGGTTAGTAGTTAAGGAGAGAATAAATATCACAATAAGGGGCTAGACCTAAACTTTGAACCACTTCTAAGTAGTCCCCCCCCCCACACACACACACACATAGCCTCAAAGAATTTATGCCTCACCCAAACCTGGGCAGGACACAATGGCTGCCTTCTCTGGATAGAGTCAAGATAAAGGAAGTTAGCTCAACCTTCAGAGATTGAGGTCTTGAAATGATGATTAAGAAAAGAGAAATTTGAATCTCCACACATCATTGGTTATTAATAATCATTTCTCTTATTGGGAAACTGATATGATCATGTTTATTTGGTAAGATTGATTTGACTTGAAGCATATACGAATCTAATATTAAGCATATACGAATGTAATATTAAGTAGTTGTTTAATGGAATTTTACTAGATTTGCAAAATATTTTCAATCCAAGAGTTTCTTTTTAAAGAACTGTGTTAGAATTATAACCATTTTACATATGGTTCACAACACAACTACTTTCTGCAAGGTCCCACAATAATTTAATATATTAGGCCAAATTCTACCCCCTAAATCTACTCTTATATTCAGTAATCTACTCAGAGAAACATTACCTATTTGAAAGTCAATGCTGCTTCATCTCTGCGTATAAAGGCAACTGGTAGCACAGTGCATAGAAGGCTAAGTCAACAATTAGGAAGACCTGAGTTCAAAGCCAGTCTTGTATACTTACTAGCTGTGTGACCACAGACAAGTCATTTATGTCTGTTTCTATGTCTTAGATTATAAAATGGGAAAATAATAACATCTAACTACCAGGATTATGAGAATCAAATTAAATATTTGAAAAAACAAAAGAAAAATTCTTTGCACAGTACCTAGTATAGAGCAGATGTTACATAAATTCTTATTCTTTCTTTCATATTCTTTTCCTTAGAGATAACATCAACTCTTATAAATTCCCTTATCATCTCTCTACATCAGACTTCCAAATCTGTAGTCTATTCCCCACCTCTTTCCTGAACTCCAAATTCTGCATCTCCAACTGCCTGGTAAAATTTGGTTAAAAAATTAGTAATAATATAAAGAAGAAGACGTGTTTCTCTCCAGTTCAGGCTCAGTATGTCCAGAATTGATTCATCATCTTCATTAAACCTGACCATCCAACCAATTTCCCTATTTCTGCTAAAGGCCTCTCCATACTTAACATAAATTCAAAATCTCAGTACATGTTTGATTCTTCCCTTTTCATTATCTCCTACATCCAATCAGTTTCTAGGTTTTATTGAATCCACTTCCTCAACATCTCTTACATCCATTTTCTTTTCCATATAGCCAGTTTATTATAGCTCAAACCCTCATTCCCACTTAGCTTAATTCTTCCAGTGGATGTCTAAGTGGTCTCCTTGTATTCAGTCTATCCCCTCTCCAATACCTTCTTCATACAGTTACCAAAGTGATCTTATACAAATCTGACGTTGTCACTTTTCTTATTTAACATCTTTCCTATTGCTAATAAGACAAAATGTGAACTTCTTAGCTTAGAATTTAAAGCCCTTATCAAATTGTGCATACCCTTTGAGTTAGCATTGTTTTTATTGGGTTTGTATCCCAAAGACATCATAAATAAGAGAAAAGGGCCCATGTGTGCAAAAATGTATGTAGCAGCCCTTTTTGTAGTGGCTAGAAACTGGAAACTAGTGAATACCCATCAGTTGGGGAATGGCTGAATGAATTATGGTATATGAATGTTATGGAATATTATTATTCTATGAGTAGATCAGCAGGATGATTTCAGAAAGGAGAGAGAGAGAGAGAGAGAGAGAGAGAGAGAGAGAGAGAGAGAGAGAGAGGAAGAGAGAGAGAGAGAGAGAAAGAGACAGAGAGACAGAGAGACTTACATGAACTGATGCTAAGTGAAATTAATAGAATCAAGAGAACATCGTACACAGCAATGACAAGATTATACAATAATCAATTCTGATGAATGTGGTTCTTTTCAATAGCAAGGTGATTCAAGTCAGTGCCAATGGTTTTATGATGGAGAAAGCCATCTGCACTCAGAGAGAGGACTGTGAGGACTGAATGGATCACAACATAGTATTTTCACTTTTGTTGTTGTTTGCTAGCATTTTGTTTTCCTTCTCATTTTTTTCCTTTTTGATCTGATTTTTCATGTGCAGTAAGATAAATGTGGGAAAATATATAGAAGAATTGAACAAGTTTAACATATATTGAATTGCTTGCCATCTAGGGGAGGGAAGGGAAGGAGAAAAAAATGTTTGGAATACAAGGTTTTGCAAGGGTGAATGTTGAAAACTATTTATGCATATGTTTTGAAAATAAAAAGTTTTATTTAAAAGAAAAGAATTTAAAACCCTTTACAACAGAGATGTCAAACACCCAGCCTGATGCAGCCTACAATATTCTCAGTATAATTCAAACCAGATTAAAATGTAATTGGGAAATATTTAACAAAATAAAATTATAATAAAATACAACATAACATTTTAAATCTAAAGTTAACATGTTGGCTGCAGAGATTCTTATGTATGGATTAGTGTACCTCCTCCCATTTTCTTTGTAATTTGGATACTACTGTTCTATAAAATGACTCCAATTTTTCTTTCCAGCCTTGCTTTATATTTTATCCTTTCATATACTATGCTCCAGCGAAACTGGATTATCAGATGGTCTTCCAACTTATCCTGTCATTTCTTTCCTCCAAAAAATAAGCCATCACCCATGCCCAAACTGGACTCCCTGTTCATTTCTACCTATTTAAATCTTTTTCTTCCTTTAAAGACCAGCTTAGGTACCAATTCTTCAATAAAACCTTCTCTGATCCCCTAGCTGAAAGTGTTCTTCCCCTTCTCATATTTTCCTAAACCTAAATAATTTCCCTGAATCTCTCTTTTGCCCCTACATCATGATCTACTTTTTATTATATTTTTTAAAAATACATGTTGCATTCTCCCAGGAAGTCCTTGAGGGTAAAAACTATGTTGTTTTTCAGGACTTATCATAGAACCTTTGTACATAATGAGTACTTAATATGTGGAGATAAATTGTACTCAGCTAAAAGTAAAATTAGACTACAAATAACAGATACACTTTGTTTCTTCCAATGGCAATTCTATTATGACTATTCTATTTCCTCTTCACCCAAGTACAACCGGCCTATCTTTCCAGAATAGAAAACAATATAAAATACTACTGGATGAGGACTAAATGTTTTGTTATTGTTGTTGATGTAAATCCAGGGCAATGGTTGACAAAAATCATCCTTTAGTCCACTGTGCTAGTTACCTCTATAGTATCACAATATACACAACCCCTTTTATTGAAAAAAGCTCTCATGTCTTCTTCTAGATTAATAGGAAATAAAAGTCTGGGACCAGCAGAACACCAAAGAAAGTAATCTCTTCCGGATAATTAAAAGGACTAGCGCACAAAAGATTAGTATTCAAATATGCTTTCTGCTAGTGAATAAACAAAAATATCCTGGGCAGATCATATGTTTCTCTCTTAGCCTCAGTTTCTCTATTGAATAAATTGGGATTTTACACCTAACCCAACATATTTTATATGGAATAAAGTCCAAAAGATATGTCTTGCTTACTCTAATGTTTTAATTAATTCATTACTTCAGAGCAGAAAATTTAAGAATTTCTCCCAAATATGCCTACGCCATTCTAATGAGGAAAAATGAGAGAGGTTGAAAGAGTATTATAATGAATAGAATCTGTATATTTCCTAATGTTCTCATTCTTTTTTCTTCACTTAATTCCTAGGTTCCTTCCTAAAGAAAGGCCCAGATGTGGAAGGATAGTAAGTGGTAGTCTCCCTGATAGGATATGAGAGGTACTGGAAAGGTCCCTTTATCCCAAAACAGTACTCAATTTATCCTTTTGAACTAAATATATTGCTTTATAAGAGAAGTGTCAAAATCAGGACCCATGGGCAGTAATTGAGTACAGCCAGAATCAGACTAAAATGTAATTGGGAAATATTTAGCAAAATAAATAAAAAATATAACAATATATCTGTTAATATTATTAATAGTGCTAATATTGGGATAGAGTACCTGCCCATGGATCGGTTTAAATTTGAGTTTCAATTTGATCTCAGATACTTCATATCTATGTGACCCTGAACAAGTCATTTTTTTCCTGTTTGGATCAATTCTCTTCTGGAAAATGAGCTAGAGAAGGAAATTAAAAAAAAAACACATTCCAGTATTTTTGCCAAGAAAACCCCAAATGGGATCATAGCATTGGATATAACTGAAATGACTCAACAACAATAAATGTTAATATGTGGTTTTCTAGGTCAATATGCACTGGGATTCTAATTAGGGGGTGTCTATCCCAAGTATGTGAAGACTTCCCCAGGTGGAATAGGCGGATGAAAACAATTTGTTCCAATAGTCATGAAGGCAGCTGAAGCAGGTACTGTGAAATGCTTAAAGCTTGGCCAGATACTGAAGATACCAAGGTCATCCACTGCATCTTGATCCATCTCCAATCATCTTTATTCTGTCCTGCCAATGGACTATGAAAACCTTGGAAGAGAGAGAGAGGCTGAAACTTTGTGTAACTTTGTTCTTCTTAAATCCAATTTATGCATACATCAAAAGATATTACCCATACCATTTTATCATTTTTATCTATCTCAAAATCCCTTGGTGCCAAGCAAGTGACAAAGCAGCAGGTGCAGATACACTGGGAACTATAGTTACAACCGTATACACAGGCAGCCCATGCCACAGGGTCATTTTCTCACTGGAAACAGCAGTGGGTTTCAGCAGCTCCCTGGCTGTCTAAGCAGCCTTTTAAAGATGACATTGCTCACCTCCTAGTGTGAGAAAGGAGCTAGAAAAGGTGCCCTAAAAAATTATCTGTTTACCTAACACTGGCCTGATTACCATGACAGGTAGAGATTCCACCCTGTGGTGGGAAAAATGCTCAAAATTTACCAAACTTTTGCAAAGATGATTCCATTCCCTATCATACATGGGATGTGTGGAACACCACAGGATTTATTAACAGGATAGTTCATCCATCTCTACAAGGGCAGCATTTAACTCCATTAAAACTATAGGACAATCAAAGCTTAGAAATATGCAATATTGTTGCTTAGTAAAAAGGCAAACAAAATTCAGTTTTACACTAATAGTAACAATTCAAAGAGCTTTTAGGATTCCCTGAGGCTTTTTATGGGCCAAAGACATATTGTACTCAATACTCAGTGCTGATAGAGTCATGTTGATTACGTCTTTATCAGACATAATCCTGAAGATATGGACTGAACATTTCCATAGTGTTATCAACAGATCATCATTACTGCTGAAATCACTGAGCATTTATTTCAGGTTGAAATTAGTCTCTCTTTAGACAAATTTCCAACTGAAGAACATTTTTTGAATGCCATTAGTCTTCTGTGGCAAAATACCTAATGCTGATTCTATTCAAGCTGATATTTACAAGTTGGAGGATCCATTGCTCACACAAAGGCAGAGTGAAATTTTGGGGGTTATATCACAAGAAGAGGTTACTCCTCAGAAGTTCAAAAATGCCTCTATTGCTCATCTCTATGAAGGTAAAGGAAAGAGATTCTCCTGTGACAATTACAGGGAGTTTCTCTCTTAAGCACTGCTGGCAACATTCTTACTAGAGTCCTCCTTAATAGATTGATTACAAAAATGGTCATCTATCTGAGAATCAGTATGGCTTCAAAAAAGAGCAAAGGAATGGTTGATGTGCCATTTGCTACCCAACAACTCTAGGATAAATGTGAAGAGTAGAACAGAGGTTTACACACAATGTTTGTAGGTCTGATTAAGGCTTTGATAGTCAGTCATGAGGATTTGTGGGAAATTATGTCAAAATTTGATTGCCTGGAGAAGTTCACCAGTATTATGCATCAATATCACTCTGCCACACTTGCCCCAGTTCTAGATAATGAATGAGGCTCTTGTGCTTTTCCAGTCACCAATGGAATGAAACAAGATTTTATGCTTGCTCCCATGCTCCCAACATCAGAAAATTATGATTTATTACCAGTAAATATTTGATTTGTATGCTTATTTTATATATCTTCATATTTGAGGTCATATAAAATTTTCTCAAGTGAAAAGGGGTCACAAGTGGAAAAATTTTAAAAAGCTTTGAGCTTCTTAACCTGAAAAATCTATAAGCCAAGACCACAATGGAAGGAATGTTGGTGCATGATTTTTTTGCTTGTAGATGATTCTATACTTAATGCAACCTCCGAAGTTGAGATGCAACAAAGCATGGATTAGTTCTCGGCTGCTTGTGCTAATTTTGGCCTAATAATTAACATCAAGAAATAATAGGTGCTCCATCAGCCAGCATCACACCATTCATATGTGGAAACATTAGTTACAACAAATGGAGAAGTTTTGAATGCTGTGGATAAATTCACTTCCCTTGGCAATATACTTTTCAAGGATATAGACATTGATAGTGAGATTGATATGCACATTGCCAGAACTAGCTTAGTGTTTTGGAGGCTCCAAAAGAAAGTGTGGGAGAGGCAAATGGTACATACCCTTTGATCCAGCAATGTCTCTATTGGGTCTGTATCCCAAAGAGATCATAAAAAAGAGAAAAGAAGCCATATGAGCAAAATATTTAGAGCAGTCTTTTTTATAGTGGCAAAGAACTGGAAACTAAGTACGTGCCTATCAGTTTGAGAATGGCTGAATAAGTTATGGTATATAAATGTTATGGAAAAATATTGTTCTACAAGAAATGATCAGCAGTATGATTTCAGAAAAGCCTAGAAAGACTTAGATGAACTGATGCTACATGAAGTGAGTGGAAACAAGAGAACATTGTTCACAGCAGTAACAAGATTATGTGATGATAAACTCTCATGGATGTCGTTCCTTTCAACAATAAGGTGATTCAGGACAATTCTAATAGATTTGTTATGGAGAGAGCCATCTGCATCCAGAAATAGAACTAAGGAGAATGAATGTGATTTGCAAAATAGTATTTTCACCTTTGTTGTTATTGTTTGCTTGATTTTTTTTCTCATTTTTCCCCTTTTGATCTGATTTTTCTTGTGTAATATGATAAATGTGGACATGTTTACATGTTTAACTTATAATGGATTACTTGATGTCTAGGGGAGGGTGAGGAGGAGGGAGAAAAATTTGGAACACAAGATTTTGGAAGTTGAATGTTGAAAATTATCTGCATATATTAGACTGACTGCCAAACTGAAGGTCTACAGAGCCACTGTGCTGATCTTATTGCTTATGCCTGTGAAATCTAGTCAGTATATCAGGGCCATACCAGGAAACTGAATCAGTTCCATTTGAATTGTTTTAGGAAAATTCACCTGGCAGAATAAGGTACTAACCACTGAGGACCTTTCTCAAGATAAACTGCCAAGCATTCAAAGGAGTGCAACTCTGATGGACTGGTCACATTGTTGTGCATGTGCCCAAAAGACTATTTTTATGGAGAGCTCATGTAGTGGTCAGGGAAAAAATGATATAAGGACACTCTCAACATCTCCCTTAAAAACTTTGGAATTCATTGCATGACATGGGAGATACCGGCACAGTCTGCCCATCATGTTATGTCCTCATCAGAAAAGGTGCTGTGCTCTGTGAGTAAAACAGAATTGAAGTAGCTCAGAAGAAATTCAAGATGTGCAAATTTAGAGAATCCCCCAAATGGACTATTTGCCCCCAACCTGTAGTAGAGAATTTTGAGCTCTTTTTGATTTGATCAGTCACAGTCACAGTCACAGTCACAGTCAAACACATTGTAACTTGATTCTAACATAGTGATATCATTTTCTCTTCAAGAATGATGGGCAATAACCATGTACCATTGGGATCCTTGTGTACAGTTTAGTTGCTCCAGTTTCTTTTTGAGTTTGACATCACTTCCCTACAAATTATCTTCTTTAAAACCCAACTACTCCTAGAAGGCTTAAATAATAGAATTGCTTTAGCCCTGGGACTCTGTATGCCAAAGCAACACAAAAATTCTTGAGTAGGATTACAGGAAAGGGAAAAAGGGACAGCAGTAGTATAGTGGAAATACTACTTGGTTGGCAAGGAGGAAGCCAGGTTTCCCATCCTGGTTCTACAACTAATTCAAAAATTGACTTTGGATGTGTTTAATAATTTAACCTCAGTTTGGGCTCATTATCTGCAAAATAGGATATTACCCTCTCAGTTCTGAAGGTCCTGATCTGGTTCTATGTAGTCAGAATTAATCAATGCCCACTAAGCACTTACTATATGCCAGACATTGGGCTAAAATTTGGAGATATAAGGAAAGGGTGTAGCATAGAAGAAAAAGTATAAAACAGTCCTTGCCCTCAAAAGAGCTCTTAGTCCAATAGGGGAAGACATAAAAAGAAGCTTAAAAGGACAACATGAAATGATAATATTTCAAGAGATTATACAGTTCAGCAGAGTAGTCAGGTAGGAAATGATGAGATAAATTAGATGGTTGAGGGAATGATCTTTTCTTCCTCAAACAAAAGTATGAAAAGGCATAAAAAAAAAGGTTAGGGTTTGGATTTGAAAGTAAACTTGACTGACAATCCCTGTGTTGTTCAGTGTGTTTTTTTCCTAGGGTTAATTCTGATCCTTACATAGACCAAAGGACAATTCATCCTTGGAATGCAAATTTAGTTTTTGTCACATTGTTATATTAATTCAAATGACATATGGGAAAATGTTGCAAATTCTGGGGAAAATAAAGTATATAAGCTCTACTAGAGCCAAGAACAGTAATCATTTCTAGGTTTTCTTTTTAAAATAAATTAATACTTTTTGCTCTAGATATCCTTTACATGTTGTTTTAAAGAGGTAATAAGGACTTTGTGAAGGTTATCTAGTCCATGCTGCTTCATTTTCACTGGCTACCTCCCAAACTTGGAACACCCCTTCCTCCTCTGTATTCTCCAGGCTTTATTCAAGTTCTAGTTCCCAACTTATACTTTTCCTGGCCTTCCTTTGATATCTTTCCTTGTGATTTTTGTTGCTGTTCAGTCATTTCAGTTGTGTCCAATTCTTCATGATTCCATTTGGGGTTTTCTCTGCCATTTCCTTCAGCATATTTTACAGATGAAGAAAATGAGGCAGTTAAGTGACTTGTCCAAGGTCACCCAGCTAGTGAGTGCCCGAAATCAGAGTAGAACTCATAAAGATTCAGTCTTCCTGATTCAAAGCTCAGTGCTGTATCCCCTGTACCATGTAGCTGCCCTTCCTAGTGATATTACTTCCAATTTATCCTGTATTTGCTTATTTGTATATCATTATTTGCATATTATCTCCCAAGAGACTGTGAGCTCCTCAAAAGTGGGACTGTTTGAATTGTTGTTATTTTGTCTTGCCTGTATTGTATATCCCTGCTTAGTACAGTGCCTGGCACATAATAGGTGCTTTATAAATGCTTCTTGACTTGACTTCCAGTTCCTAAGAAACATGTTCTTTTTATAATGTGGAAAGAAACCAAACTTAGAAGACTATGGGATGATTTTCCAAAATTTCAACATATTTTTACCAAACATCTTGAGTAACATTTTGAGGAAAACTGAAAACCAATGCTTTTCATAATATTAGTTTATCTCAGAAAATGAAAATGAAAGAAAATAATTTTGTTAACTCATTTATTTGATAAACCAAGGACTCTTTTACCAATGGATCCTTCTACCAGTGTTATGTCCCCTGTCTTCTTCCTCATTCTGTACAATTCTTGTGTATATCTTTTTATAAAGCCTCCACAAAAGATTCCTGAAATGCATTGGAAGTCTCACTTGCATCACTTTCTTCAGAGATCTGAGGACTACTTCATATAGCACTGAGGTTATTTCCCTATTACCTCTAATTCTCCAGATGTGGCTAGTCTACTTCCTTTTTGTGTTTCTGGTAATGCCTTTTACACTTAAGAAATTATAGATAACATGAGACAGCCTACCTAGACCTATCATCTATATTTCCTTGGCCTTTTGAATTATTTTATTACTTGAAGTCAAACTATGTCACTGAGAAGAATCAGGAGATGTACTTTTTCATAGGAAGTACTTTGAGATCTTTGAAAGTATGAGGCAATTTCTTAAGTTAATTTTTTTTCCTCTTACTGAATTTTGAGCCTAACTCATTATCTGCAGTGTCTATATAGCTGTGTGTGTGTGTGTGTTTGTGAGAGAAAGGGAGAGGGAGAAGGAGATGGAGAGGGAGAGGGAGAGAGAGAGAGGGAGAGGGAGAGAGAGAGAGAGAGAGAGAGAGAGAGAGAGAGAGAGAGAGAGAGAGAGAGAGAGAGAGAGAAGGAGAAGAAGAGGGAGAGGAAGAGGAAGAGGGAGAGGGAGAGGGAGAGGGAGAGGGAAAGGGAGAGAGAGAGGGAGAGGGAGGGAGGACAGGACAAGAAAGCACAGGAGAATAAGAGAGTAGAGAAAGAAGGAGAAAAGAGAGGAAAAGAAAAGGGAAAGGGACAGAGAAAGGGGGAAGAGAAAGAAAAAAGGAATAAAGAGAAAGAAAGAAAGAAAGAAAGAAAGAAAGAAAGAAAGAAAGAAAGAAAGAAAGAAAGAAAGAAAGAAAGAAAGAAGAGAGAGAGAAAGAGAGAGAGAAAGAGAGAGAGAAAGAAAGAGAGAGAGAAAGAGAGAGAGAAAGAGAGAGAGAAAGAGAGAGAGAGAAAGAAAGAAAGAAAGAAAGAAAGAGAGAGAGAAAGAAAGAAAGAAAGAAAGAAAGAAAGAAAGAAGAAAGAAAGAAAAAAAGAAGGAAGGAAGAAGAATAGGAAGAAGAAGGAAAAAGAGAAGGAAGAAGGGAGGAAGGAAAGAAGGAAGGGAGAGATGGAAGGAAGGAAGGGAGAGATGGAAGGAAGGAAGGAAGGAAGGAAGGAAGGAAGGAAGGAAGGAAGGAAGGAAGGAAGGAAGGAAGGAAGGAAGGAAGGAAGGAAGGAAGGAAGGAAGGAAGGAAGGAAGGAAGGAAGGAAGGAAGGAGGAAGGAAAGAAAGAGAGAAAGAAAGAAAAAGTGAGGAAGAAGGAAGGAAAGAAAGAGAAGGGGAGGAAAGAAGGAAGGAAGGAGGGGAGGAAAGAAGGAAGGAAGGAAGGAGGGGAGGAAAGAAGGAAGGAAGGAGAAAGATGGAATGAAGGAAGAAAAAAGCAGAGGAAAAGAAAAAAGGAAGTAACAGGCAAGCAGATACATGCATATATGTATATATTCATATGTTCATATACATACATAGATACATAGAAAGAGAGAATGAGCCAATCATCTAACTATATGTCTTTTTTTCCCTCGGACCCCTGGTTTCTTCTCTTTTAGAGAACTCATTGAAATTTGTTTCATCTAAAAGTTATAGCTGTTGAGAATTTCCTGAGTAGCTGAGAAATTAAGCAACTTGCTTGTGTTCCCGTAGCTAGTAAATATCAGAAGCAAGACTTGAATCCAAATCTTCTTAATCCAAGGCTATCACCCCATTTCCTTTTGCTTTTCAGGAAGTCAAATCTTCTTAGAAATCATGTCATAAAAGCAGAGTGACATAAAATTAGTCTTGTCTTTTAAATGTGTAGCAACAATGTTATAATTCATAGTCATAGAACCTTAGTGTTGGGAAGGAGTCAGAGATCATTTAATCCAGATATATATTATACCTGAACAAGCATACCTCCTATAACATACTTAACAAGAAATAACCACCTGTTCATTGTTTGGACATCTAGTCATGACAAATCTACTACTTCCCATGGCAGTCCATTTCCCTTGTAAATTGCAATCAAGAACCTATCATCAAATAAATCACAGATTTCTCCAAAAGCAAAGATAAAATAATTAAGAATCTCTATAATCATTTAAAACAGTAAGGACCATACAACTAGCATTTTTAAATGGCTATAAATGCAGTGTATATATTATGTAGAAGCAACTTTGATTGGAAAGCGTATGGGACTTGAAATGAGACCTAGGTAAGAATCCAGCATGGCTTCTTGCTACATCAAAACTATGGGCAAATTGCTTCCATTCTCTGAGCCTCATTCTTATTTTCTGTAAAATGCAGATAATATTCCTACCTACCTCACTTGGTTGTAAAGAAAATGCTTTTTAAAAAGTTAAGCCCGTTATTAGGATTATATCCCAAAGAAATACTAAAGAGCGGAAAGGGACCTGTATGTGCCAAAATGTCTGTGGCAGCTCTTTTTGTTGTAGCTAGAAACTGGAAGTTGAATGGATGTCCATCAATTGGAGAATGGTTGGGTAAATTATGGTATATGAAGGTTATGGAATATTATTGCTCTGTAAGAAATGACAGCAGGAGGAATACAGAGAGGCTTGGAGAGACTTACATCAACTGTTGCTGAGTGAAATGAGCAGAACCAGAAGATCACTGTACACTTCAACAACAATACTGTATGAGGATATATTCTGATGGAAGTGGAAATCTTCAACATAAAGAAGATCCAACACACTTCCAGTTGATCAATGATGGACAGAAATAACTACACCCAGAGAAGGAACACTGGGAAGTGAATGTAAATTGTTAGCACTACTGTCTATCTACCCAGGTTACTTATACCTTTGGAAGCTAATACTTAATGTGCAACAAGAAAATGGTATTTACACACATATATTGTATCTAGGTTATATTGTAACACATGTAAAATGTATGGGATTACCTGCCATCGGGGGGGAGGGAGTGGAGGGAGGGAGGGGATAATTTGGAAAAATGAATAAAAAAAAAAGTTAAGCCTTAGATAAATTTGAGCTGCTATATGAAGTATGTACATAAGCTTTAAAACACACATGCGTGCATAGCACATGCAAGTCACTTTGCCTCTGTGTGCCTCAGTTTCCTCATCTGTAAAATGAGAAGATTGGATTTGGTGGCCTTTGTCATCCAGCTTAAATCTATGATCCTATTTATATAAACATTAACTAACAATAATTTTATTTTCCTTATTAGAGTCTAGGACTTTGAAAAAGGAGGGGATAATTTGGATAGTCCAGGTCTCTTTTATAAAAGCTGTTTGAACAGATGCTATTTTTCTCTTGAAATTTTCCATGTAGCAAATTGAGTCAATCAAAATTATTCCACTGACATTAGAACTGCTTCAAAGTACTGTAGCATTTATTTATTAAGTGTTTGTTATCGATAATGGAATTTTTCTCACTGAGAAGCTTTTTTTTTTTTTTTTAAAGAGAAGGCTGATCTAACATATGTTTACCTTCAAATATGGTGTACTGGAAAGAACATTGGATTTTCAGGCAAAAGACCTGGATTCAAATTTCACCTCTGCTACTGTTGTGACTTTGGTGAACCTCTGTTACATTTCTTCATTTGCAAAATGAAAAGGCTGAACAAGATGATCCTAAAGGATCTTGAGCTCTAAACACCATGAAACTTTTGTCTCCATGTTCTTTACCTTGTTTGATATTAAAACTCAGTGGATTATTGGACAAAACTGTTACTACACTATATCTATCTGTCTTGTATGATTTTAAGATGATAAGAAGAAGTATGAAAAGAATGTTTTCATATATATATATATATATATATATATATATATTAGACACAAATAGGATACAAATATACCTATTTGTGTCTAATTGTAGTCATCTATAGGTAGGGAAGGAGGAGAGAAGGAAAAAACGGGGAGGAAGAAATTTACATGATAGCTTTATTATATATTTAAAAGTAAATTCTACATTAAAGATTTGTAACTTCATGATCAATTTTCATCTCTTTATTATATTATATTAGGGAAATGTTGGTTTTATTGCACAAATTAAAAATAAAATAAACGTGCAAAAATATGGATGGGGCAGCTGAATTTTTAAGTGGCATGGTGGATAGAGAGCTGGCCTTGAAGCCAAGAAGACAGGGATTTATGATTCACTTCTGATACACACTGACTGTGTGAGTCTGTGTCACCTCTTGGTATTTTAGGCAACTCTTTAAAGCTATCATGCAGAGAAGCTACTGACTTGTTTTGATAGAGAAAGTTTCCTTATACAGAAATTCCCTGTACCAATGAAATCATAAGGAGAGTCCTTATTCTATGAGAGGTTCCTGCATTTTTTAGGTCAAATGATTTTAAAGATCAATAACAACAGATATAGCAAAATTCTACATTGGCTACATCTTTATTAGTTATATTATTATAAATAATATTCTGCAGAAATTTTTAAGCCAAAAGCTTCTACAATCCTCTTTTCACCAAAGATACTTAAATATATGTATGTGTGCACTATATATGTATGTGTGTGTATATATATATATATATATATATATATATATATATATATATATATATATATAGGTATAGATTTTGTTAAAGATTTTGCATATAAAAGTAGGCATGAGTCAATATTTCCTGATGCTTTCTTGCCCACCTTTTGGGGAGAAATATCATTCACTGTCTTTTTCATTCTTTTGGAATCTTCTCTAATTTTGCAACTTCTTGAGAATAGATCCCTGAGTATCTTTAAAATCATCATGTTTCCAGGAGGCCAAATTGTTATTCTTAACATTATTCTCTTGAATGTTATTGCAACATCCTCAACTAGATCATTACTACTGAGGTAGTAAGATCAAGATATGGTAATGCTATTATTATAATTGATAAAACTTAATTATCAATTTTAAAAGGAGAACTATTCTATATTTCTTCTATTGTTCTTCCAATTTTTTATAAATGTTCTAGAAGTGCTTAGTCTTCAGTAGGTCTTGCACCAATTTATTTGCTTGCTTATTTTTCACTTCTTTTCACTATTTTGAGAGTTTCCACCTCCCAAATGTTTTGCAAATGCTATAGTCTACACCATTGTTGATTTGTCTCTTTTTTTTTGTAAGGAAAGCAAACCTGAGGTAGCTTCTAAGCAGATGGTAGTCAGGGTCAATATTTTTACTTTGCCCATTTCCCATTTTTCCAAGTCAACTTGTCTATTTAAACAGGTTGTATTAGAACTGCTGTAATTGTGAGCAACAGCTTCTCCTCTTTATCTTTTCTTTTAATGTGTAAGACTTTAACCTCTGCTGCAACAGTTAATGATTTGGTCACACAGATAAAATTACATTTGTGCTTTGTTCATAATCAGTTATGTCTTAGTAAATAGTTGTTTCTATTTTTAATATGAATATCTATATGCAAATAAATTGTTCTATAAATTTCTCAGACTAAAAATCTGCCATTTTTTAAAATGTGTATATACTTTATTCTTCCTTCTATATCCAAGAAGGGGGGAGGGAGGGAAAGGGTAGATTTGAAATAGGTTCACACACTTCATCTTACTCTTTTCTCATCTATCTCCTTTCCCACCCCCCACTGGCATCTGTGGCCCTTGTGAAATTATACATTCTTTCACATGCCTCATTTTCTTACATTGTCTGCCATTTCACAGCTGCTCAGATTTTTTTTTTCCTTTCTCAGCTTTGCTTAGTGCCAAGGAGCTGTTTGTTCTAACACTTTAAAAACAAATGGCACTTTTTTCCAGAGACAAATATCTTCACTTCTGTCAAATAAAAAGTTGAGTAATAATGAAAACATTTTAAGCATGTAGGTGTTTTGAAAGAAAATAAGGAATCTACTGTTTTTTAATGAAATGCTTAAGGAGAGAATAAAACCATGGAATGAACATTGAATGTGCTTTTAAGAACATTTATTTATCATTAGCTTTTTTAGTTATCATGACATTTACTGGTTATTTGTTGATCTCTTGGGTTGATCACATACATATAAAGGAGACATTCAGATATACAGACAGACAAAGAACGAGAAGTGGTAGACAATAGATGGTAGATATAGAGAGAGAGATGTGCTATATACTAATGCAAAGATGATAATTGATGGATACATAGATCCTTCACAAAGTTTTATTCTGTGTAACTTTAAACAAGTCATTTACTCTCTATTGAAGATCTCTAAGATCTTCATTTGCCTCATCTATGAAATGATGAACATTGGACTAAAGTCCCTTCTGGCTATAGATCTATAATCCTATGATCCCCATTTAAAGCAACTAATTTAATATTTAAATTTTAATTTAAATAGGATCAAAATTCATTTTGTATCTAAAAACTTTTCTGGCAGAAGAATTAGACATGAGCCTGACATTTAAAAAAATGTATAAATATTTTTCCCATCCTGATCACAATAAGATCCCACTTATCCAATAAAGCCTACAAAAGTGACTATCTTGGGTGACTTATTTTATATGCCCCTTAAATTGAATAATTTTAAAATTATAATTTTAGAAAAATTACTAACTGATTTATATTATGTTTTCACATCACCTTCATTTCTGAACAGATCTTTTTCTCCCTTCCCTTATAACCATCTCTTATAACTTCCTGAAAAAAATTAAAAGTAAATTGCTTAGCAAAACCTACATATCAACCAAATCTAACTCTATATTGAATATTTAACATATTTAATCTCCAACCTCTGGAAAGAAATGAGAGGAATATGTGCTCTCAGTTCTTTAAGGACATTTTTAGTTATTATAGGTGCCCAAAATCAAATATTGGTTTTTTGTTCTTTCCATTAATATTGCTGTATTTAGTCATTGTATATATTGTTATCCTTTTTCTGTTTACTCATCTTCAACAGTTCACAGAAGTCTTCTCATGCTTCTCTGAATTCTTCTTATTGGTCATTTCATACATCCCAGTAATATTCCATTATATGGGCATGTACCACAATTTTCTTAGATATTGCCCAATTGATGGGCAGCTACTTTTTTCAAGCTTCTACTACCACAAAAGGAGTTCTTCTGTGAATATTTGCTGTACAGCTTCTCTTTCACCTCCTTAGGATATAATCCTAGTATCTTGAATCAAAGACTATGGGCATTTCAATCACTTTTTTTAGCATAATTTCAAATTGCTCTCCCTAGCAGTTGGACCAATTGATAATTCCAGCAACAGTACTTGTCTTTGCACAGTCTCTCAGACACTGACTACTCCCATCTTTTACCAGATCACCTCTGCTAATCTGCTGGGTACTAAATGACAATATTTTTTCATTACAGCAATGATTTTAACATATTGTAAAATAATATGAAAACCCATCACCACTGCTATCTCAATTTCTTTCATAAGAGTAATGAATTTTTTACCATTTTCTTTTCTTTACATTTCAACCTTTCATTCTATGGATGATGTCCAAATGGGATGGGTGAAAAAAGATGAATAAACCCTAAGCCCTATTTCTACCCCTTTCCTCAAAAGTTACAGGAATCTACTCTTACTAGTTTTTAAAGTCATTTGAAAATTACTATTAATAGTTTTTTACAGTCCTGGATTTCCCATCATATGCATTCATTCATCCAAGTCCCTCCCGGCTCTCTTCTCTTCCCTATAACCAGAAGATCTTGGATCCCATTTGATTGAATAGTCATAACACCAGGCATTTACATAGTACCTATCTATTAAGGAAATAGCTCAAAGAAAAAGAAATAATTCAAAGACTTTTATATGGATTCTCTTATTTGTGCTAATCCTATAAAATAGGAGTTCAATTTTTACAAAGAGATTAAAAAACAAGGTCCATAGAATGTGAGCCATGTGTACCCAGGTGTGCTGGCACACCCTAGAATGAGAATTAATATTTTCCTTTCTTATGGGGGTGCTTCCCCATGGACAACACAAAGAGAGTAAGTTACTTGTCCATGGAGACAGGACTAGACCCGTAGTCTTCTCACTCAGCCTGATATTCTTTTCAACAAACTACATTCATTTCAACGGGAAGTTTTATATCAATATGCCAATGCTCAAAAGTGTTTTCACTTCCAGAAATATGTCTGCAATGTACAGGGCTCTGTGCTTGTCCCAGAATGCTAAGAAACCCTTCACAACTGGATGCCAACCTGTCTTCCCCATCTGACAGCACATTTCTTCCCCTCCTGAATTTTATGTTCCAACAAAATTGGCCTGTGGTTTTCCCTATGGAACATTCAATCTCTTATCTCTATTCCTTTGCAGAGGCTTTCAATGTGTCTGGAATATCCTCCTTCACCTCATTACTCAAAAGAATCTTTCTTTTGCCTCAAACCACACTTCAGGATCTACTTCCTAAACCAGGTTCTTCCTGATTCTCTGGGTTGTTAGTCTGCTCTGATCTAATATTACTTCGAATTTACTCAAAATATATTCTAGGTCTAGCTATTTGTGGCTTGTTGTTTACTCCAAGCAGATTGGTGGTCCCCTGAAGGCAGGCACAGTTTGTTTTTTGTCTTTGTACCTACACTCCCTAGTACATTGTGAACACTAAATAAATATGTGTTTAATCATGTTCCCAGTAGAATTTTTCTTGTTTTGGAGAAAAACAATACTTGTGACAATAGGAATCTTTGCTATGATTACCTGATTTCTCCCTTTTAAATTCTTCTTTGCTAAGAAGGTTGCAACATTTTTAGTCATTTGGCGGTGGGGGATTAGTAATTTCATTGGTCTAGAAAAATTCTATGAGGAAACTTCCCTCTTCTGAAGCAGGTTTAGATGTTTATAAAATTTAGAAATTTAGAGCATCTTCTAGGACCCAGTCTCTTAAATTGTAAGTCACAGCCCCATTTGGTATCTCATAACTGCATGTAGGGGTCACAAAATTGTGCTTTATTATAAGTAAAGATTTTATTTGTATACCTATTTTATATACCTGGGGTATATAGAGCGAAAAGGGGTCATTGGTAGAAAAAAATTAAGAAGCCTTGGTCTAGGAAAATGAAAACATTTTAATTTTTTTAAAAATTAATTTTTAGAATAAAACAAGCTTTTCCATAACATAGTACAATAAAAAACATGTTTGTACATGAAACTGCAAATCTACTATGCACAAGTTAATATTCCTTTCAAATATACAACAAAATTATCACATAATTCTTTTTCTTTTTTCTTACCTCCCCTTCCACCTGCCTTAGCAATGTCTATCATTAAACACAAATAGGTAAATGTATATATAAGAATGTATTTTATATAAATGTAAATACATATATATAAAATACATTTTTTCATTAGAGGCATAGCTGCTGCCTCCCTAGTCCCTGAATAGTATAAAATCAGAAAATTCATAATTGAAATGTCTCAATCTAATAACTTACCTATGAAGGATTCAGATGCCAGCCAAGTCATACTCCATAGGTGCCCCAAAAACTATCTAGGGAGCATAAATCTACATCATATCCAAGTACTTATTTGTCTCCTTTTTCCTTTCCATACAGAGAAACAAACAATATCATTGGGAGTTTAAAAACCCTGGCATTGATTCAGAACACAGAGACCTGGACTACTTGCAATATCAGCACAAAAGTCCATCAAAAGTAGAAACATGGTCTTTTTTATTGTGTCTAACTGCCAAGAAATTTCCAACAGAGGTCCTAATTTCCAAGATTCTTTCATAGCCAAAATGAGAAATGAACAAACACAAGTGAATAATGCTGACTGAAATTATAAGTTGTACTTATCAATCAGGAAAGATCATGTTTTTTCTTCAACAATTCAAATTTAAAGCACCTACTCTGTGCCAGACACTGTCCTAGGTGCTAAGAAAGCAAGGAACAACACAAAACACAAAACTCCTTACCCTAAAAAGCTACTAAGGAGAAAGCAGAAGGAAAAAATACAATATATACAATAATGAAACTCTCTCTGCCAGTGGAGATCATCAAACATTCCATAGTATCATCTGAGAAGTGTTTGACGTATCGAGAGGTAAAATGACTTGCCCAGCATCACAAGTCAATATGTGGCAAAAGCAGGGCTTGAAACCAGACTTTTTTTGACTCTTGGTCAACTCCCTCTGTATTGAAACAAGTTAGTTTTAAATAAAAAGTAAAAGAATAATTTCAAGACATACTTGAAAAATTTATACTTTTTCATAAATTTACTTGATATCCAGTGTGCAGAGGCCATACTAATTTTTCTGTATGTTCCACTTTTTTTATGTGCACTTAATTTTGGATATGAAAGAAAAATGTTAGTTTGTGGGCCTGGCTCTACATGTAAGCATAATAAATAAAGTGTGAATTGATGGGAACCAAAAATGCTCAACTGCCCAGAAATGCCTGTCACAATGCCTGTTATTCCCAGAATTTTAATTAATCCATTAGTTTCAGTCATTGTCTTCAGGAGACCATTGTAAAAATATAAATCTATTTCCCAGGAAGGATAACACATTAACCCTTTAACATATATTCATTTCTCAGATTAACAGTAGACAGAAAGCCCCTAGGAGAATGGCACAGGAGACATAATCATTCTTATGGGAGTGAGTTCAGGAAAGTCTGGAAGCATAATGCATCACTAGGCTAAGGCAGCCTTGGAAAAGATGCCGAATTGAGAACAATGGGCATCAGTAGTTGAGTTAAGGAAAAATCAGAAAGAAGATGAAAGCAAAATTCACTTACTTAAAAATTTCACTTAGGTGAGATTGTCTTGTGACATCCAAAAATTATTCAGGAGGTGTCCAAAAAAAAGCAGTAAAAGAAAAAATGGCCAGCTATCACCACCAACAATCCATCATAAAGTTAAAGTTTATATAAACTTATTGTATTGTTCACTGTGTTGCTACAGTGAACAGTGCATTACACAGAACCATTTATGAAAAACTCTAAAATGGATAAACTTCTTTTGATCAACATATGTGTCAGTGGACAAAAATAACCAGATACTTTATCTGAATTATGTACTGAATCCTCTCCTCTTCTCTCCTCCTCTCCCTTCTTCCTCCTTTCCCTTCCTCTTCTCTTCCCCTCTTCTTCCCTCCTCTATTCCCTTTCTCTCTCCTCCTCTTCTCTTCTTTCCTCTCCTCCTTTCTCTTCTCCTCTCCTTTTCTATTTCTCTCTTTTTTCCTCCCCTCTTTTTCTTAGTGTCTCCCCCTCCATCTGCTATTTTCTTTCTCCCTATTCCTACAGAGCTATTCCAAAACTGAGGCAATTCAAAGTACATGATGTATAAAAAATTGACAAGAAATTGCACTTTACAATGATGGAATCATAGTTTTACTCTTCACCATCCCCATTTTAAATATGAAGATTCTGAGACCCAGAAAAAATTGAGTGAATTAGTTTAATAGTAAGTAGCAGAGCTAGAATTCAAGCCTATCTCTCTAAATTTGGTATCCTTTCCACGGGATGCTGAAGTTATGATGCTCTTTAGATGAAGCTCTTTAGATTTCTAGTGTTAGGAAGCATTCCGTTTGATACTGAGCCTCTGAACTTAAAGGGAAAGTAATCAAGTTGAAGAAAGAAGCCCCCTGTTCTGGGGCCTGCAATTCCAAAACATATCCCTTTGAAAAAGGAAGAATGGATATAAATCTGTTGAGAACTAAGTGTATTACTGATCCTTGGATACAAGTCTTTTTTACCTTCTTTTAGAGAATCTACAAACCCTGGAACCCTATAATTTTACAATTCCTCCTTGAAAGGTAAGGATTGTTAGTTGAGTGGTGTTTGGAATACAAACAGAAATATGGGGGTACAAAAAAAGATTTAAGTAAAAGAGGAATTAGTGTTAAATACTGAAGTCTGAAAAAAAATAAAAGAGCTGTTGAATTTTAATCATCTTTGCTCCAGTCTTTGTAATGGAAGCTCTTGTACCCAATCTAATAGTCCTAATGAAAAATGGGTTCAGTCTTGGATCCAAAGATATCATCATTATGAATGTATAAGTGCCTAGGACAATATAATTCCCTCCATGGTGCAGCTGCCATGGCCTTTGATCCATGCTGTATTACTTACTTATTTATTGATTTATAAAAATGAGCTGTTGAGCTTTTCCTAAGAAGTCCAAGGGCACATGAACAAAAAGTAGGAAATATACAACCACAAAAAATAAACCACGAAGAATAAACCAGACCCACTAATGACCAGGGCACTTTGCCTAGGTGAGGAGGATAAATCAAAAATACACTTTCTGAACACACCCTGAACATCAACAAACAGGGACTTTGTAAAACCCGAAGAAGAAAGTTATATAACAAGGGCCTATATGACATATAATATATGTTGGCAAAAACTTGGTCTGCACACTATGAATTTATTTATATTTGGCCCTTCTTCAGAGAAGGGTCAAAGATTCTCACCAGAAAGTATGAGCAGTATGATGTCTTAAACACAAACAAGGCCAGGGGTTGCATACTTCCCTCTGAGCATTTAGTATTCTTGTAAGCCAATTAAAATAATTCGGTTTCACAGTGGAATGATTCCATTAAATAATAAATAATAACTCTGCTCACTGTGAGAGTGGGCCATGAAGTCCTTTACTGATTAAGATGGAGATGAAAGAACAGAGAATGGGTGTAAATGAAACTCAGTCCCAGGGCGAAGAGAAATAAGTATCTGAGTTCTTCTTTACCAAACAACCAATTGAGTGGTAAATTTAGTCTAGAGAGATAGCCAACCTAGATGATTCAGGGTTGAAAACACACACAAAAAGTTTACTTCTATATGAAGTAGATGTGTACATTTAACATATTTAAAGAGAAAGGTTGAGTTTTCTGCTAACACGCAGAGAGAGAGAGAGAGAGAGAGAGAGAGAGAGAGAGAGAGAGAGAGAGAGAGAGAGAGAGAGAGAGAGAGAGAGAGAGAACTCTCCCAAATACATATTGTACATCCCTCTTCTTTTTCATCCCAGCTGGAACTTTGGGGACTTTGTGCTTTCTCTGAACATAACTGCATTTAATTCTGCCAAAGATAGTCCCTTGTCAAAAAGCCCATTATCTTCGAATGTCTTTGGTCTGTGTAGACAGCCAATTGAGATCCTCCAAGCCAAAGACAATTACCTGGGGTCCTGAATGATCCAGTTTGGCTTTAAGCATGAATTCACCAGATAATTGCTAAACTCTTCACTAAATATTGGCGGGCAGTGCACTGTTATTGACCAAAAGCATACCAGAGTCTTCAGGCAGTTATTGAACATTAAACCTTTCCTGGAAGGGGTTGCGATGGGACCAGGGGAAAGGGGATTGAATTTAAAGGTACAGAGTTATTTTGGAGCTGTATCATGGAGACTTGAGAGAATGACTTGATTAGACGTTAAAATATTAACCTTCATCTCACTAATCTTTCAATAGATGTATTGGGTTGATTACTTAGTCCTGGCATATAACTTTCCACTAGGCCACAACCTCTCCTTCATCCTAGTCACTACTCTAACTCCCCCCACACCTTATAAACAGATTAGTACTACAGCTTCCTTACTGGCTTTCCTACCACCAGCCACTTTGAATCCATCATTCATGCCACAACCAAACACTTTCAGTGGGTCATTTGTCTCTTCAAAAATATTCAATGGCCCTCCTTTTCTACTTTTTAAAATCTAAATTCCTTGGCCTGTCTGGAGCTATGGGAAGGAGCATGGAATTCTGAAAGGCTTAGAGATGGAAGAGAATTCATGTGGCACCTTGCCCAGCAAATAAGTGCTCCCTTGGGACATTTTTGCTGTACCAGGAAAGGAAGGAAACAAGTTTGTATTAAGTACTTATTATGTGCCTGGCACTCTGCTAAGCACAAGGGATAGAAATACAAGCAGAAAGAAAATAAATTCCTGCTCTTAAGAAGCTTACATTCTATTGGAGAAAGACAATACAACAACAACCAAAAAGGAAATTGGAAGGAAGGGGAGAGGGAATTATTTTGTAATCTAGAAAGTCAGAAACATTCCAGGAGGGGAATGAAGACAAACCAGCTTGGACTCTTTCACAAAATGGAGGCTCCAGGAAATGCTCATCAATTGCAGAAGTGGGGTGGGCCATGATGAGCAAACCACAAGGTGACAGGATGTTCCAAGATGAGGAGCCCCAACCACTTAGGGAAAGGTATGAGGTAGTGATAGAAGCATGATTTGAAGTCTGGGAGGTTAGGAACTGAGTTGGAAGGGTAATAAAACAAGGCTTCAAGGAACTGCTGAATCAAGTTGTGATTGATTACATCGCATTGCCTTTGGGGTCTTATTGGAGATTGAAATAATTGGGAGAATGTGGGTATATCTTGGATCAGTCAGCCTCGTACAGCTAGCAGTTAAAATGGGCAGGCTAAGTGAGGTTAGGAGAACCTGAGAAGCACAATGAAGTTTTGGTATTTGAGATCCAGGTGGATACCCTCAACAGGTCTTTATTGCAGGGAATAGGCATATTCACAAATGTTTATGTTGGCCCTAGATTGAGGATCATTCTTATACATAAATTGAGAAGAGTCAAGATGATGGAGTATTTTAACCTATAGCTGGCTGCTTTTGTGAATTCTTACAGCTGAGTTTGTTCCCTAGAAAATGGGTGCTCATCATATTGGATTTCAAGGTTCTTCAGTTTACTTCTACACTACTAATACTTTGATGCTTTGATTGGGAAGTACCATTTCCACTGACTCAAAATTCTGTCTTCTCATCTTTTGAAACTGCTATTTCTTTAAAAAAAATTATCAAGGATCTATCTGATAGATTAGAAATCTTCCTTTGGGCCTCTTAATATTTTCTAGATACCAGTGCAACACTTGAACTATCTATCTGTTACTGCTTTCTTTTGCTATCTGTCACACCTTATAAATATATAAATCTCTACCTTCTCTTTTCAAATTCTGAACAATCTTTAAGACTCAATTTAAGTCCCACCATTTGTATTTGATTCAATGAAGTTAAGAGGGTCTAGGGTCACTCCAAATAAATAGAACTACATTACCCTAATTCCAATTTAAATTATGCTGTCAAAAAGAGAAAGTATCTTGGAAAAGAACTGGGTGATTTGGTGAGATTTGGAGCAGAATACTTGTCTTGAAAATGTCTAGAAAGCTCCCATGTCCTTGCTCATGCTCTTTTTCATATGGTCAAATCCTATCTAGTCTTCAAGGTCCACTTCAAGCTAAACATCCCATTCTCAGCCTCGTGAACTTTCCATCCTCAGAACTCTTTAGAAGAACACTGTCCATGTTTCTTTCACCATCTATCTATCTTATAAGCTAGTTTCTTAAGAGATCTATAAATTAGTTTAGGATGTTTATCTTGTTATTTCTAAAACTAAATTGAAAAATTCACAGGAATTTATACAGAACTCCCAAGATCACAACATCTCAGAAATGAAAAGAACTTTAAAAGTCCTTTGGAGATGGGGAAGAAAAAAATAAGAAAAAAAATTTCAAGATAATTTTATTGTATATTTAAAAGAAATATCAAGTTGTTCATAGTAAATTTGTGGTTTTATATTCAATCATTTTTCATTGTACTATGTTATATAAATGCTTGTTTCTTTCAATAAATTAAAAATAAAATAAAAAAGCCTCAGCCCACAGTGTTCCCAAACAAGAAAAAACTCTCAAGAATAGAGGTTTTCATGCAGCCCACAGTACTCCTGAGTGCTATCCAAATAACATTAAAATAAAACTGGAAAAAATATGTAACAGGAAATTACTTTAAAATAAATAAAAACATGATGAAATATAGATAACATTACATTTTTAAACTAAATTATTAGACTAGTCATAGGGATCATTATGTATAATTTACTAGTTCCTATCTCTATATGAGTTTGACACCCCTTTTCTACACCATAAGCTAAAAACAATCATTTAAAGGAATATTTCAAGCAAAAATATTTCTCTTTATTGTAGATTCAGAACTGAAGAAGACAGCAAAGCAGAGACTATTCACCTACAAAGTTCACAAGGGGTGGATACAAGCCAATGGGTTTGGGAACTTACATTTTTAAAAATATTTTGATAATTTTATTTTAATAATTTCCTTTGTAGCATTTTATGCATTTTAATAGGGCAACTAGATGGTCCAATGGATAACATTATGCCTAGAGTCAGAAAGATCTAAGTTCAAAAGCAGGATCAACACTCACTAATTTTATAACTTTGGACAAGTCACTTAATTCCATTTGCCTCAGTTTCCTTATTTGGAAAATGAGCTTGAGAAGGAAATGGCAAAACACCTTAGCATCTTTGCCCACCCCTCCAAAAAAAAAATCACTAAGAGGGATCATGAAGAATAGAACATGTATGGATATCAATGAAAACCACTATAAAATTATATAACAATAAACACATTTAAATACATTATTTAAGAGGGGCCCTTAGGCTTCTACAGGTTGCAGAATAGGTTAATGACACACACAAAAAATGATAACAGCCTCTTCTATTCTAGCTGAACTTCCTTCTATTCCCCTATAAGGAGAAATTGAGAATCAGAAATGTAATGCAACTTATTAAGATTATATTCATATGCATTGTTGGTGGAGTTGTGAAAGAATCCAAACATTCTGGAGAGCAATTTGGAATTATGCCCTAAAAATTATCAAACTGTGCATCATACCCTTTGATCTAGCAGTGCTACTACTGGGCCTATATCCCAAAGAAATACTAAAGAAGGGAAAGGGACATGTATGTGCCAAAATGTTTGTGGCAGCCCTTTTTATAGTGGCTAGAAATTGGAAAATGAATGGATGCCAATCAACTGGAGAATGGTTAGGTAGATTATGATATATGAATGTTATGGAATATTATTGTTCTGTAGGAAATGACCAGCAGGATGAATACAGAGAGGCTTGGAGAGACTTACATGAACTGCTGCTGAGTGAAATGAGCAGAACCAGGAGATCATTATACACTTCAATAACGATACTGAATGAAGATGTATTCTGATGGAAGTGGATATCTTCGAAAAATAGAAGATCTAATTCAGGTCCAATTGATCAATGATGGACAGAATCAGCTACACCCAGAGAAGGAACACTGGGAAATGAGTGTAAACTGTTTGCACTTTTGTGTTTCTTCCCAAGTTATTTTTATCTTCTGAATCCAATTCTTCCTATGCAACAAGAAATTCGGTTCTGTACACATATATTGTATCTAGGATATACTATAATACATTTAACATGTATGAGACTGCCTGTCATCTAGGGGAGGGGGTAGAGGGAAGGAGGGGAAAATTCGGAACAGAAGTGCATACAAGGATAATGTTGTTTAAAAAAAAATTACCCATCCATATGTACTATCAAAAAAAATTATAATTATAAAATTAATTTTAAAAACTAAAAAAAAATTATATTCATAGTTGTGGAAGAATTAGAATTTGAATTCAGGTTCTCTGAATCTAAATCCATTGCCTTTTCAATTTATCCCAAAATTTAAGAGGTTAAAAAAATGTAATAATTCAAAACTAGTTGGTCAAGGATATTTCTAATCACAAGAAAGAGGAATACTGTCTTCAAAGAACAAGATAAATCATTTACAAGCAATTAGTTGATCAAAAAAAAGCTCTCTGTATTAAGAATAAAAATAATTCAGTTAAGTATTTATTGTCTGTTTTAAGCCAGACACTGGGCTAAGTGCTGGAGATACAAAAAGAGGCAAAAGACTGTGCCTGACCTCAAGAAGCTTATAATCTAATGGAGGAGACAACATGCAAAGAAATATAGACAAAGCAAGGAACAAATGGGAAATAATTAACTGAGGGAAAGCACTGGCATTGAGAAGGGTAAGAAAAGATTTCATGTAGAAAGTGGGATTTTAATTGCGACTGTAGGGAAACCAGTGTGGTCAGTAGCTGGAACAAAGAAGGGAAATCATTCCAGATCTGAGAAACAGCCAGAGAATGACAGAATAAGAATGAAAGATTTCCGTGAGCATTACTTCTTATAGTCAGAGAATACAAAGGGAAGTTGGGTGTGAAAGGAAGAGATTTGACAAAAGTATGAGAAAAAATAGGACAGGCATGTGTTGGGAATGACAAGAAATTCAGTTAGATTAAAACATAAAATACCTGAAGGTAACAATTTCAGAGAAGGTAGACTGGGACAAAACTAGAAGGCCTTGATTTTATTCAAGATTATGAAAAATTATACTTTTTTGTACACATAATTTAAATAACACAGAGTACTTTTTTGAAAAAAAAAAGAATAAGATTGTAATAGTGTGTAAGATGTATAGACGAAGGACTTAATAAAGGTAAAAAACAAATCATAGGAATGTAGAATTCCAGATTGAGAAATTCCAACTGCCCAGTTGATAGAGCTCTTTCATGAAAGTCCAACAGATTAAGATTACAAAATTCCATTGATAGAAAGCTTATGAAATTAGCCATTCTATCTAAAATAATCATAAAAGCCAATCTCAGAGTCAGGAAATGCAAGGTCCAGGTCCCATCTTTCTTACATGCTGAATTTGTGAACTTGGACAAGTTATTTAAGCTTTAATTGCCCAAGTAACATATAATATATATGTATATATATCTATATATATATAATATATATAAATAAAATATAAGCCTCTTAAACTCTGGGTCATGATCCCATGTGAAATCACATAACATGTAGGAGTAATGAGACCATGACTTATTATCAGTAAAAGTGTGAATTTGTGCACCTATTTTACATACCTATATACCAAGGGTCACATAAAAATTTCTCAGATGAAAAGGGGTCATGAGTGGAAAAAGTTTCTCTAAACTATAAAGCATTTATGATCTGTGTTAGTAGAGGGAATTTCCTTAAGGAACTTCTGTATACTAATGAAATCATAGACGAAATCCAAAAATAATAATTACTTTTTTAAACTGTTACAAAACCTGCCTTCTTTTAACTTCCATGTATTGTCCTTAATTCTGCCATTTAGAATAGCAGAGATTCGGTTTCTTCTCCCTTCTGAATTACAGTCTCTTCGCATATTAGAAGGTAGAATCGTGTCTTTCCTGTCTTATTTTATAGGCAAAACATCACCAGATTTTTTTTGTCTGTTTCTTTTATGATATTGGTTTCCAATTCCTTTATTATCTTACCTCCCTCATCTGAACCTACTCCAGTTTGTTATTATTTCTGACCACAATAGATTCTGGTGGGCTTTTCACCCTTCTCTAGGAAGGACTGCATGCCTTTTGTAGAGCTTTAACAGTGCTGACTCTTCTCTTTTGTGTCATTCTCTATAATGGCTTTGATTGACATCCTACTAAAGCCCTCTTGCTCAAGTCATTGAGTTGTCTGCCAAGCACATTCTTTCCAGTACTCATGAGATGAACTCCTTCCCTGCCAGGAGTCCATCATTCTGGTATCATAAGCCAAGATACAAAAAAAAAATCCTGTTCTTCAACACCATCCATATAGCCAACTGTTCTTTTTCCTATATCTTCTCTTCTTTTCCAAAGGCATAACCTGGAAAAGAAGAAGAAATTAAAATGGTATCTATGTCCCCCAAGTGTTTCAGTTTCCTGCCTAAGATTTCAAAGTTACCAGAAATTCATTTCATGTTTATTTGGCTATTGTTATTCAGTGGTATCTGACTCTTTGTGACCCTGTAGACATACTGAGCATGGTATTTTCTTGGCAAAGACACTGGAGTGGTTTGCTATTTCCTTTTCCTGTTGATTAAAGCAATAAATTAAGTGACTTGCCCAATGTCACACAGTTATTAAGTGTCTAAGGTCAGATTTTAATTCAGGTCTTCATAATTCCGGGCCCAGCATTCCATCTATCCCTGAGCCACTTAACTGCCTCCTGTTCACTTGGTAGTTATCATTAATTCATATATATATCCATACATATATACAAAAATATGTATTTATATATGTAGATATGCAGAACTGGGTAGCAGTCAGCATATAGTCTTGACAAGTTTGTTGGGTTTTTTTGTTGTTGTTGTTGTTGTTGTTTTTTAACTATGTCTCAAATACATCTTTCAGGAAGCCTTCTAGAACTATATATAGCTGTTACAGTGACCTTCAGGAGACAATCATAAGTAGAAACTTTTTTCTACCTAGGAAAGTATAATGAACTATAACCAGAGAGAGCTACATATGCATTCCTTCAGTTAAACATAAAGAGACAAATACCCTGGGACATTTGCCATGTGTGCTTGAATAGAATACAGAGTAGGAAGAGGAGCTAGTAGCTTGCTTTCAATCTTGCTAAGTAGATAACAAGCTCTTTCATCTCTGTGCTAAGGATTGCAAGTGGTATCAGAAATTATCTGCCTTGGGGTAAACCCTTAATGAATCTATCTTAGTTACCTCTCTGCCACAGAGTCACCAGTTGCCACTAAGTATCTTTTCCTTCTTGGAGCTGGGAACAGAATTCTTCATACCTGTTAATCTCTGGGAATCTTCCTGATTCTTTTGTGGAGATTGGTATCATCTTGCATCTTACACAAGGAGTCCAAATTCATTCTTTATTTTAAGAGTCAGTAGCTTAATAATTAGGAGTTTCTTCTCTTTTTTCCTCCTCTGTGCATTTGCCAATCTCTTGACACTGGTATTTATTTCCTTTATCCTCTAGATTCTCCCCTGGTTTATATATTGGACTACTTCAATTACTTCTAAAATTTCTTATGTTCTCTATAAGTCACATCACCTAAAGGCATCACACTTTTTAACTATCTCCTCCTGTATGATAAGTGAATGGAATGCCAGATCTGGAGTCAAGAAGACAAATTCAAATCCAGTTTCAGATACTTACTAGCTGTCTGATCCTGAGAAAATCACTTAACCTCTGTTTCTTTCAGTTTCCTTATTTATAAGATGAAGATAATGATGGTACATAACTCTCAAGATTGTTGTGAAGATCAAATGAGATGATATTCGTAAGTACTATATAAATATTATCTAGAAGTAATAATAGAAATAGTAGTAATAGTAGTTGTTAGTAGCAGTGGTAGTAGTAGTTATACTACTAGTAGTGGTAGTTATTGTAATAGTAGAGGAAAGTAGTGATAATGGTAATAGAAATAGTAGTAGTAGTAGTGTATAATAGTAATAGTAGTAGTGGTAGTAGCAATAGTAATAGTAGTGATGATAGTTGTCATAGTACAGTAATTGTAGAAGTGGTAGTAGTAGTCATAGTAGTAGTGGTAATAGTAGTAATCATGGTAGTAACAGTAATAGTAGTGGTAGTGGTCATAGTACTACTAGTAGTGGTGGTGGTAGTAGTTATCCTATTAGTAATACTAATAATAATTGTAGTGGTAGTAGTAATAGTAGTAGTGGTAGTAGTAGTTGTTGTTGTAGTAGTGATGGTGATAGTATTTTTCATAGTAGAGAGTAATAGTGGTAGTAGTTGTAGTCAGAGCAGTAATAGAGGTAATAGTAGAAGTAGGAATGGTGTAGTAGTGGTAGTAGTTGTTATCGGAGTATTACTAATAGTAATAGTAGTAGTAGTGGTAATAGTAATAGTAGTTAATAGTAGTAGTAGTAATCATACAAGTAGCAGTGGTAATAATAATAGTAGTGATGGTAGTAGTTATCATAGTAAAGTAGTAGTTGTGCTACTAGTAGTCATAGTAGTAGTGGTAGTAGTAGTAGTAGTAGTAATAATAATCATAGTAGTAATAGTAGTAGTAATGGTAATAGTACTAGTAGTAGGGATGGTGGTAGTAGTAGTAGTTATAGTAATAGTACTAATAGTAATAGTAGTAGTGGTGTTGGTAGTAGTAGTAACAGTAGTAGTAGTAGTAGTTAGTGGGATACATACTTAGTAAGCATGTTAGGAAGAAAGACAAACGGCACACACTCAGTAGGTCTCTGGAATACTTCATTAGGTAAGCATATCTTCTGGGTCTAAAGATGAATTTTAATTCTTGGCATCTCCTCTGAAAAACCCCTTAGTAAAATCACTCTGGCATTTTTCATAGGGGCTCCTCATAATATTATTAGGCAATTATTGAAGTCATGAAGACAAAATACTTTATTTCACCCATAGCTGTTATCTGATTTGATCTTCACATCAACATTCACATGCTTTATTTATGTTCATTTTTCAATTGAGAAAACTGAAGCAAACTGAAGTGACTTTCCTAGGATCACACAGCTAGTAGGTTTCCAAAGCCAAATTTAACTCATTTTCCTGTTTCCTGGCCCAAAAATTTATCTATTATGTTACCTAGAAGAAAAGGTAGAATAAAAGCAAAAGACAATTATTTTTAAAAAAAGTTAGCAGAATTTGCTGAATTTTCAATTAGCAACCATTTACATATAACAACCCATTTTTCCAGAATCTAAAGAAAATTAGACTTAAAGTTACTGGCTTTTAACCAGGATACTGGCTGCAGGCAAATATTTTTGCTTCTTTTCCCTAACTCCTATGAAAAGAGTTTAAGGAAGTGAGGATGTAAGAAGAGAAAAAAAGGTAACACTTGAATAAATGGTGGGATTAAAGCTAATTTTGCACATCAATTAGAATGTTATGGAATAATCCCATGTCATTTAAACCAATAGAATGTTAGTTAATTTTTTTATATAATCATAAGCATGTACTTTTGAGAGTATTTATTCCAAATATTATATAAAAAATTAGATGTCAACAGAAAGAGGTTGATAATCTTTACAAATTGTACCCTGCTACATAATGCAATATATAGATATGCATGACATATGCATGCATGAAAAATCCTTATATATTTTTCTGGACACAAAATCACATGTAAAAATTTTATGTCAGCTTTACAAAAAGTTGTATATCCTTTTAAAAAAAAAAGCTACAGTCATAAAGAAAATATGGCCTAGCTCATTGTGGGGGGGGGGGGGGGGAAACCCAGCTAAATGTCTCTTTTGTTTCATTGCACCTAATGTGACCCAAATACAAATATAAAAAAATGTTCAGAGAGCAAAATGATGTGAAATTATGGAAGAAAGTCAAAATATTTGCAAATTCTTCCTTTGGGAATGGTTTGGAATTCAGTGGAGGAAAGGAAAGAGAAAGAAAGAAAGAAAGAAAGAAAGAAAGAAAGAAAGAAAGAAAGAAAGAAAGAAAGAAAGAAAGAAAGAAAGAAAGAAAGAAAGAAAGAAAGAAAGAAAGAAAGAAAGAAAGAAAGAAAGAAAGAAAGAAAGAAAGAAAGAAAGAAAGAAAGAAAGAAAGAAAGAAAGAAAGAAAGAAAGAAAGAAAGAAAGAAAGAAAGAAAGAAAGAAAGAAAGAAAGAAAGAAAGAAAGAAAGAAAGAAGGAAGGAAGAAAGAAAGAAAGAAAGAAAGAAAGAAAGAAAGAAAGAAAGAAAGAAAGAAAGAAGAAAGAAGAAAGAAGAAAGAAGAAAGAAGAAAGAAGAAAGAAGAAAGAAAGAAAGAAAGAAAGAAAGAAAGAAAGAAAGAAAGAAAGAAAGAAAGAAAGAAAGAAAGAAAGAAAGAAAGAAAGAAAGAAAGAAAGAAAGAAAGAAAGAAAGAAAGAAAGAAAGAAAGAAAGAAAGAAAGAAAGAAAGGAAAGGAAAGGAAAGGGAAAGGGAAGGGAAAGGAAAAGGAATGGTAAGGGAAGGAAAAGAGAAGGAAAGGAGAGGAAAAGAGAAAGGAAAGGAGAGGAGAGGAGAAAAGGAAAGGAGAGGAGAGGAGAAAAGGAGGGAGAGAAGGAGGGAAGAAGGGAGAGAGGAAGGAAGAAAAAGAAAAAAGAAAGAAAGAAAAAGGGAGGGGAAGAGAGAAAAGCAAAGGCTGTCCTATAAAGAGTATTCCAAAGTTGGAATGTTATATGTGGGTATGAATGAACTTCCAAGACTTGACAGGCTTAGTTTATCAAGGCATCTAAATATTAGAACTGATATAAACTGACAATAGATTTTCTTGTTCTGGAAATTAAACCAGAAATCTCAGGACTGCGTTTTCCAGTGTTTTTTGGCCTTGGTTGTATTAGAAATCCTGCACATTTGAGTATTTTCCTTTCTTATCCTGGATAAATCAGAAAGCAGAGACACACTTGAGAATTCTGTTTTAAATAAAAGCAAACATTTCCAAGGAGATTGGGTCTCTGTTTAGTATTGAGTAACTCAATTATTGTACTTAAATGTTCCCCAGACATCAAATTTCTATGTGGCAAGGATATATTGTAGCAAGGTCAGGTTAATATTAATGCTAATGTTAATATTACTCTGCAAGGAGTTTAATGGACAGTTATCATATCATCTTTGGTTACATGAAGTAGAAATTGTAGCTTTTTAAGAATGTCACATTTCCCCCCTCAGCATTCAACTCCAAATTGACTAGAATGGTCAGGTGCATCCATAGTATTGTAGCATATGCTTTTAAGACAAATCTTTTTCTGAATGATTTCCCATCATTAGCACAAAAAAACCTGGATCTTTCTAATGTCTTTATCTTTAACTAGCAAGTAATTTCTCTTGGTCCCCCTGATTTGATCAAGTCTCTTCCAGATGCAATATCCCTAAAAGTCTAAAGAAACTTTGGAACTTTGAAACAGAAAAGACTGACTCATGAAAACTTGCTTTTCTCTTGTGTTCTTGGTAGAATGTGCCTTTGTGTTTGGACCTGGCACTGCTGAATGATTATTGGTCACTCTGTTATCTAATACCATATTATTGGGCAGTTGTTCCCCATACAGCATTTACACTGACTAACACAACTGAGGATCACAGAGAGATGGGACAAATAGAGGAAGGTCCAGATGGCTTTGGAAAATAATTGGTCCTTCCTCGGTCTCAATCAATTTCTTTTTTTCACATAATCAAAAATGATTTATTGGTACCCTTTTAATTTTATGTCACAATCACTTTTCAGTGACTTTCCTTTTCTCTCCAATCCCCTCCCTCAGAACTCTCCAACAACAAATCAAAATATTGTCCAGGTTCAAGTGGCAATATGTGTGTGTAATAGAAGTATGTATATGTGTGTCTCTACACACGAAAAAACAAAGTAACCTATAAATTCATATATACGTAATTCCATATTGTTATTGTCATTTTCAGTCATGTCTGACTCTGTGTGGCCCCATTTGGGGTTTTCTTTACAATGATATTGGAGACGTTTGCCATTTCCTTCTCCAACTCATTTTACAGATGAGGAAACTAAGGTAGATAAAGTTAAGTGTCTTGCCCAAGGTCACACACCTAGTAAGTGTTTGAGGCCAGAACTGAATTTAGGAAGATGAATTTTTCTAACTCCACTAGTTTTCTACCCATTGTGCCACCTAGCTGCCCCAATCTATGTATATAACTTTTATTTTATTTATATGTGTGTTATCAACAAGTAATTATTTTGGGTATATATGCATATTTATTAACTTTCTACTTATGCCACAAATGTTGTAATTATAGCAACACAAATTATTATTATTAGTTGTGCTTGTTGTTTCCCCCATTAGAATGTAAGTCCCTTGGAAGTAGGGATTTTTTTCATCCTTTATATTTATATCTCTAGCATCTAGTATAGTACCTAGTACATAGGTAATAAATGCTTGTTGTAGTAATAAATACTTATCAATTGATTTTTATTACCAAATACAGAATGGTGACTGATCTACCACTTACAGACTTTTAGATTTGTCTAGAGTCAAACAGCCAGTCTATGCCAAAAATAGCATTTTAAATTCAGGTCTTCCTAACTTTAAGACCCATTTTCTATCCTTTACACCCAAATGAATCTCCTTTCACCTTAATAAATAAAAACCAAAGGTCATAGAAACCACATAGAATGGTGCTAAAAGGGAATTAAGCAAGAAACAATCCAAATAGCATCATTTCACAGAGGCAGGGGCTGAAGATTGAAGAAGAGGAGTACCTTGTCCACTGTGATGTAATTAGCAAGTGGATAAATTAGGTGGGTGTGGATGCCAGGTCTATTGGAAAGACTGATGCAGCTCGTACTGTACCCCTCCTTCCAAGAGCACACAGGGAAGCAAAGCACAGAATAATTTTTACCCTCAAATTGAATAAAATCATGCTAGCAAATCTGACAAATTTTTAAAACAACATATCTAAGTTTTTTAAAAACTGATCCAGAAGATTATAAAGCATACAGGAAGGACCCTGATTTACATTGGCCTGTTTTTTGTGCATCTCAAACATACTGAACCCTACCTTAGCTTAGTGACTTGGCTTCAGAAACTGTCCTGATCTATTTTTTTTCTAATTAATATTTCCCTCTTCTACCCTCTTCTCCTGTCCTCTTGCAGCAATACTTCCATACCCAAGTATTTTTTACTAATAGTATAATCCTCCTGCGCTTCTATTTCTTCACCTATAAAATGAGAAGCTTGATAAAAATTACCTCTAAAAGTTCTCTTTCAGTTCCAAAACATGAGTCTTTGAGGTTGCAAAAAGTTCCCAAACAAGCAAAAAGACTATTATTGGGTTTTTTTAACATTGTTTTATGGCCTGTCCACAATTATACCCTTTGGTTTCATCCAAAGGAAATCATCTAGGCAAAGCAAAAATTCATCTAGGTATAGTGCAGTAAGACTGAACATCTGGGAACTCCAACCCTAGATGAAGGAAGGAAGAACAAGCTGTACCTGGAAAGAAGGCTTTACTGATGATTCTGCCATCAGTATTAAGTTAGACTGAGGAGAAAACAATTCCTCATTCCTTCCCATGTAGAAACCCAGTATAAGTTTCACATCTGTTGTAGTTGAAGTAGTAACTTTCCCCTAAAAGGACTTTGAACTGCATCCCAACCCACATGAAGGGCTCCAAACTGTCTTCTGTCTGATCATGTTCAGGGAATTTGAGGCAAGAGTATGGTGTTAGTGCTAGGAAAATGGTGGGCCAGGCTGCCACACAGAGAAAATGTAGCATTTCAACAAGATCTCCTTGAAATGGAATCATTTGTTCCTGGAAATTAAACAGCGGGCCGGCAAAGAACACTTGGATGAAAATCTGACTTAGAAAGTCCTGTGTAAATCACCATAGGGAAAGCGAGGCTGGGTTAAGATCCTCTCTACTGTGCCTCCTGATACCATATTAGTCCATTAAAACATAGGGGGGATTTTCTGTGAAAATCTAAGCTGGAGTGAGAGCAAATTTAAAGCAATTCAGTGGCACGCAAATAGAGAAGAGTTTCCCAACTCCTAAGGAGCAAACTCAAGCCAGGACTAACCCCCACTGCAGATTTGGGCTGAAAACATTTGTTTTCATTGCTGTGGAGTAGTTTTGGATGTTAATTCAGCTCAGCATATCTGCTGCAATTGATTATAAAAGATGGTAGTTATACCGTGGTGGCAAAGGCAGAGATTCCAGAACTCTGACTGTATAATGTCAATTCAGAGCATGTGAAACAAAACTGTGCTTTTATCTGCCTAATTTCTTTCCTATTACTTTTGACTCCCGATGACAAATGTGCAAGGAAGGGTGCCAAAATCCAGTTGGCACTTCATTATCTGAATTTGTTCCCTGATGCCTAAGTTTTAAAATATTTTGATTTTGTTGTAGTAAAATGAAAACAAGGTCGTCATTAAAACAGAAGAGAACATTGGGGTGTCATGGGAGCTGCTAAAATAGAGGGGAAAGCTCTAAAAAGCATCATGGCAGAATAGAAAGAATGCTAATCTTGGAGTCATGAAAGAATTGGGTTCAAATCTGTTTTGATGACTAGTTGCTGAATGAACTCAGGCAAATTATTTAATGTCTCTGAGCCTCAATGGTCTCACATGTAAAATACAAATTTTAAAAAACTTGCCCTATCTACTTTACAATATGTAACTGAGTTCAGGATCAAAGATTCATTGAATTGGAAAGGAAAAATGAGCCATTTGCTCCAACTTATTCATATTATATACGAAGAAGTTGAGACCAAAAGAGGCTAAGTGACTTTTCCAGTGTCTTATAAGCAAAAGTAATACCAAAATTTGCATCCTATGTTCTCACTCACTCCAGATTAAGTGGCCTTTTATTATACTTCATCTTTCCCAGATAGACTCTTGTTTTCTGGTTGTTGCTTTTACTCTATGAGGGTATAAGGAGTCACTTCATTAAAGAAACAACAACAAAACTATTAAGAAGTAGCAATATTCACCTAGGGAGTCTGAGGTTTTTAGATGGAACAACTAATAAAAACCATAAGTGTAAATTGGTTCAAAGTATTATTCTAGGGTTGGCACCAGCAACTTACTCAATAAGCAAAAAGAAAGGAAGAAGAAGCTGGGATAATGCAAGATAACATACAATCTAAAAATATTATATGCTGCATTAACCTTTGAAATATGCTCATTTAGGGACCAATATATGCACACACACACATACATACTTAGATCTTCAAATATTTACTCTTCTCTATATCTGGTCTAGCCCATCCCTAATTTAACCTGTTGTCAGTGGCCCTCAGCCTGATTGAGCAGTACTGTAAGGAACTTTGAACCCTTGGGCAACATGCCATCAAAATTCAAAGCATTTTATGTTAAAGCATTATAAGATTTTTAGCATTCTTCCATTCATCAATTAGAACCCTCATTTGGAAACCAATTTGGACAGGACATTCACTTTGATCATAGAAGAAAGCATGCTGCGAATTGCACAGGGCTTCCCACTTGAGAGAATCATTCTTGGTCAAACAGCTTAACAATTGTATTACACACTTAGGGGAACTAAACAAGTAGAGCTCATTTCTTTCTAAAATAAAACTAGGAATATACTACAAATCTTGAAGTTAATAGAGTCTTCAAACCAAAGAAGGCTGATGTTTGAAGATGACGGGCTTCATCCAAAGCCATCTGCCAACCAACTGAGTATCAAGAATGTTCACTATATCCAGCTCTTATGGTGCAAATACTGTTATCTTTTTAGGGGTGCTGCTTTTCCTGGCTCCCAGATCCCACCTCTCAACTTTTCCTGTTCCCACACACTTATTCAGGCATTCTAAGTGCCTTCAGAGAAAGATTCCAGTTTTCTTGCTCCACAATGTTTAAATCCATGGTTTTTCAGCACATGGGCTTTTAGTCACTATGTAACATTCAAGGAATAAGAGTTTCAATTGAACTATGCTTAAAAATCTATAAAATTTTTCATACTCTGATTCAGCAGTACCACTATTAGGTCTGTTATCCCCCCAAAAAAATCCTTACAAAGGAAAAAGGACTCACATGTACAAAAATATTTATAGCAGCTCTTTTTTGCAGTGACAAAGAATGGGAAGTTGAGGGGATGCCCATCAATTGAAGAATAACTGAACAAATCATGGTGTATGAATATAAAGGAACACTATTGTACTATAAGAAATGATGAGCAGGAAGATTTCAGAAAAGCCTGAAAAAACTTACATGAACTGATGCTGAGTGAAGTGAGCAGAACCAGGAGAAAATTATACACAATAACAAAAGCACTGTATGATGATCAACTTTGGTAAACGTAGTTTTTCTCAGCAATAGAATGATCCAAGACAATTCCAAAAGATTCATGATGGAAAAAACTAAGCACATCTAGAGACATGGTGACTGAATGCTGATCAAAGAATACTGTTTTCACTTTTTGGGGGGAAGGAATGTGATTGGTTTTTTTTCATTGTGGTTTTTTTCTTTCATTCTGGTACTTTTTTCACAACATGACTAACATGGAAATATATTTAACATGATTTTACATGTATAATATAACTTATGTTATTTGCTGTCTTGAGGAATGAAAGGAGGGAGGGAGAAAAATTCAAAATTCAAAATCTTTCAAAAATGAATGTTGTGTTCAACCTATATTGGATTATTTGCTGTCTAGAGAAAAGGAAAGGTGGGGAAGGAGGGAGAAAAATATTGAACACAAGGTTTTGCGAGATGAATGTTGAAAACTATCTTTGCATGTACTTTGAAAAATAAAAAACTATTATAAAAATAAGAAGAAAAATTTTAATTAAAAAGAGAATATTTTAAAAATGAATGTTGAAAGCTAACTTTACATGTGATTGGAAAAAATAAAATACTATTAAATGGCGGGGGGGGGGTAGGAATAAGCGCTCAGTTTTTGCTTCTCACTCCTTAAGTGAGGTCTTCTTAGATCTTAGTATCCTTTTTGGTAAAATAAAGATACAGTTAATTCCCTTATTATTTGGAAATTCAATAAAAATCCAAAATGTCTATAAATATTTTATCACAGGATATTTATAAGCTATTATTCATATCTTGATGAATTTATGAATTTATTTATATAAGGGATATGAGTACTCTTTCTAGTAGTTCAGATTTCAACCCAATGTATAGTTTTAGGTGGAGGAGAAGACTTTTCTCTTGTTTGGCAGTTCATTTAATTTTGTGACCCTTTTGGCAATCTGATAAAGCCTATAGACTCCTTAGAAAACTGTTGAGAGTTTTTTTAACATTCACTTTTACAGATTTTGAGTTCCAAATTTTTTCTCCCTCTTCCTCTTCCATCCCTCCCCCTCTTCAAGACAGCAAGCAATCTGATATAGGTTATACATGTACTATTATATTAAATATATTTCCACATTAGTCATGTTGTGAAAACAGATCAAAATAAAAGGGAAAACCACAAGAAAGAAAAAAAAATAATAAAAAGCAAAGTGAAATAATATGCTTTGATCTACATTCAAACTCCATAGTTCTTTTTCTGGATGTGGATAGTATTTTCCATCATGAGAAATTTGGAATTGTCTTAGATTATTATATAGAATACTGTTTTTAAATGGATAAAATAAATTATGTAGTGTGCAAAAGATGTTTGTAATAACCCTTTTTGTAGTGGCAAAGAACTGGAAACTGAGTGGATGCCCATTAGTTGGAGAATGACTGAATAAGTTATGGCATATGAATGCTACAGAATATTTTTGTTCTATAAGAAATGATCAGCAGGATGATTTCAGAAAGGTCTGGAAAGACTTACATGAAAAAGTGAAGTGAATAGAACCAAGAGAACATTGTACACAGCAATAACAAGATTATATGATGATCAGTTCCGTTGGACTTGACTCTTTTCAATGGTGAAGTGATTCAGGACAGTTTCAATGGTTTTGTGATGGAGAGAACCATGTATACCCAGAGAGAGGATTGTGGGGACTGAGTGTGAATCACAACACAGTATTTTCATTTTTGTTGTTGTTGTTTGCTTACATTTTATTTTTTCCCTCATTTTTTTGATCTGATTTTTCTTGTGCAACCTGATAATTGTGGAAAATATATAGAAAAATTGTACATGTTTAACATATATCAGGTTACTTGCTATATAGAAAAAGGATGGAGAGAAGGAAGGGAGAAAAACAATTTTAAACACAAGGTTTTGCAAAGGTGAGTGTTGAAAACTATGCATATGTTTAGAAAATAAAAAGCTTTTAAAATTAAATTAAATTTTTAAAAAAAATTAAATAAAAATAAATTATGTAGGCTCACAAAGAAATCCAATTATATTTTAAAAGTAATCAAAATATCTAACCAAAAATTTCCAGACTCTAAGTTAAGAACCTCTGCTCTAAATCTTTTGAGATTGCCTAGATACCATTGAAGTATTATAGCTTGCAATGTTCTCTTTCTCTAAATTGTAATTATTCTCTGGGTGCAGGTTTCTTGGGGAGCTTCTGGAGGCAGCCTTGGCTTCAGTTCAGTTTCAATAATCTCCTCAAATTCAGCCAGGAGTTAAAGTCCAGATCCTTTACTGTCTCTTTCCAAATCTTATCCCCTTCACTTGGGGCTCGGCTAGTTTTCTGAAGGCCTCCCGGATCTTGCCTCTAGTAGTACCTTTGTCTCTTCCAGCTTGAGCCCCTAGCTCCCTCTGAATCCAAAGGTTTGTCCTTCAACCTCCAGCCAGCTTCAGCCTCTCATCCTCCCAATGCTTCCAGCCAGCACAACAGTGGAAGTTAAAATGAATCAGACTCCACCTCCAAGAGTGGGATTGTGGGTTACAGTGGACTTGTGGGAGCTCCCCCGAAGTCAATCCTAGTTGTGAATCTCCTTCCAGTAGGCTTGCCCTTTTATATGCTCTCTAAAGGTGTAAAGGCTAATGTGTGAACCAATGAGTGAACTTCTTTAAAGGTGTGAACTAAGTATATTACCTTGTCTCAAGTTCTGGCCCATAACATCTCCTTGTAAAATCAGATCAATCATACTGAATTAGATAATCATTGTCTCTATTCATTCCAGTGACTTGGCACCTTGTAAGAATCCTAACATTAGATATTCATTAATCCTCCCTCACACTCACTCTGTGGCTAGAATATTGTTTTCCTGATCATATAATTTACTGTTGTTTTTTAACTGTTCTTGCACAGTTCTTCATTAATAAAGTGCTGCCGCCTATTCACACCCACCCTGGATCTCCCTGATTGTCTTTTGGAGATCTGCAATTGTAATCCTTCAGAGACTATGTATTCCATATCTGATAGCCATACAGAATTAGCAAAAGAATATTGACAGTAAAAGAGAAGTTTAAGAAGAATTTGGGAGTAATTGAAATTATTGAATAATTTCCCTAAGGAAGGCAATTTTTTTTCATACAAAACTACTCTGAGCCCAGTTTATTATCTCTTCACAATAACTATCAACAGAAAAAGTATTAATGGATCACTTCTATAAATTGTCAATCAATAGATTCTACTTTTAAAATTTACTGCATCATTTTTCTTTAAAATTGCACAATTAACTCACCATCATCTAAGGGGATGGAAAGGAGAAGAAAATTGGTTGGCTTTTAGAAGTATCCATGTTTACATTTCTAAACTATATATAGTAACGATAGGATTAGATTCTAAATTTGTGATTCCATTGGCATAGGGAATTTCTTGGGGGAAAATTTCCTCTACCATTTCAGTTCAGCACCTTCTCCAACTTGTTTATGTTATTGTTCAGTATTTCAATCATGTCTGACTCTTTTCCCTCATCTGGAGTTTTCTTGGCAATGACACACAAGAAGTTTGCCATTTTTTTCTCCAGCTTGTTTTATAGATGAGAAAACTATAGAATGCGGGTGAAGTTACTTGCCCAGGGTCACACAGCTTGTAAGTATCTGAGACTAGATTTGAACTCATATTTCCATCTTATAGTCTAGGTAATTTATCATGGTAATTTCTCAAATACTGAAATATGAAATGATTTGTCCATAGTCATACAACAAGGATGTGTCAGATGCTGTATTTGAACTCAGGTGAAGGCAAGCTCTCTATGCCCTATTGAAACACCTCTTAAATGTATAATAATACATAAAATCCTCAGTTTGAAAATGAAGATCCTAAATCATAAATGTTGGTCATAGAAAACTATTAAATTTTCACAATCTTGCTATAATTTAGTTACAATGTTACCTACATAGGATGATCTATAATTTCTGTAAATTCTAGGCAAAGTGGAAATGATGACTAGCTGCCCTTGTATGTTCTATTAGCCTGAAATCATGGAAAATTTCCAAACTTACTTTACATCTATTATCCAAACCTTAGTTTAAAAAAGAAAAAAAAATATATGTATATATATATGTACACACACACACACACACACACATAGTGAATAGCTTTGTAATTACGCCCAAATCATCAAAACCCATTGAATATCAGTTTTCTCATCTGTAAATGGAGGCAATGATATTTGCTGTCTATCCACAGAAAAATACTTTTCAAACCTTAAAGTGCTACATAAATGTAAGTTACTATGATTAAGCTAACAGATGAGACAGAACTAATGACTAAGTGTCATACTAATTACTTTTTTCTGCAAAGTTTTAAAAAATTCCAATCATTAGTTGTTGGTCAGATTTAAATCATTGATGAGGCACTACTCACTGTGGACTACTTTCCAACAGTGTTTTGAAAGGGTTTTGTTTATGCGTTTGCGCTTGTCTTTTGAAAAGATATTAGTCTCCAGTTCCCATACCAACAGAGATGTCTTTTGATTGCAATATTTTGTCAAAAGATCATTGCTCAGGGAACACTGAGTTCTTGGACACTCCAGAATTGGGCCAACTAGGGCAGCCCTAGGCATCTGGAGTGACTGTGAATTAGACTGACTTCTCTGGGTTTCTCTGAACTAATAAAGACCCAAGATTCACTGGGTCTGTTTTGAGTAAGATGTAATTGTTTGAAGTATAGCTTTATGGAGAAACACAGCTGGAACTGAGCAGGGTGAGGGTTGAAAAAGGTGCCATTCACAGAAATAAATTCACCTTGTTTGTTAAGATTATTCTGTTTTAAGGACAGTCATTGACGTCACAATCTCCCAGATGTTGCCCTGTATTTTCTGACTGATACAGCATACACACACACACACACACACACACACACACACACACACACACACACCACTACCACCACCACCACGATTCATTGTAATTCAGTAATTTAATCACTGAACCATAGGAAACTACTATAGGGTAGAAAATGAATTATGAAAATCCCCAGAGACTAAGTAGATCCAGGTTTTGCCATTGACACCCTGTGTGACCTTGTTACTTCTCTTCTTTTTCTCACCCATAAAATGAAGGATTTGAACCCTTTAAGTTCTTAACTTCTGTGAATATCAGAGTTGCAAGGAGAACTCAGAGGTCATATAATACAACCTCTATTCAAATCATGAATTTTTCCTGAAATACCTTACAATGTCCACTGACTTTTTGCATCAAGAATGATTTCTAGAAACTAAAATTTACCTTCCTTTTACATTTTTGGACAGTTCTACCTATTAGTGACTAGAAAGTTATCCTTAGACCTACTATGATAGACTTAGCTCTTCTTAGCAATACAGTGAACCAAGAAAATTCCAGTAGATTTGCGATAGAAAATGCATCCACATCCAGAGAAAGAACATTTGAGACAGAATACTATTTTCACATTTTTTTTTCTTTCTCATTGTTTTTCTGATTTTGTTCTGATTTTTTTCACAATATGACAAACATGGAAATATGTTTAAGATGATTATACATGTATAACCTATATCAGATTGCTTGCTGTCTTGGGGAAGGGGAGTGGAAGGGAAGGAAGAAGAACAAATTTTGAATTCATAATCTAACAAAAATGAATGTTGAAAACTATCTTTATATGTAATTGGAAAAAATAAGATACTATTATGTGAAAAGGGGAAGAAATAAAACCATTCTCAAAGCCAAAAAAAAGCTGGATTCTAGTCCTGCTATTGACACACACTAGTTATGTGACCCTGAACAATCTCAATACTTTAACTAATTCTCCAAGATCATAAGTTCCAGAGGAGATGCTGATCTTCACTGGAAGATGTGTTTTCTCCCCTAGTCATTCCATATACTAGGGAAATCATAGATCTCATTCCTGTCACTATTCTAATCTCCTATCTAAATATTTAAAAGGTTTTCCTTATGTTGTGCCAAAATATTCCTCCTATAACTTACACTCATTAATTCCAGTTTTGTATTCCTGAGCCAAGCAGAATAAATCCAATTCCTCTTTCATAGGAAAACCCTCAAAATATTTGAAGAGTTATCATTTCTATTTTCCACTTCTTTTCTTTCTTGATTTTTTTTGTTTCTTTCATTCTTTTTTGGAGGCAAACTTTTAGGGTCAAATGACTTGCCCAGGACCACACAGCTAGTAAGTATCTGAGGCCACATTTGACCTAAGGTCTTTCTGACTCCAGGTCAATGCTATATCTACTTCCCCTTCTTTTCAAAGCTAAAAATTTATAAACTATGATGTGTCTGACACATGCTGCTGATCAATGATCCTTCGTGTCCAACTCTTTGTGATCCCATTTGGAGTTTTCTTGACAAAGAAGAGTGGTTTGCCATTTCCTTCTTCAGCTCATTTTACAGATGAGGAAATTAAGGCAGACAGGGTTAAATGATTTGCCTGGGATCACACAGCTAGGAAATGTCTGAACATGAATTTGAACTCATAGAGTCTTGCTTACTCCAGACCCAGAATTCTATGGATTGAGCTACCCATGGCACATAGTAAATGTTTAACAAATGTTTACCGATTAATTGATCTGCCTCCTGCACAAGTCTATGGTAATTCATAAACTATTCAGTTTGCAGTTCAGGAGTAAACCAAACAGTAGTAAATGATACAACTACATCCGCCACTAACATCTTTGGAATATTGTAACATTTGAGTTTCTAATACTGCTACTATTTCCACCAGCTAGGGGATGGAAAAGCTGCCACTAGGAGATTTGCCATAGCTGGCTTCACTTTAATGCCTGCAAACATCCAATTCTGGGTAGAAATGAAGTTTAACTGGGTAATGGAACAACAGTAGACAGTTACTGTCATAGAGTTCATCCTTGTTTTGGTGTAATGATCACTTTCAGTGATTTTTCCCCTTTATATTAACTATTCCCTTCATAATAGTAGTTGGACTTGTTAAACATAGGTTCCAAATTCTGTTCATAGGTATTGATTCAGATGATAACCAAGTAGAGATCTTGGGCAAGCTCCTAGGCAACATGGTATTGTGGAATGAGCTCTGGACTAAGTTAGGAGGTCTCAGCACTGAACTTTGCTGGGAATTCATTGTGTGGACTTGGACAAATTACTCTGGCTCAATTCATTTTCTTCATTTGTGAGCAGAATGGGAGAGGAAAGTCTCTAAGAGCTTTTCCTATATCTCTAGTTCTTTCATTAGATTTCAGAACAGGAATCAGAGAAGCAGAATTTATCCCTGTTATTGTATATAAGAAAATGTAGAATATTCATCTTCAAAACATTTCTGCTATAAAATAAAAATGGGTTTTGCTTTAAGCTATATATGATTTTAAATGTATTAGAAATAAAATAATTAAACAACAAGTTGGTTCACTAGTACATCTGTGTGTTACCAGAACTTTAACATTGTTTTTTGCTGTTATTATTGTCGTTGTGTTTTTTGTTGTGTTTTTTTTTCCCAGAACAATTTAGAGATTTAGCCAGAGTGAGCAGTCAGAATCGTTCCTGGCTATTAGATAGATAACATCAGAAATATGTTCCTTTTTCCATGCAAAAAAACCCCATTCAATTGCACTTACATCTTCTTGCTCTGAACAGGGGAATCTTATAAACATATATAACATGTGGGTCTGTTTGTATGCTTTAGTTCCTACTTAACTATTTCCTTTAGCCTGAGTACTTGGAGGTAAATCTGAGGTCAAACTATAGCTGAGTCAGCCCACCATAGTGACACAGCAACAAATCCAGGACATCTGTTAAGTAAGGCAGCCAGAGAAAAGGGGGCTGGGAACTGAGACTCTAGCTTCAATCTGGAATCTGATCACAAGTCTTTAAAATAGTAGGAAGGCACCTACCTGGAACATGCCATAGCTTAACTATCTCGAGACACTGACTTCAGGAAACAATTCCCAGTGCCCAAATCTAAAGTCCATGAGAGTCGTTTTGATCTTTGCATTAAAAAATGTTAGTTTTGAGAAAGACAAAGAGACCCAAGCAATGTATCTATTTATTTTTGCTAAACTTCAAGCACTATGGAAAATACCAAACAAGGGTTGAATATAGCTCAAGCAGAAGATTGCTCATCTCAATGGAAAGACTATCAGGAAGTTAGAAAGAGAAGGAGCTCATCAATCAACCAATCCATCTCCAGGGTGGTACTAGGAAATAGGCAGTGAAACTGACTCCCAGCTCTATTCTGTTAAGAGTTCCCATCACATTTCTTAGCACCTATTCATGAACTGTTAATGAGGTCCCTGGGGAAAGAATTTTCCACCTAAAAAGAAACATAAAAATTGAACTTTAAAGATTAAGCCAACAGTGATAAAATATAATGCACCTAAGTCCTCAAAAGTTCGTATTGTGACTCTATTGACATTCCATTTCTGATGGGGTATATACCACTATTATGATTAATGTAAGTCTGTACAATGCAAGAAAAGGTCATTGATCTAGGACAATTTCAAATTATGTTTATTTCTATTGCAGTTCCTAGGTCATTGACCTATTATGTTTGGAAAGGTTTCTTTTTGTTTTTAAATTTGTCCTTATTTTTCCTTTTTTTACTATTATAAGAAAGTCTTTTAACATTAGAAGAAGTAGCATGGGTAGTGGAAAGAGGGAAGACCTTGGAGTCAAAGAAAAGTGGGTTAAGGTCTTGCCTCTTACACATACCACTGCATGACTCATAAGCAAGTCAGCCTCCTAGTGATCCAGAAAACAGTACATTGATGGAAGGAGTTTCCACACTAGGAACTTCCTTACTGATGAATTTATTGGTTTGAGCAAAAATAAAAGTCATGACTTCCAACTTGACATTAGCTACAATATCTCCTGATATGTTATTTTAAGGAGCCTGAAGGTTTAAAAAAGTGGACTGATTTGTTTCCAGAATCCAAAGGATATTGGGATTGCTGTGGCTCTATGAGGTTCCCAGTGACAAATTAACTATTGCACATTGGTCTCCAACCTCTAATTAGCAGTATAATCAGCGAATAACCATGTAGTAACAATTCCCATGCACTTCCCAAATTGGTCCCTACTAGAAACTGTTACTAGTTGCTATGAAGCAGAAACAATTTCCCATAGTGCATAGCAGGAGAAGGAAATGGCAAAGCCCTCCAATATCTTTGTTCCTCCCCCCCCAAAAAAAAACCCTAAATGGAGTCACAAAAATTGAGGCATTACTGAAACAACTAAAGAAATAAATATCCATTCCTTTGCGACCAGTCAGCCACTGTTCCAAAGGTCATTTGGATGCCTATAAGAAATAATAGACCTTAAATTTATGTGAATTTTACTTGTAAGAATAAATATATTCATCTTTATGATTCATTACTAAGGGATGCTAAAGGATCATAGAATAATAAATTTAGAAATAAAAGTGACCTCAGAGACTATCGAATACAACCTAATATTTTACAAATGAGAAAACTGAAAAATGGACAGTTAAGTGACTTGCCTAAGATTACATAGCTAATATGTGAGACAGAATTTGAACCCAGAGAGGACTTCCTGACTCCAAGTCCTATACTGTATTTTTTTGGGTGAGGAGTGAGGCAATTGGGATTAAATGACTTGTTCAAGGTCACATAGTTAGACTGTTAAGTGTTTGAGGTCAGACTGGAATTCAGGTCCTCCTGATTTGAGAGCCAGTACTCTATCTACTGCACCATTCAGCTGCCCCTCTTCTGCTTGTATCTAATATGCCTGTGTACTGCCTAAACACTTTATATTTAATGAAAAACTCAAAATGTAAAATGAGTGAAGAAATATCTAGAAGACTCAATGGAAACAATTTCTCATCTCATCAAAACTGTCTCTTGGAAACAACTCAAGAGAAGAGTATCCAATTACAAAATAAGGCTGAGATCAGCCACCTTATCCACATTGCTGTTAACCCTAATCATTTCTCAGAAGAGAAAAATTGGGAAAAGAAAGAAGAAAGAGCTAAAGATCTAGCAAGAATCATTAGCATTAGCATCAGTATCAAGTTTATTTAACACATTTGTGATTTCAAAGTCAGATAGATGGATATAAAAATAATATAGATAATAATATACACATATTATATGTGTGTATACAATTATCCATTGACCTTACCTATGCTATGACTATCTTAATTTTTCAGATGAAGAAACAGAAACTGAGAGAGGTTGGGGTCTTGCCTAGTATTACACAGGTCTGTTAATTCAGGTCTTCTTGGCATCAAGTCCAACACTCTCCACTTAACCTGCCACTTAAACTGTAAGTAAAGGATGGAAGAAATAGGAAAGCAAATGAGTTTATAACCAACTTTTATATACAATTTGATTCATTTTGTTTTATTTTTTCTAATTTAATCATGAAGCCATCAAAAAAAAAGAAAATGCAAAAGACTGATTTCATTTAATTCTTTGGTCTGGAAATAAATTTCTAGTTCTTTCTTGAAGTTGACAAATTTGCTTTCAAAAAATGGCTCAAAAAAGGAGTCCTTGATTTGCTGTACTGTATTGTACTAGAAGGGGGATTTCAATTTGGCTTCTGCTAACTCTGGCACTTGGGAGTCTCTCTACAAGTCAGAGATGAGAAAAGGGAAAGAAAGTGGGGAGGTAGGAAGGGGGAAACCTAAGGGAAATTTTCCAAGGAAGATGGCATGCAATGCAGAGCTGTGTTGTGACAGGCATCCTTGGGGAAAGACTGCTGAGAATTTGCCTGGCATTACCTTGGGTGATTTTTCAGGTCACCCACAGAGGTGAAATGAGGATAAAAGAACTGTTCAAAGAGAAAATACAATGCTGGCTTGATTTTCCCATATTTTGCTGTTTGTGTAATCTCAGGCACATAGGTGGGGCGAGATGTCAGAACTAGAACAGAGTGGGGATTCAAATATGTTTACAACACCTCTGCCCATTAAATCCCACAGAGCTGACCTTTCATGCCCTTCAAAATAGGGGAGAATTGAACTAGTCACTGTCAGAGACCTGCATTTATCATCATGAGTTTAATAACTCTGTTATGGACATTAATAATTACAAGAATGATTATTGTTGTTTGTCCTGCATTCTTGAAGAGGATCATGACATCAGGGAGGTGATGCCATGAAATGCAAGTGAATTGGATTTAAGTGAGGAAGAGCTGTGCAAGGTCATCTGCCCCACTTTCCCCTCTGGAGCCATCTGGGTCCAGTGGCCAGATATAGAACAGGATGACTGGAGATGACCCTGGATGAAAAGGGAGACTTTGGCCTTTTTAAGCTAAGGTCTTCAACAGGTTGAATTTGACCGAAACTGCACTCTAGTGAGTAAGGCTAGTTAGCAAGTGAGGCAAAAAAATCTACTCTTTCACCTAGTCCCAAAAAATCTGAATGAATGAATGACTTTGGAAGGGAAAGACTCTCAGGGTTTCTGGCCAAAGCAGATATGATTGTTATTTACATTCAATCTAAGTCAATCAGGACCCAAACAATGACCAAATAAAGCTTGGCTTAGGACCTATTGGTGGCCAATTAGAATCAAGATTGCTTTTGGTTTAAAGCCTAGTCCTTAAGAAAGAGAAGATCAAAGTCACTGAAAGCTATTGCAAGATAGTTCATGTTCTTAAAAATAAAAACAAAACTTTAGAAAAAAATAAGCATTTTTATAATTCTTAATAGAATTTGTAATATATAAATATTTTACAATGGACAAGTCTCTAAGACATTGCTAAAACTAGAAATCAGTGCCTACAATTTATCATTTCTTTCCAACTGCCACCTCAAAGATTCTCTATCCAAGCCGTTTCCATACTGATATGGCACAGGAGCAGCATGGTTTGTTTCATGGATGGAGAGGTGGCTTACAATCTGAAAAACCTGGGTTGAAGGCACACTTCTATGACTCTGGCCAAATGGCTTAATTTTGCATTGTTCCAGCCTAATTTCTAGTATTATATAGTACAGAAGTTGCCAATTTGCATTGGTAGAGGAAATTTGACATCTAAATAGCACAGTGGATAGAGCCAGAAAGACTCATCTTCCTGAGTTCAAATCTGACCTCAGACATTTTCTAGCTGCATGACCCTGAGTAAGTCATTTAATCCTGTCTACCTCAGTTTCCTCTTCTGTAAAATGAACTGGTAAAGGAAATGGCAAACCACTCCAATATCTCTGCCAAGAAGATCCCAAATGAACTCACAAAGAATCCAATATGACTGAAAAATGACTGACAATAACAAGAGGAAGTTTGCTCTCAGAAAGTTTCCTATATCAAAGATGTCAAAATCTAAATGCTACCTACTTTCTAAAACATGGCATTTTACTAGTTTAAATTATCTGTTAGCTTTGACTAAAGCTTCCTCATCTCATTCCCAAGAAAATGGACAACCCAACATCTTATCCTATTTACCCTACCGTCTATTCTTTCAAAATGAGTCTAAGACCCAGAATATCACCATAGCATCCATAAAAATGCCATGATGGAAAAAAACAGAGAAGATAGAGAACAATAACACAAAGAAGTCAAGAATCAAAGCAATGTAACTGGTAACTGCCATGCATCTATCTAAAGTTGTGATCTGTACTTGATGTGAGCCATCTTTTTCACAGGAGAGATCAAAATCCATCCATACTTTCCCCAAGTGTGTAACTTCAGTCCATGTTATCTCACAGACCTTCCTCAGAATTATTCACTGTGTCAGGAGTCTAGATTATAGTCTCATATGATCATACAGCTGGAGTTACAAGGAAACTCAGAGACTAACTAGACGAACTCCCTTATTTTATAAATGATCATATTGAAGAACAGAAAAATCGAAGGACTTGGTCAAGATCATAAAGGTAGTAAATATCTAAAGAAGTCCTCTGATTTCAGACAGAACCAGAACTTTTTCCATTGTAACATTCTACCTACCAATTTCTCATGAATACTAGTGTAGACCTCATGCTGATTACTTGCTAATCATCATTCTTATATATGACCAGTCCACCTTCTGCTTCTGATCATGCATTTCCCGAATTAAATCTTTTAGATGCTATTTTGGTTTGGGGACTTTTGAGGGCTTTTTGTATATATCATCTTTGCAAAATGCTACAATCTTACTTTCACCCTTAATGTTTAGTTTCTTTGGATGATCTGCAATTTTGATGATCCACAGATTATGGAACTCAGTGATTTTCAACCATATAGCATTATAAGAAGAGCACTATGGTGACAAAAATAGGTTTTTTTTATGTTGAGGAGTGGCTCAGGATTATTGAAAGTATTATGTAGCTCACCAAATGCAATCCAGCCTTCTCTCTTCCTGTTCTTCAATTCTGAACCCAGGTCAGTCTATCTATAGTTCTTGTCCAAGGAAGATGTCTAAAAAAATCTTCACTTCAATTTATTTTATTTTTATGTATGAAATTTTTTAAATTTTTTATTTCATTGAGGAAAATCTATAGTAATGTCAAGCTTGATTCAATCAGCACAATGTCATCTGCCAACTGGAGCATCTGGAAGATGTCTCCATGCATAGCAAATTCCTCTTCCATTTGGACTCTGTACAGAGCATCCTCTGTGACAGTGGCACAGAGACAGTCTGGCAAGTATCTGCCTCCTTGTTTTATGCCTGGCTTGATATTAATAATTAGAAACTCATAAAACAAAGTCATCTGTCATTACATTTATCAAAGAATATAGGAGGATCTTGCTATATATACAAGAGACATCTTTTAACCAGAGACTCAAAGGTTGTATGGCTTTTCTGAAGCAATTTTTATTTATAATAAACAATGAACACAAATACTTTTAAGTTGATTGTGAATTATGTCTTTATAAATGTGAATATCTGCTGTTGCAGAATTGTTTTCTCCTATTTTCAGCAAGGCTACCCCAAGTGTGTGTATATGTGTGTACTTCCTTCTCATGGATTATATATAGAGAAGAAAGGACAACAATAATTGACATTGGTGAAATGCTTTAAAATTTCTTTTATACATATTATTTTATTTATGCCTTACAAAATAATCAAGTAAAAATATGTAGGAAGAAAGAAGGTCTGTCAAAGAAGCTGGAGGATGCCCACAAATGAAGGTATAGCAAATGAAGAGTCTGATAAGATGAGAACCCCAAGAATGAAGTATTAAAACTAGAAGAGAGATAATCTACAAAATATTCAATGGGATCAAATGATATAGAATGTTCAAGAAGGATCAGATTTGAGAAAAGACCATTAGATTTGGAGCAACTTTCTCAGTTTTAGTTGTGATTTGGAGGCTGAGTCTTCACATTGAAGTCCATACTTCTAAAACAATCATCTTATGAGTCCCCATCAATTACTTACTTTTAATTATCAGTCAGTAGATATAATGAGCTCAAAACAAAGCATTTATTAAAATGGTATAGTAATAAGAGCAGCTACAAAACATTCTCCCAATAAATTTGGTGCTTCCTGACCCATAAAATCATGTTACATCATGAAAGAGTAAGCATGTAAGTAGAGCACACTGGTAGTGAAGTACACATGTAGAGAATGAATGTAGCCAAGGCATTACTTCTTTAGGTACTTTCTTTTCTTGTGATGTCCTGAAGAAACACCTGTACAGATCACTTTTTTAAAAAGAATTTTATATTCATACCTGTTAACTAATTATCTTACTGGAAAATATTCTTGTTCTTATATATTTTCCATAATTTAATAATTATGTTAATATATTGAAATCTTTTGTTTTTTATCTCACATTTGTTTTCCAATATATTCTTCCCTACATAATACATCATTACTTGTAATTTTTTTTTAAAAAAGGAAGGGAAAAAAAGAAAGCAGTTCAGCAAAGCTAATCAATATATCAAATGAAACTGGCAGTATATACAGTGTTATCTTTTTAAATTTCTTTAATGCATCAAATTTATATATGTTGAGTTTTCCCTATAGATCACTTCCCAATATTTTTTGTATTTCATTGTTATTTTGAATGTCCCTTTTTCATTATTGTTTCTAGGGTTTTGTTATTACATAAAAATGCTATCTATTGTTGTAAGTTTATTTTGGGTTTTTTTTGAGATTTTTTTAATTGAAGTTTTTTATTTTAAAAATATATGCAAGGATAATTTTTCAACATTGACTCTTAAAAACCTTGTGTTTCAAGTTTTCTCCCTTCTTCCCACCCTTTCTTCTAGATAGCATGCAATCCAATATATGTTAAACATGGTAAAAAAAAAAAAAAAAAAATATATATATATATATATATATATGTTATGTGGGTTGATTTTGTAGAATATAACTTTACTGATGTTGTTCCAAATAGTTTCTTTGCTATTTCCAGAGGATTTTTAAAATAAATTACATCATGATATCATCAGCAAATAGAAATTATTTTGCCTCTCTTTTTTGATCTTTTTGCCTTTATTTATTATGTTTTATTGTTATTGCTAACATTACTAAAACTATATCAAATAATAATGAGAAAAGAGGGCATCCTTGCTTTACTCTTATTTATTAAGAAAACATCTAATAGGCAGCATAAAATTCTTACTTTTGGTTTGTAGATAAATGCTTCTATGACAGTAAATTAGATTTTCTTATGCCTATACTTTGTAGGATTTTTAGCATAAATTAATATTTTCTGTTGTGGGGTGATTTTGGGTGTGTGCTATCCATTTAATATAATATATGGTAAAATAGTATATGGCCAGTATGGACATTTATTTCCTTGACTACTTGTTTGTTTCAAAGGGTTTATTTTTCTTTTTTTCCAAGAGGGTAGAGAGATATGGGAGGGATAGAACATGAATGTTTGGCAAATAAAAATTTCCACAACTATGACTAGAGAAAGAGTTCTTTCTTTTAAAAATGTATTTTACCAATATCTTTTATATTCATATAGTTTAGGGATCCTTCTAGAGAAATATACCTTATAAGAATGATGTTTTTTTCATCTTATTTATATTTTATTTTCCCCAAATGCATGTTAAACAATTTTAACATTCTTTCTTTTTTTACGTTTTAAGTTACAAATTTTATTCCTTCTTCCCCTTTCCCTTCTTGCTGAGAAGGCAAGCAATTTAACATAGGTCTGCATGTGTAGCCTTGTAAAACACATTTCCACACAAGTCATTCTATGAAAGAAAACACAGACAAAAAAAATAAATAAAGAAAATAAAATAAAATAAAGAAAATTTATCATTGATCTGAATTCAGGCTCTACCAGTTCCTTCTCTGGAGATGGATAGTACCTTTCATCATAAGTGCTACTGAATTTTCTTGGATCATTGTATTGCTAAGAATAGCTGTTATTTATAGTTGATAATCATACAATATTGCTGTTACTATGTGTACATTGTTCTCTTGGTTCTGCTCATTTCACTTTGCATCAGTTCATGTAGGTCTTTTCATGTTTTTCTGAGAGCTCCCTCCTCATCATTTCTTAAAGCACTACAGAATCATGTCATAATCATATAGAATAACTTGTTCAGCCATTCTTCAATTGATGAACATTCCTTCAATTTCCAATTCTTTGCCACCACTAAAAGAGTTCCTAAAATATTTTGTGCACAGTCCTTTTCCTTTTTGTTTTCAATCTCTTTGGGATACAGATGTAGTAGTCCCTTAGTTAAAGAGTGTGGGTTCTTTTATAGCCCTTTGAGTATTGTTCCAAATTGCTCTCCAGAATGGTTAACCAGTATACATTCACCATCAGTACATTAGTATTTTAATTTTCCCATGGCCCCTCCAACATTTGTCATTTTCCTTTGGTGTCATATTAGTCAATGTAACCTTTATGAAATAATAGTTCAGAGTTGTTTTAATTTGCATTTTTCTCATCAATAGTGATTTAGGACATTTTTATATGACTATAGACAGCTTTGATTACTGTTTGAAAACTGCCTATTCATATCCTTTGATTTTTTTTCAATTGAGGAATGGCTTTTATTTCTACAAATTTAATACTGTTTTCTTTATGTTTGAGAGAGGAAGCCTTTATCACAGAAAATGATCACAGAATTAATGTATTTCCCTCATCCTATTGCCCCTCATTTATCCTATTCTCTCTTTTTACTCTCTACATTCTCAGAAGTGTTTTGCTTCTGACTTTTATCTCCCCCAGACTTCCCTCTCTCCTATCAATTCCCCTTACTCCATCTCTTATTCCCTTCCCTTCCTACTTTCCTATATAGTAAAATAGATTTCTATACCCAACTGAGTGTGTGTGTTATTCCTTCTTTGGGTCAATTTTGATAAAAATAAGGTTCATGTTTTCCCCTCCTCAATTCTTTCATTTTCTCCTCCACTGTAAAATTGTTTTCAGATATCTGTTGTTAGATATTTTATCCCATTCTTCCTCTCCCTTTCCAATTCTTCCAGTGCAATCTTATTACTCATCCCTTAATTTTTTTTAAATAATCATATCATCACATTCAAGTCACACCTATTCTTTTTGCATATGTTTACTTTTTCTAACTGCCCTAATAATGAGAAAAGTTTTTAGTAGTGATAAACATCATTTTCTCATGTGGGGATGTAAACAGTTTTACTTTATCAAATCCCTTATGAGTTTCTTTCCTGTTTACCTTCTTATACTTCTTTTGCATCTTATATATGAAAATCAAAATTTCTATCAGCTCTGGATTTTTTTTTCATTAAGAATACTTGAAAGTCTTCTATTTCATTGAATGTCCATTATTTCCCTGATTATATTCAGTTTTTCTGGGTAGGTATTTCTTGGTTGTAATTCTAGCTCTTTTGTTCTCTGGAATATTATGTTCTAAGCCCTTCAATCCTTTAATGTAGAAGTTGTTAAATCTTATGTTATCCTAATCATGGTTGCATGATATTTGAATTGTTATCTTTTGACTGCTTGCAGGTTTTTCCCTCTTGATCTGGAAGGTAAAAAACTTGGCTATAATATTCCTTAGAGTTTTCATTTGGGGATCTCTTTAAGGCAGGGATTGATAGATTCTTTCAGTGTCTATTTTATGACCAACAGGATGAATACAGAGAGGCTTGGAGAAACTTATATCAACTGATACTGAGTGAAATGAGCAGAACTAGGAGATCATTATACACTTCAATAGTAATACTGTATGAGGATGTATTCTGATGAAAGTGGATATCTTCAACATAGAGAAGATCTAATCCAGTTCCAATTGATCAATGTTGGACAGAATCAGCTACACCCAGAGAAGGAACACTGGGAAATGAGTGTAAACTGTTTGCATTTTTTGTTTTTCTTCCCAGGTTATTTTTACCTTCCGAATCCAATTCTTCCTTTGTGATAACAACAACAACAACAAAATTCGGTTCTGCACACATATATTGTATCTAGGATATACTATAACATATTTAATATATATGGGAATGCCTGCTATTTAGGGGAGGGGGTGGAGGGAAGGAGGGGAAAATTCAGAACAGAAGGGAGTACAAGGGATAATGTTGTAAAAAATTACCTATGCATATGTACTATCAAAAAATGTTATAATTATAAAATTAATAAAATAAAAAAATTTTAAATGTCTATTTTACTCTCTGATTCTAGAATATAAGGACAGTTTGCCTTGATAATTTCTTGAAAGATGATATGTAGGCTCTTTTTTGGATCATGACTTTCAGGTAGTCCAACAATCCTTAAATATTTCTCCTTAATCTATGTTCCAGATCAGTTATTTTTCCAAGGAGACACTTCAAATTATCTTATATTTTTTCATTCTTTTGAGTTTGTTTAATTGTTACTTGATATCTCACAAAGTCATTAGCTTGCATTTGCCCAGTTCTAATTTCTACAGAATTATTTTCTTTAGTGAGCTTTTGTACTTCCTTTTCCATTGACAATTGTAATTTTTAAGGAGTTCTCTTCAGTGAATTTTTGTATATATTTTTTCTATTTGGCCAATTCTTCTTTTCAAGGAATTCTTATCTTCTTTGGATTGTTGTGCCCCTTTTAAAATTTGGCCTATTGTTTTTTTAAAGTGTTATTTTCTTCAGTATTTTTGTGTCTTCTTTCCTAAGCTGTTGACTCTTTTTTTTCATAATTTTCTTGTATCACTCTCATTTCTCTTCCCATTTTTTCCTCTGCTTCTCATACTTGATTTTTAGAACTCTTTCTGATCTCTTTTATAGCCTGAAATCAATTTATATTTTTATTTGAGCCTTTGGATGCAGGAATTTTGACATTTTTGTCTTTTTCTGAATGTGTGTTTTGATCTTCCTTGTCACCAAATTTGTATGGTTAAAATTATTTTCTGTTGTTTGCTCAATTTCCAGCCTATTTCTTAATTTTTAACTCTATGTTAAGGTAGAGTTCTGGTTCCCAAGTGGAGGGGCCACTGTCCCAAACTTCAGGTCTTTTGTGAAGCTGTACCTATAGATTTTTGGTCTAACTTGGTATGATCTAGGGAGAAATATGACTATTACTTTCCTGTGAAGTATACTAGTTTGTGGGAAATCTCAAGCACTTTTTTCAACCCTGAAACTGTGACTAAGGTCCCAGCTCTCCTGCAACACCAAGCTCTGCTGTGTTGGTACTTCTCCTAAAAGTAGGACTAAGATCCAGAACTGTTAACTGGATCCAAGTATAGACAGTGAAACAGAGTCCTTTCCCTGGTACCAGCAAAAGAATCGGCGTCAATCTAATCTGTTATACAATCCCTATAACATTTATGAAGGGCCTAAGACTGTCAAGGCTGCCACTGATTCAGTTGCCCCAAACATGAAAACAACCTGTCACTGATCCCAGTTTGAAAATCATACAATAAAGAATAGACATTATTTATTGGCTATATAGCTAGGAGTACATTTTAAAAGTTTCCGTTGAACAGTAATTAGTCAGGAAAATGATAGAACAAAGCAAGTGGCAGGCTTTTACTGACTAGCTGTTTAAGAGAAAGAGACAAGGAAAAAAGGGGGAGAAGCTTTAGGCCCAGCGGCTGATATAAATCCCATGAATATCAGCTTCTGTTCTTTTCCTCTTTTCATTTGTTCTTCCCCATTTAGGTGAAGTTGATGAGAAATGGATATGACCTTGTGAGTTTTGAAAAGTCTAGAAAATGAGTCACCAGATCTAATAGCTAGAGTCCCTGCTGGGACTTGTTGAAAGCCAGATGGTGAAGATTGAGGTTACTAGTGACTTACTTGACCTAGCAGTAATAGAGATGTTCACTCATTCATCCATTAGCCATGCCATACTTGGAAGTGAACACAGTAGCATGAATGCTATGTAGAAATTGTGTTAATAATAACTCTACTTTCACCAATGATCACACTGATGTAGGTTAGAGTGTATCCTCAAGCATTAGGAAGAAATGTACTTTGTGCTTTTGTTTTTGTTTTATCTTTTCAATAAATACTCCATTTGTAAAAAAAATTGATGTTACTTGGCTAAATGAAAGTAGATTTTAATCATTGGAATTTAACAGTGAGGACAGGAAGAACACATCAGAATGAAACCTTAATTTGATAGCACTGAGAACAGACATTCCCAATTCTTCAGGAGTACCTTAGCATCCTAAAGGGGAAGTGTTACAGGTCTCACACTGGGAGAGTATTCATTCCAAAAAAAAAAAAAAAAAAGAGGAAGAAGAAGAAGAATCAGCCAAACCAATCAATATAACAAAAATAATCTGATGTTGAAATGCAATGTTTTGACCAGCCGGATGATTTCAGAAAGGCTTGGAGAGACTTATATTAACTGATAATAAGTGAAATGAGCAGAACCAGGAGATCATTATACACTGCAACAACAAGACTATATGATGATCAATTTAACGGATCTGGCTCTCTTCAATGAGATGATTCAAACCAATTCCAATTGTTCAGTGATGAAGAGAGCCATCTACACTCAAAGAGAGGACCATGGGAGCTGAGTGTGGACCACAATATAGCATTCTCACTCTGTTGTTGTTTGCATTTTTTTCTTTCCCAGTTTTTTTCCTTCTTGATCCGATTTTTCTTGTGCAGAAAGATAACTGTATAAATATGTATACATATATTGGATTTAACATATATTTAAATATATTTAACATGTATTGGACTATGTGCCATCTAGGGGAGGGGGTAAGGGTAAGGAGAAGATTATTTGGAACAGAAGGCTTTGCAAGAATCAGTGTTGAAAAATTACCCATGCATATGTTTTGTAAATAAAAAAGCTTTAATTAAAAAAAAAAAAAGAAATGCAATGTCTCATACTTGTGAATACTTCAGTCTTTTCAAAGGAGTGGAAGTGAGGGACCAGGAAGAAGGTATTTTCTCATATTTCTTTTTAGGACCAAGTTTATTCCTTTCTGTCTCCTCCAACAAATTGTCTTTATCATCTCCATTATCACATTTATCTTCACTCTCACATGTTTATTGGCTGCTTCTCAACTGTATAAAAACATGCTTGTCTCCTTTAATCCCCTCTCTCAAAAAACTTCACTTGATTCATGCATTCCTGCTAACTATTGTCCCTTCTTTCTTTTGTCTTTTGCAGCTGAGTTCCTTAAGTCTATCTGTCATATTTGTCTCTACTTCCTCTCCTTTACCTTTCTTCTTAAGTGTCTATAATATGACCTCTTAGTTTAACTAAAATTCCTCTCTCCAAAGTTGTCATACATGAGGAATAGATAGTGAAAAAGAGTGAGGAGATTCATAAAGAAATGTTCATTTTTTTAAATTAATGTATATGTTTAGCCAGAGAAATAAAGAATACAATAAAACATGAAAAAAAGGAAAAGGAAAAGAAAATAAAACTCAAGAAAAAGTAAAAAAAGAAAAAGAAAAGAAAAAGAGTGAAAATGGAGAGTATTTTTGTGTAGTGAGACATAGGCATGCCATTGATGGGATGGAATGGGATCTCTTATACATATAGAGGGTTTGATTTTGGCACGGAGAAAGGCTAAATCATCTTGTGAGATAAGGAGATACTGGTACAAGACATTGGGATCTGGGAGATAAAGAGGTAGGGGAAAGAGTTAGTTTTTGACAATGGCCTCAGTTTTTTTGGTAAAATATGATGTAAGGGTTTAAATTGAGAAGATACAGGAAGAGATGTGTGAAAATAATCAGTGTCAGAGTCAATAAACATTAATAAATGCCTGTGATATTTCAAACTTTGTTGCCAAAAGGCAAGGGGTTCTGAAGAAGTGTGAATTTCCAAATTGATTTCATTTTGCAGAATGATGAATTTCTCAAAATGATGCAGCCTTCTAGGAAATGAGAAGAGCTAAAAAAAAAAAAAAAAAAAAAAGTGAAGAGTCTCTGTAGTGAATTATGTAGTGAGTTAACTAGGCAGATGTAATAGCATTGCCAAGCAGTGGTGAGGGTCTAGTTGAGGTCATGTAATATGAATTTATATGAACCCAGTCAGCATGGCTGCATGACTTTCTGCACCTTCATTCAGCAGCGCTTTGTGTGAGGGCAAAGTAGTCTTTTAGAGTTGTAATTGATCGATATTGCATTTGAATCTAGTTCTTTTTTTTCTTTTAAGTCAAATCAAGTCAAAGACAATTTATTATGCGTTTACTATATTTAGAGCACTGTGTTAAGAACCAGGGATGAAAAAAATAAAGATAAAAAGAGGGTTCTGCTCTCAAAGCACAATCTGATAGTTTGTTGAGGACTATATAGGATAATATATTATGTATACTATGATGGTATAAACAAAGTCTGACCTTCTTATCATTCTTCACATACTATACAGTCCTTCTATATATAAGGAGAGGTGAACAACCTACATAATATTGGAACTACTAAATCAAATTTGAAATATCAGAAGCAACGCAAGAGATATGTAGTAAAATTTCATACAGTTTCACAAGCTGTCCTTTTTTGTGTTCTTTGTAGATGACAAAGTTCATTAATGAGCACTTGTCAAGCTCATAATAATAAAAAGGAAAACTTTTTAAAATGAGTCAGTACCAAACCCAAAGATCCCAAATTTTGGGATAAGAATTCATTATTTGACAAAAACTGCTGGGAAAACTGGAAATTAGTATGGCAGAAACTAGGCATGGACCCACATTTAACACCACATACTAAGATTAGATCAAAATGGGTCCAAGATTTAGGCATAAAGAACGAAATCATAAATAAATTGGAGGAACATGGGATGGTTTACCTCTCAGACTTGTGGAGGAGGAAGGAGTTTGTGTCCAAGGGAGAACTAGAGACCATTATTGATCACAAAATAGAACATTTTGATTACACCAAATTAAAAAGTTTCTGCGCAAACAAAACTAATGCAAACAAGATTAGAAGGGAAGTAACAAATTGGGAAAAAATTTTTACAGTTAAAGGTTCTGATAAAGGCCTCATCTCCAAAATATACAGAGAATTGACTTTAATTTATAAGAAATCAAGCCATTCTCCAATTGATAAATGGTCAAAGGATATGAACAGACAATTTTCAGATGATGAAATTAAAACTATTTCCACTCATATGAAAGAGTGTTCCAAATCACTATTGATCAGAGAAATGCAAATTAAGACAACTCTGAGGTATCATTACACACCTGTCAGATTGGCTAAGATGACAGGAACAAATAACGATGAATGTTGGAGGGGCTGTGGGAAAACTGGGACACTGATGCATTGTTGGTGGAGTTGTGAAAGAATCCAACCATTCTGGAGAGCAATCTGGAATTATGCCCAAAAAGTTATCAAAATGTGCATACCCTTTGACCCAGCCATACTACTACTGGGCTTATACCCCAAGGAGCTACTAGAGAAGGGAAAGGGTCCTGTATGTGCCAAAATGTTTGTGGCAGCCCTTTTCATAGTGGCTAGAAGCTGGAAGATGAATGGATGTCCATCAATTGGAGAATGGTTGGGTAAACTATGGTATATGAATGTTATGGAATATTATTGTTCTATAAGAAATGACCAACAGGAGAAATATAGAGAGGCTTGGAGAGACTTACATCAACTGATGCTGAGTGAAACGAGCAGAACCAGAAGATCATTATACACTTCAACAATGATACTGTACGAGGATGTATGCTGATGGAAGTGGATTTCTTCAACATAGAGAAGAGTTAATCCAATTCCAATTGATTAATGATGGAAAGAACCAGCTACATCCAGAAAAGGAACACTGGGAAATGAATGAAAACTGTTATTTTTACCTTCTGAATCCAATTCTTCCTGTGCAAAAAAAAAAAAAATTCGGTTCTACACACATATATTGTATCTAAATTATACTGTAATATATTTAACATATATAAGACTGCTTGCCATCTGGGGGAGGGGGTTGGGGGAGGAAGGGAAAAAATCTGAATAGAAGTAAGTGCAAGGGATAATGTTGTAAAAAATTGCCCATGCATATGTACTGTCAAAAAATGTTATAATTATAAAATAAAATTAAAAATTAAAAAAATAATAATAAAAAAAATAAAATGAGTCAGTACCAAGATAATAAGAGAGAAAAAAAATCTTGAAGTTCTTCCAAATTCCCTTCCAAACAACCAGAAAAACACCTCATAATTGACCAAGGAGCAGAGAAACAGTTTACCAGCCTGGCAGGAAAGGTCCATCCCACTGGAATGTAAAGGGAAAAAGGTCCAAGAGTAGTTGCAGCCAGTTTCACAGCAAGGGGCGTGGAGCAAAGCTACATAAGCCTGAGGCAATCCCCCAAAGAAGCCCCACCCCTGGGGCAGATCAACAACAAGATTCCTCCTCAAGGATCAACCACCAGAATGATTCTTAGATTACAACCCAGCAGAAAGGCCTCACCCCTAAAGCAGGCCAGAAACTGAAATCCTAGGACAACAGGGAGTCCCCACCCCACCAGTACAAGCAAGAAGAGTAAACTATTCTCCAGTGAAAACACACAGCTAAGCCCTGAAGCCCATTGAAAGCCAAGAAAACCCTGAGTCCCAGCGCAAAAAGCTTGGAGCAGAGCAAGGCCAGAGCCCAACTCTCACATAAAAACACTGAGTGACAAAAAAGGTAGAAAAAAATGAGCCAAAAAAAAAAAAAAAAAAAAGAATTTGACTATAGAAAGTTACGTTGGTAACAGGGAACATGGACACATAAACTTAGACAAGGACAATAGTGTGCAATGGCTACATGTAAAGCAGCCTCAAAAAAGAAATGTAATTTGATCTCAAGCCCCCCCAAAAATCCTGGATGATCTTTAAAAGATTTTTAAAAAGAAAATTAGAGAAGTAGAAAAACAATTGGGAAAAGAATGCAAGAGAATCATGAAAAAAAGAGTCAATTGTATGGGAAGTGATATACCAAAAAAAAAAAAAAAAAAAAAAACTGAGGAAAATAACTCTTAGAAAAATAAAATTGGCCAAATGGAAAAGGAATTACAAAAGCTCACTGAAAAAAAAAATCTCCAAAAATTAGAATTGAGCAAGTAAAAACTAATGACTCCAGGAGATATAATAAAACAAAATATAAAAAAGTAAAAAATGAAAAAAGCATGAAATTTCTCATTTAAAAAGTGATCTAAAAAATAAATCCAGGGGATGAAACATGAGAATTATTCAACTATCTGAAAGCCAACAATCAAGGAGGGGAAAATCCTGGATATTTTTCAAGAAATTATCAAAGATATATCAGAACCAGAGGATAAAATAGAAATTTAAAGAATCTACTGATTAATCTCCTGAGAGAGAAAGTATTGGAAGCAGCCAAAAAGAAACAATTCAAATATTGTGATCTATAGTCAGAATTCCACAGGATTTGACTGCTTCCACATTAAAGAACTTGAGGGCTTGGAATATGATATACCAGAAAGCAAAGGAGTTAGGATTACAACCAAGAATTACTCCCCAGCAAAATTGAATATAATCTTTCATCAGCATCAAAAGTGAAAGGGATAAATTCACTATCAATGAAGAGAAAACTAAGGTAATTATTAAGAATTATTTTGTATTTGTATTTGTATAATTTTTTTTATTTAAAGTTATGAGTTCCAAATTCTATCTCACCATCCTTCTGTCCTTCTTTATCCCTCTCCCTGAGGTGGTAAGCAATCAGATATAGTTTATATAAATAACTAAAAATGCCACTTCAAATTCTTAATAACTTTAGCAAAGTTGCAGTATGCAAAACAAACCTGCATAAATCATCAGCATTTCTATACATTATCAACAAAGCCCAAAGTAATTATCAAAATAATATGCACTGGCTAAGAAATAGAGAGTAGTGAATAAGTAGAATAAACTAGATACAAATTACATTATATTGAATGCTCATAGTAGTATATTATAAGCTCAAAGATCCAAGCTTTTAGTACAAAAATTCATTATTTGATAAAAACTACTAAGTAAACTAGAAAACAATATGGCAGAAACTAAGTATAGAGCAACATTCACCTCATTCACCAAGATAAAGTCAAAATGGCTACATAATTTATCATAAGTAAATTAAGAGAACATGAAATAGTTTGTCTGATTTATGGATAAGAGAAGAATTCAGGACTAAAGAAGGCATAAAAAGCATCACAAAATGCAAAATAGATAATTTCTTTTTTTCTTTTATTGGATTCTCCTTATACAAAACAAGTAATAATGTAAATCAACGCATGTGATGTTAACTTTTTTGTTTTTTCTTCTTCTGTGATTTTCCCCTTTTCTTCTGATTTTTCTCTCCCAAAGTGATTCATAAGGAAATGTGTATTTAAAAAATTAATGTACATGTATAACCAGAAAAAAAATTAAAAAAAAAGAAAATGTACTTCCAAGAGGTTAAGGTGAGGAAGAATTATCTTTCATGAATATGGGACAATTAGAACAAATTGTAATAGAAGGTGGAATCTTATGTGTGAAGAATAGCAGTAAATATAGTTTGGCTGAATTGGAGAGATGAGAAAAGAAATAATGAGAGGTATTAGAAGGCTCAAATGAGATAATGGATGGAAAGCACTTTAAAAATCAAAATATTATATAAAAATGGTTGTTATTATTCTTATCTTATTATTTTTGCCATCATCATCATGGGCCTAGTCACCAGGCCTTTAGTCTGATGATGATTTCATTCCTTCTACCTCTCATAGTACTCCTGCTGAACTCAAGCAATATTTATAGATCAATAGAGAGAGATTCTGGTAAACATTCAACAATCAGACTCTTTAAAAAAGAAATGTATACAGACACATGCACACAAGCTTAAACTACATTATTTATACTTTCTTAATCTAGATAATCAGCAAAACAATAACTCAAACCCTGATTAGTAGCAATTTCTGATTTCTAGTGTGTAAATGCTCCCATTGTAATTTTAACAATTGTAACAATTTTAACATTTTGCTGGTTCTAGTCTCCAACACAACTTTGAGAAAAATGTAAAATAAGATTGGAAATATGGATTGATGGCAGGTTGTAAAGTTCTTGAAAGGCAAAAAGAGGAGCAAATTTTTAATCCTAGAGATAGCAAGGGGTAATTAATGTTTTTGACTATGTAATATGATATGTAAAATGATGCATTTTAACAACAAAAACTTTTTCTTCCTTCAAGTCTCACTTGTTCACAATAGTAAGTGTCGAAGTAAGTTTATTATTCTATTAGTTCTAATGAATATCCACTCTTTGCAAGTAGAGTGTTTATCCACATGATAGAAACTGGTTATTGAAAGATTGCTCTGAATTGAAAAGTTTTTGTACAAACAAAACTAATGCAGATAAGATTAGAAGGGAAACAATAAACTGGGAAAACATTTTTACTGTCAAAGGTTCCAATAAAGGCCTCATTTCCAAAATATATAGAGAATTGACTCTAATTTATAAGAAATCAAGCCATTTTCCAATTGATAAATGGTCAAAGGATATGAACAGACAATTCTCTGATGAAGAAATTGAAACTATTTCTAGCCATATGAAAAGATGCTCCAAGTCATTATTAATCAGAGAAATGCAAATTAATACAATTCTGAGATACCACTATACACCTGTCAGATTGGCTAGAATGACAGGGAAAGATAATGCAGAATGTTGGAGGGGACGTGGAAAAACAGGGATACTGATACATTGTTGGTGGAATTGTGAATACATCCAGCCATCTGGAGAGCAATTTGGAACTATGCTCAAAAAGTTACCAAGCTGTACATACCCTTTGATCCAGCAGTGTTACTAATGGGCTTATAAACCAAAGAGATTTCAAAGAAGAGAAATGTGCAAGAATGTTTGTGGCAGCCCTCTTTGTAGTGGCTAGAAACTGGAAACTGAGTGGATGCCCATCAATTTGAGAATGGCTGAATAAATTGTGATATATGAATATTATGGAACATCATTGTTCTGTAAGAAATGACCAATAGGATGATTTCAGAAAGGCCTAGAGAGACTTACATGAAATGATGCTGAATGAAATGAGCAGGACCAGGAGATCATTGTATACAACAATACTATATGATGATCAATTCTGATGGATGTGGCCATTTTCAACAATAAGATGAATCAAATCAGTTCCAATAGAGCAGTAATGAACTGAACCAGCTACACCCAGCAAAAGAACTCTGGGAGATGACTATGAACCACTACATAGAATTCCCAATCCCTCTATTTTTGTCCGCCTGCATTTTGGATTTCCTTCGCAGGCTAATTGTACACTATTTCAAAGTTCGATTCTTTTTGTACAGCAAAACAACTGTTTGGACATGTATACATATATTGTATTTAATTTATGCTTTAACATAGTTAACATGTATTGGTCAACCTGCCATGGGGGGGGGGGGGGGTAAGGAGGGGAAAAATGAGAACAAAAGTTTTGGCAATTTTCAATGTTGTAAAATTACCTATGCATATATCTGGTAAATAAAAACTATTAATAAAAAAAAAAGAAAGATTGCTCTGATGAATTTTCTACATCTGAGGAGGAGTATTCATTATTTGATACTAAACTCAAGAATTTTTCATTTAACTCAGTGAGAAAGGTAGTCAAGTAGGCATAGTCGAAAGAGCCCTGGATTTGCAGTCAGAAAGATTCCAATCCTGTCTCTGGCCACTTCATGGACATGCATTTGGACCAGACCTGAACAAATCACATAACTTTTCCAAACCTCCCCTGCAAAACAAGAAGATATCACATCTGATCCCAAGATTATTTTGAGGAGTCATGTGCTACATAGGAATTGGCTTGATTCTCAACTGAAACTTGTAATGAGGCATTGGAGATCTATAAACAATGGATAATCAATCTTGTTAATCTGAGAGCTTACTTATAATACTAGTACAACTTTTCTCCATGCACTGTGTACATCTGTATGAACTATAAGTATCCAGAAAAGATACCAATGAGTAATCAAAGATCAATCATAACAGTTCCCTGCTGCCTCCCCCCAAAAAAATGACAAAAGAAGAGGATAAATATCAACCAACATTTATCGCGCATGTACTGTGTACCAGGCTCTAGTGTTAAGTATACAAGGGCAAAAATTAAATAATCTTGGGGACAACTAGGTGGCCCAGTGAATCAAGCACCAGCCAAGACCTGAGTTTACATATGACCTCAGACATTTAACACTTCCTAGCTATGTGACTCTAGGCAAGTCACTTAACCACACAATTGCCTCAGCAAAAACAAACAAACAAACTATCAAAAAATGAAATAATCTTTACTCTGAAGGAGTTCACATAATAACTTAATCTAAAACTATGATAATCTAAAAAAAGTGGAAGCAGCAATGGGGCCTCCCAACTGGTTCCATTTTAGACCCTGAGCATTAGTATTTTTTGATTTTCGGACTTTTTTTGGAATCAAACCTCACCCAACACCTGTGAGATAGATAGTGAGGTATTCCTATCCTCATGAAAAGCAGTTCAGAGAAGGCATGTGATTTGCCCAGGTCTTGCCCGATTAAGTGACTAGAGTGAATGCCTATTAAGTGACTAGAGTAAGTACTTGAACATTTCTGACTCCAACCAAAAAATTGGACATCCTATTTGGCATTTCCTTGCCAAGGTATTCTCAGATAATTTTCACATTTACTCAAATAGCTCCAAGCTCACAATCTTCTTTAAATTCTGCAGCAACCTTTTGCATGATGACCAAAACACAGTAAATTGTGACATTTACTCAGGTAGCTCCAAGATCATCATTTTTTTTTTAGATTCTGCAGCTACCTTTTACATAATGACCACCCTGTATTATTTTTAATGATAGTTTTTATTTTAAAAATATACACAAAGATAATTTTCAATATTCACTATTGAAAAACCTCATGTTCCAAATTTTTTCTCCCTTCCTTTTCCCCCTTTCCCTAGACAAGTAATCCAATATATGTTAAACATGTACAATTCTTCTATACATATTTCTATAATTATCCTGCTGCACAAGAAAAACAAGATCAAAAATGAAAAAATTAAAAATTAAAAAAATAAAGCAAGCAAACACTAACAAAAAAGGGGAAAATACTATGTTGTGATCTACATTTAGTTCCCACAGTCCTCTTTCTGGATGGAGATGTCTTTCTCCTTCACCATCCATCAAAGTTGATCATTGTATAATCTTCTTGCTGCTGTATACAATGTTCTCTTGGTTCTGCTCACTTTACTTAGCATCAGTCCATGTAAGTCTTTCCATGCCTTTCTGAAATCATCTTGCTGATCATTTCTTATAGAACAATAATATTCTATAACATTCATATACTATAACTTATTTAGCCACTCTCCAACTGATGGGCATCCACTCAATTTCCAGTTCCTTCCCACTACAAAAAGAGCTGCTACAAACATTTTTGCACATGTGGATTCTTTTCCCTTTTTTATGATCTCTTTGAGATACAGACCCAGTAGAGACACTGCTAGATCAAGGATCCTATATTATTTTTAATATCTGCCTATCACAAAACAAAGCAAAGAAAAAATTCTATACTTTGAGGTTGCTGCAAATGCAGTGTTGCTTTTTATTTTGATAGACATTTACAGACATGAATGCCAACAAAAGAGTGTCTTCTTGCTCCCTGCAGCTAGAATTTCTGGTGGTGAAATCTCTGGAAAGTCAATTCCTTGAGAGGCAATTTGTCTCCTGTGGTAGAGCTCTCTACTCACAAGGAAGTATTTTATTTCCTTACATTTGGAAACTAGCAAGAACTGGTAAAACATCAACTCAGTGACTCATACTGTCTCATAATAGTTATATGGAGAATGCTGCATGCATTTTTGTTAGACTTTTTTCCCTTAGAAATGTTGTTGGGCGGGTTAGTATTGTTATTCTGGTTTGGAACTGTCTGGAGACATGCATGACCCAGAATTAGAGGATAGACCACTATATGGCGAGGGAAAATTAAGGAATATAGAAAACATGGCAACGTGAGAAATTAATCCACCTCAGCTCCCTTCATTGCTGCCCGTGATCCTGTTAGAACTACTCTCAAAGTCCTATTGACACAATTGATTTGGGATTTGTGTGTTTGGGGTTGATGAAAGAGTCAAATAGTTTGATGAATAGAATTATTGAGAAGTTCCAATCACATGCATATTCTACCAGAATATTTTTCTTATAATTAAGAAATTTGCCTTAGCACCTGTGGTGCAAAGAGGCAGAATCCTTCTGGCCAGAGATGAGTTAGGTGGATAAATTCAGTGAGCCACTTTCTATGTTCATTAATGCAAGGATTAAAGAGGGTGGACCAAGTAAATAGAATGTTCCTTGTGATGAGGGAGCAGAACAGTCTATTATGAATTAATAAGTAGTTTTCTATGTAGCAGAAAGTTTTGATTCTTAGAATTTGCATTGGTAAAGCATGAAAGGCAATATATAATCACAATTCCTGGGATGATATATTAGCCCCTTTTCTTCATCTTTTTGTTTATTCTTTTCTTCTTTCCTTCTATTTTGCCTTGAGGTAAGGTGATGAGGAGGAGAATAGTGGCAGTTCTCAAGGGCAGCAGGGTGGTGGTGGAAAGTTCTTATTCTTGTTGTTTTTTCTTACTTCAAGTATGAGTCTGATTTGATTTAATTCTGTTAATTTTTCCACACACACAAAATAGTAGCACAATTTCCAAATCATCATTAAAACTGGACCACTTAGATCCCTTGCTTATCTAGTATCGGGGCATAGTAAACCTGATTTGAATGCTGAAGAAAGCAATATAATCTCTCCAATAAATTTTTATAAATCACTACTTTCATTGCTAGCAGATCTAGGGATGGCTTCCTAAGCCTAATGGCAGCCTTCCCTCCATCTCTTGGAAAAGAAAATTTTACCTATACTTGGTTTCAACTAAAAGAACAGGGGATTTCCTAAAATTTTAAAGTAGTACACAGAATGTATCTATCAAAATCAGGGTCGGGGCCCTTTAAGTTGGGTCCTTTCTCATGATAAGTTTCTTGTGTGCAGGAATCAGTAAGCAAGGCAACAGCTTAAAAAGATGGTAAGATGTCACACAATTTCATTGAGAAAAACAGTGGTTTCCAGAAAACCACAGCTTCAGAATTTTGTGGTTTGGTAATTGGAGAGGAGACCTATTTTATAACTCTTTTTAAAACAAGAGGATAGGAACGCAGAGTTGTTTGGTGAGGATGCCTCTACCCAAGCTTTTGCTAAAACAAGTGCCAAGGAATTTGAGTGGTCTGGTGCACATGTGGTTTGGCAGGTGATTTGTATTTAAAGGCACATGAGGCTCTGTCGTATGGTGCTGGGCTGCTCTTTGTTAGAAACTTGGGAATCCTTATCTGCCTTTGCTTCATTTCAGGGATATCTAAGTACCTTTTTAAAATGAAATAAGCAAGGGACCTTGAGTAAAGATATAATAAAGTACTAATGGCATCCATATTAAAACCAAATAGTTTTATCAGGATAAAACTACAGGAAAAGTTTGTGGAATTCAAAGTGATTGGGCCATTCTTTTGGGCTGTGGCTGACATGGGATAATATTTTCTGAATGCGCCCTTTTAATGAATGTATTGTTTGTTGCGGGGCCCAAGATGAGAACATGCAATGCCTCAGTGATCTCAATGTGATTTCACTGGCATTTTAACAGCTCCATTGTTGACAATGTGTAGTGTTCTAACTACTTTCTCGTTGTGCATTCCACAGTGCTCTCTGACAGAATAATTCCACTGTGTCATTGCTTAAGAATACTGTACTACCCCTAAGTTGGCTAATACTTGAGAATACAAAATTCTCATGGAGTTGCTGATGGGAATCTGGCTGAAGCAACTTAGGAGGGAAAAAAAGTTCAAACACTGGCCCTGACTCTCACTGCAGTGCATGGTCTTATTGGACCAATGTAGGTGATCAGCGCTAGGGCTACCCATTGGAGATTGATGAAGAGAGAAGAAGGATTGAGCTCAAGCATACCAGGGTAGTGATACCTTGTAATTACCCCCAATAAAACCAAGCTGTTATATGTCACTGAGATGACATGGCATTGGATATCTGAGGGCTCACAGTATTTACAAAGCTATAAGCAGCATACTGTCATTAGAGCAAGGGAGGGTGATGTGATATATCTCCATATTATAAAGTTCATCCTTAATAATCCTCTTCATTTCCCCATCTTCATTCATCCCAAAAAGAGAATCTTCTAAGATCACTCCTGTTATGCCTATAATCCCAACATTAGGTACTCCATGTATAGAACCATCCAAAAATGGCTCTAGAAAATCTTGTAGAATGAGCAAAAAGGCCTGCAGTATGATGTTCCTATAGCATCAAAAGTAGCTTTTGTACTTTCAAAGACATAAGAAACTAGGATACTCACTATATAAAACCAAAGTTCTCCCTCTCCACCTTTTTTTTAAGAGTTGAGATTCTTGCCAAGACAAAACCCCTATAGTTTTAACTTAACTCTTAACAATGTAAATCTTCCCTTAAATTTTCCTAACTAGATGGAACCTAGTCAGTCAAATCTAGCCTCAGACTAGCTGTATGACCCCAGGCAAGCCACTTAGCCCTATTTGCCTAAATTCCTCATCTGTAAAATGAACAGAAAAAGGAAATGGCAAACCACTCCAATGTTTTTGCCAAGGAAACCTCAAGTGAGGTCATGAAAAGTTAAACACAATCGAAACAACTGAACAACAACAAAAAATCTTCCTCAAAGATGGCTCTATGTATGGAGAACCTATGTGTACATTTGAGTATAATATATTGGGCAGAAAAATCTAACAATGGCATTCACTTTGGGGACACAAGTCTATTAATCTGAGTTCCTCCTTCCTAGAAAGTAACATTTTGTCATGAAATGAATAATTTTTAAACACATAACAGTTAATATTTGTTCTGTTCTACTAAAATGGAAGTTCTATAAGGGCTAGAACTAGATCTTACCTATTTTTTTAATCTACCCCTGTGCCTAACATATTACTCTATATATGATTGCTCTTAATTAGGTTATTTTGTTGTTTTGTTTCATAATATTTATCCAAGCCCCATAAATTAATATTGAGAGAGACAGGATGGTGATGTGAATAGAAAATGGGACTTGGAGCCAGAGAGAGCTGGAAAGTTCAGCTAAGACAGTCAGGTAAGCCAAAAAGCAGAGAGGAGGAGGGAGAAAGAATCCAGGCAGAAGGGACTTCCAGTGAAAAAGCATGAAGTCAGAAAATGGAGTTTTCAAGGAGCCTTTGGCAATCTGATGAAGCCTATGGACCCTTCTCAAAAATGATATTTTAAATATTCGAAGGAAATGCTAACATAACCAGTAAAAAGTGAAAATAAAGATGTAATAGTTCCCATTCAAGTTCATGTACACTCTGAATTTTATTATTCATGGGCTGTGAGAAAGGGTCCATAAACTTTAGGTTAAGAAGTAGGATTCTCTAGGATGCAACTAACGAAATCCATGGCCATCTAAAATCTAAAGTTTTTACTTCAAAAGAAGTATCAGCAGGGGCAGCTAGGTGGCGCAGTGGATAGAGCACCAACCCTGAATTCAGGAGGACCTGAGTTCAAATTTGATCTCAGGCACTTAACACTTCCTAGCTGTGTGACCCTGGGCAAGTCACTTAACCCCAGCCTCAGGGGAAAAAAAAAAAGGAGTAACAGCATCTCCAGGACGAATACAAGAGTGTGTGTGTGTGTGTGTGTAGGATACTCCATAGAATGGACTTACCTGCCAGTTATCAACTACCAAATCCTCTATATGGTTGTAGACAAAGAAGAGAGAGAAGTCCCAACCTTTAGTTATTTTTCTTTAATATTTATAGTAAGCAGGTAGAACAAAGATGATGGCATAGAAGGAAATAGTTTGGTGAGTTCCCATCCATAAACTTCTCTGAGCAGATTTAGAAAACACTCCAAATGAAATTCTGATGAGAAAATCTAAAAAAAGGCCACAGAGAGTTCTTTGTTTGATCCATCTTGGCATAGAGAGACTGACAGGAAAGGTTGGGGTAAGGCCAGGAGCACAGCACACTGTGTGGGGAGCTGTGCAACAGGGCAGGAGGAAGTCCCAGATCCATACTGGGGTACTTCCATGAAGTCAGGTGTGAAATGACAGATTTATTGCCCTGTAACCAGTTCACACCTCCAGGGAAGAGTGTGAAGGATGCAGGGCAGAGGAGTAACATTGAGAAAGAAAGAAGTGAAATCTGTAACAATAGTAGTATGGCTCAGACTTCAGTCTCAAAACATGATTCTTCTCACTTTTAGCATCTCACCCAGCCCGTGGAGGAATAAACAAGGTCAGAATCCCAGACAAAAAGGAGGCCTATAATTCTCCTATTCTGAACCAACAAAACTTTCCAACTGGTGGTTAGAAGCAGAGTCCAGTACCACTATTCTCTTGCACAGACCCAAATCCAGATCAAGAACTTGCAGAAATGAGACCAAAGGGGCAGCAAACAAATTTCCTCCTGAATCAGACCTCTAGGAACACCAAAAACTTTTAGGACTCCTGTCTGTCCCTGAGGTCCTGGAATAACACAAAACTCAATGCTCCAAGAAAACAGCAAGAAGATCAGGTCAGATCTTCCCTCCAAAAGTATGGCAGAGCCCAGCCTAAATATTTTCTGAAATCAAGAGGTAGGTTGGGAGAATGGGAAAGCTGATCTTAAAAACCACAGGCTCTAAAGAAGAAAATGACTCCAAAACATCTATAAGTAATGACTCAGAAAAAGACAGATTAGGCACAAATTCAACAAGAATTCTTGGAAAGAATAAAGCAAGAGCGAGAAGAAGAGATTTTAAATACTTTTACAAATGGAATGAGAATGCTTGAGGAAAAAATTGGAAAAGAAATGAGAACCATGGAGGAAAACATTAGAAAAGGAATTAACAGCTTAGCACAAATGATAACTAAGTTGTCCAAGTGAACTCCCTGAAAATAAGAATGGACCACATAGAAATCAACAAGGCAATGAGGCAACAAGAAAAGTTTAAAAAAAAAAAAAAAAAAAAAAGCAAAAGGCTAAAAAAAATGAAAGAAAATGTAAGCTATCTCATAGAAAAACAAATTACCTGTTAACAAATTGAGGGGGAAATTTTTAAGAATCCCTAGTTTACTTAAAATCCATGACAAAAAAAAAAAAAAACAAGAACCCAAAACCTATTTCAAAAAATCTTCAAAGAAAACTTCACAGATTTCTTAGCAAAAGTAGAAATGGAAAGAACATATCATCACCTCCAGAAAGAAACCCACAAATGGGAACTCCCAGAAACATAACAGTTAACAGCCACGACTCCTGGGTTAAAGGAGTAAAGAAATACTGCAGGGAACCAAGAAAGAAAGAATTCAAGTACTGAGAAATCACAGTCAGGATCACATATAATTTAATAATCACCACTTTAAGGGAATCTAGAACTTGGGAAATGATATTCCAGAAGACAAAGGCTATGAGCTTACAGCTGAGGATAACTTACCCAGAAAAAGTGAATATAATGTTATGGTTGGGGGATATGATCCTTTAATGAAATAGAGGACTTCCAAGCATGCCTGATGAAAAGACCAAAGCTTCAGAGAAATATTGGCATCTAAATAAAGGAATAAATAGAAACTCAAATAGTAAATATGAATAAACAATGATAAGGGACTAAACAAGGGCAAAATGCTAATATTTAAATATGAAGAAATGCTGTTTCCCTTCTGAACTTTATGAATGTCCAAGTTCATAGAGAGAGTGAAAGTAGACAAGATCCGAGAGTGGTTTGGTTATGTCTTGATCTTAAAAATAGACTGAAAAGAGAGGGGAAGAGGAGTGTATTGAGGGCAGGAGGAGGGAATGAAAAGAAAGGAAAAATGGGAAAAATTCTCTTACATAATCAGGATGCACAAGTAGACATCAAAACAAACAAGAAGGGCGTGGAGGATAGCAAGGAATACTTGAAACTCTTAATTGGTCTAAAGAAGGAAGGATATATACTCATATAACACATCCACACAGTTGAATACAGAAGTATTTTTCACTCAACAGAGAAATATGAGGGGAAAGGGATAAGTAGTGAGAGGAATTAGAGGGCAGTAGATTTAAGGAAGAGGTTAATACTTAGCAAAACAAACTATAAGGATATAGAAAATTATTTATACCTCTTTTTGAGGTGGCAAAGCAGATGCAAATAAATTGTGGAATGAATGAACTAAATAAGCATGATGACATACTATTGAACTGAATTCTTATCAAGAGGAAGAATACTAAATACTTTGCATGCACTAAAGTGCATGTTACTCACTTCCTGAGAGAGAGTTAAAGGACTCATAATGCAGAATGACTTTTTTTTTTTTTAATGGCTAACATGGCAATTTGTTTTTATTGAATATACTTGTTTGTAAAAGGTTTTGTTTTTCTTTTAAAAACTTTCTTGGTTTTGATGGTAGGGATTCGTAAGTATTGCAATAGGAATCAGGCAATAGATTCAAAAGCCATGACCTAAGGTCACAACTAGCCATTTTGGTGCCTAAGGACAAGATTCACAAACTATGCCCAAGACAAGCAAAGAAAATGGATCCTCAAATCAACTTTTAAGATAATTTCAGACAGAAAAGACCTCAGAATATCTAAATGTCATTGCTGGACAGACTGCTTCCACTAATGGGGAGCAAGGGGAGGCCAGACTAGGAAGAAGATCATTTAGAGGGGGCAAATGGGGAGAAGCAGAATGCCATTCAGTATCTTTCTATCTTACACACAATAAACTCAGTTGTTTTCATACCACTGAAAGGATCACAAGGTGTCAGTGCTCCTCTCTGAATGTCATTGTCTTAGGACAAAACACTGATCATCCCACCCTAATTATGACTCCTTCATGACCTAGGAATACATATATCTTACCCAATCTTCTCTATAATTTTGTCTTTGCCAATATCCAAGGTGTATGTGACCTGCAGAAAAATAACCAAAGCAAAAATCCCAACTAACCAATATTTTGTCTGTACCTGTGATTTCATTGCTATAAGAATTTCCCTGGAAGGAACTTCCCCAAAATAAACTTTAAAGTAAATTAAGTGAGCCTTCCCTCTTCTCAATCTAGGAACATGAAGGGAGAATCAATATCCTGCTAATTCCTTAAATCTGGCCCAATCTTTCAGTTGAATTCTAGAACCCAGGGTGTCAATGGAGCTACTGTGTATACAAGCCAAAAAGACCACACTCAGCTTTAGTGAATACTTAATATTTTGAGGTTGAACATAAATATTGAACACCATTTCACTACACACCATAAACATTTTTTACAAACATAAGCCACACACGTTGATTCTGAACATTTTGAAATGGAGCTTATAAGGAAATCCTAGTGCCCTTCCTTGGATGGCATCCACCAGGTGACAGTAAACAAAAAAGAGCTACCTATAAACATGTCTCTTAAATGCTGCTGGCTTCAAACACATTCCCATTAGTTTCTATTTTTCATTGTGGCCTTCAGTCATACCATAGGAAATGTAGGTCAAGTTGTTGGTAAGTGTTGGATAAAATCTGTTTATACTCAAAAGTAAATAGTGCAATCCTTTCAGCCTGCCACAATAAAATAATGGATGTGTTGTTTCTGCCAATCTTGGATCTGGGTTAGCTCTAGGAAATTTAATTTTGAAGAGGTTATAATGGAGAATTCTCATAATAGTGGACTTCAGAGAGTCAGTTCCATAACTTTATCTTATAGAAGCTGAATGATTGCACAAGAGAAATCATAACACTGAGGGAAGAAAATACTCTTTAAATTCTTGGATAATAATGATGATGATGATTATAATGATGATGGATATGAAGATAATGATAATAGCTAACATTATTCAAATGCCTACTATATGTCAGGTATTATACTAAATACTTAAATATTATCTCATTTGGTCCTCATGAAAATTGATACATAGGTGCTATTATTATTCCCATTTTACAGTGGAAGAATGTTAGGATAACATTTGTAGCGAGCTGTTGTCTCCAGAAGCTGCCGGATCGCTCTCTGGGAAGAGATCTGCTGTGTCTACTCAAATCTCTCAGACAGATTCTTCTTCCTGTAGTGAACCATTGTCTCCAGGCAATTGCTGTTAACTCTTGTCCAGAGAAGTGACTTCCCTTCCTGCAGAGAGCCCCGTCAGGCCTGATGTAATGCAGAGACTTCTCCTCTTCCTGGAGTGCTGTCCTCCAGCCCTTGTCCTTCCCCAGGCAGACTGCTCTCCAGGCCCAATGTTGCCTCTTTTATCCTCCCAGAGAATGGGCATGGGATAATGCAAGGGCTTCTGGGAAGAATCACTTCAACCAATGAGCTTGCTCCTTTTAGGATTCCTAAGGTGTAAACTCCCTTTACAAGTCTGAGCCAGAGAACTGTCAAGTCAACCTGAATTCTCACCTTGTCACTGTCCAGACAACCTGAGTTCTAACCTAGTAATCCTAACAGAAGAAACTGAGGCAAACTGAGGTTAAGTGCCACACAGCTTAATAAGTGTCTAAAGCCAGATTTTAATTCAGGTCTTTCTAATTCCAGACTCAGCATTCTTTCTCTCTCCCCACCTAGCTGGGAAGTTTCCAAAGATGTCTTTGTAGCTTACTCTGCAATCCAGGGAAGAAATCAAACCCTTTTCTAGTCAAATGACTGATCATGATCACAAAAGTTTCAGAAACCATTTTTGGAATGGAATTATATGTGGGTCATAACCCTTTTACAGAAAAGAATAAGTTTCCTAACTTTTTTTTCTTAGTTTTGTTGATGCCTTTGGTCTTTATACCTTAGCCATGACCCAATCTTATCATCATTACTATGAGTCCTTTATTGTAACTACCTCATTGATAGCAAGAAGAGAATATGGCTCACTTTATGTTTCCTGGAACCCAAACTTATTATTCCCATTTGTCAAAATTTAATTGCCTTTCAGTATTGCTTTATGATTAGAGCAATTGTATAAACTGTTCACCTGTTTCTGTTTCTTTCATATGGCATTAGTTCATGTAAAATCTATCTTTGAAAGAGGGATTAGTTCTCTTCTGACTGGTCCCAGAAGGTAACATCAATGAGTGGAAATTGAAAAAAAAGACAAATTTAGATCTAAGATCAGGAGAAACTTCTTTTTTTGCAAGGCAATTGGAGTTTACGTGACTTGTCCAAGATCACATAGCTAGGAAGTATTAAGTGTCTGAGAAGATTTGAACTCTGGTCTTGCTAACTCTAGAGTCAGTCCTCTATCCACTGCATAATCTAACGACACCAGAAACTTCTTAACAATTAGAACTAGACCAAAGTGCAATAAGATAGAGGTTTTCCCTCACCGGAAATCTTCAAACAAAGGCTACAAGATCACTGTCAGTTGTAATGTGGTGGGATTTTCTTTGGGATTATATCTTAGACCAATTAACTGATGATGGTCCTTATAACTCTGAAATCCTGTGATTCTGAGCATGATATTTATTTCTAATAAAATTCCACACTAAACTATAAGAAGGATGATAATAAAAATATAAATAGCAATCATTTATATAGTATTTTAAGGTTTTCAAAAACCCTTTGCAAATATTAAATATAGGGTAACAATCTAGGAAGTAGATACTACTAATATCTCCCTTTTATAATATCAGATGGGAGAGAAATGATTACATATAACTTTTCTGAAAATGACTTTGGCTTTCTGGTGGACTACATGTTCCATTTAGTCATTAGTTTGATATTGCAGCCAAAAAGCTGATTAAGAAGAAGGAAGGGATCATATCTCTATATAAGACCACAATTGGAATATCATGTTCAGTTCTGGATGCCATATTTTAGAAAAAACATTTAGAAGGTGGAGAGTGTCCAGAGCAAGGTAGACAGGTTAATGAAAGAACTCAAGACCATATGAGGTTCTAGTTGAAGGAACTGAGGATGTTTATTTTGGAAAATAAAAACTAGAGAGGAAGAAGGGAGGGATCATAATAATTGTCTCCAACTATCTGAAGAGTTGTCAAGTGGACTAGTCATCAAATATGGCCACAAAGTCCAGAACCGAGAATAATGAATGGAAGTTGCAGGTGCAAATTTAGGCTTAATCAAAGGGGGAAAAAATGTTTCTAACAATTAAATCTATCCAAAAGGGTAGTAGGCTGCCTTTTATTGCAATAGTTTCCTCATGACTGTAGGTCTTCAAGCAGAAGATAGTTTAACCATTTGCCAAATGGGTTATGGAAACTCTAAGATCCTTTCTGACTCTGAAATTCTCTGATTCTATAATAATCTGATGTCTATGTAGAAATCATAATGATTCTAATAATAATATCTAACATTTGTATAGCGCTTTAATGTTTCCCCTCTTTACAAATCTCTTTCTGTCTCTGTCTCTCTGTACACACATACATACTACATATATATATGCATATATATATATGTGTATATATATATTTATATATATATATATATAATAAATGAAAGGTAGTTTGAAAAGAACATTTTCAGCTGTAACTGTCAAGAAAAACTTTATCTAAGAGGAAGTAGAATTTCTAATGTCTACTATGTGAAAACATTTGATGATATGTTTATGAGAAAGTCCCATAATATTCCCAAGAATAGTACCCATTTCACTTGAAATCTTGAAAGATGAAAATTGTGTACATATATATATGTGTATATATATATATGCATATATATATATATTCATTCTATTTACTTACTCTTTCAGAAACCTAGATGTTTCATTTAAAAAAAAAAGTTTATTACTGATGCTTTGTTTTATATCACATATATTTCCCAATGTAGTCCTCTTTCCTTTAAGGCGTTCCATTCCTTGTAGCAAAGAATTTTAATCTTTTTTTCCACTGGGGCAGTTAGATGACACAGTGGATAAAAGAACAGTCCTAAAGTTAGGAGGACCTGAGTTCAAATATGACCTTAGACACCTAATGCTTCCAACTGTGTGATCTTGATCAAGCAGTTAACCCTAATTGCCTCACCAAAAAAAAAAAAATCTCATTATTCCAACTTAAATTGCTCTCTTAAAAATTACTGATGATTTCCTGATAATTTCAATTTTTTTTCCCTTAATCCTTGTTTTCTTTCAACTCTCTGCACTTTGGACACTATTGATCACCATTGTACAGATCACTATGATTTGGCTAAAACTCTAAACATATCCCTTTTTATCTTTTCTTTTTTTTCTCATTTATATTTTTCAACTACCAATCTTTATTAAGTTCTTAGAATGAGCATAGTTCTATACTAGTCACTGTAATTTACACAATGAATAATAATAACTCAAAAATCTACAGTACTATCACACATTCACTGTCTTCAAAGAGTCTATATTTTAGATACAGAAAAGCTAGGGAGTAGTCAAAAATAACTATTTAAATTGATTTTTTTTAAAACAAATTGCAAGTAATAGAAATTCATAGATTTAAAAACAATATTCTTTTACACTTCTTTGTATATGGAGATGTAAGTCTTCCCATACTTTCCTGAATTCTTCAAATTCATCATTTCTCAAAACTCAGTAATGTTGCATTATATTAACATATCACATTTTTAGGCCTTCCCCATTCAATGCAAACTTCTTATTTTACAAGTGAAACAATAGAGGCTATGAGAAAATGAAAGAGATTGACCTGAATTGTGCTGATCTCAAAATATATGTTGGACATTGAATTCTACAATAAACAACTAAACAAACAAACAAGTTATTCGAGTTTGTTTTCTTGTGAATTGAAACTAGGGAGCTCAAATACTATTGATTCTTTCACTTTTACTTGTAGAACATTTCTTTCCACATCTTCACTTTCAACTTTCACTCACTAGCCCTATGGGTAGGTCATTAATTCTGCTGGAAACTATTTACAAACTCAGGTCTGAGAATAAAGATAGATAATACACAGGAAGTCAGATCTAGAACTTTTCTTTTTTCTTCTTTTTAAACTGATTTTAATAAACACTGGCAAATATGAGCATCTCCATGTGTAAGGAATTGAAAAAGAAGATTGTTTTTGAATCTATAAATCTCTATTATTTGCAACTTGTTTTAAAAAAAAAAAAATCTAACACTGTAGTGCTTACACTGCACTATTTGTCTATGTGCCTTTTTGAATTTCCTTCTCTCTATTTCTAAATGGACTTTTAAAATGTTTTTTCTTCCTTTTCATGTAGAAATAGAAAAATAAAAAGACTGATTCATTTGGTAGAGGTTAGGATGGAGGAGCCTGGGTGTTAGCACTGTGATGCAAGACCTTTCTAATAGACCTAGGAAAGGAAAACCATGAGCTCACAAAAGAAGTATTTATATAGACATAAATAAATGGGAGAAAGGATCTTCCCCAGTCTATATTCCTCTTCCCAGTGGAGTAGTGAAAAAGATCTATCCTGCAGTTTATTACTATGATCTGGCCAGAACTTTCTCTATATATTCTTTCTTTCTCTCCTGTAACGTGCTCTCCTGGCAGTTACAATTACTAGTCTGTCCTAGACCCACCAGAGTACCTTTGACCACTGTCCTTTGCAGTGTGAACTCTACCCGGCTCGCCTCCTCTGAGGCCTTCAAAGGTCTCTGGCCACAATCTCTTGAATCTATAGCTTAATAACCGGTAGCGCACTCAAGAACAGCCACGTGTAATCTTAAAAGCCTTTATTATACCTACTCACATAATGCCCTAACTGATGCCCTGACTTGTTGGTTCCCGAGTGAACACCTGGTCAGAAGACCCATGTGTTCACTACCAAAACCCTTACCTCTTTTGGCTATCCATCTTGGCTTGGCCACCCAGGCTGGGGAGCCAGGGTGAACAGCACGAGGTTAAAGAGGGCGGTTGCTGCCTGCAGTGGGCTTACATAGGGCCTGTGAGGTCACACACACAGCCAATCAGCGAGAGAGTCACCCATTACAAAACTATCTCAATATGGCCAGGATCCCGCCCAAGGGCAGTCCTAATATCCACAGAAATTACTTCTGGGCCTCAATCTCCCGATGCACTGTGTCCGCCCATTTAAAGGGCCCTTACACTCTCCTTCTTTTCTCATTTACATTTTTTCAAGTATTAAGCTTTATTATTAAGCTCTTAGGATGAGCATGGTTCTATACTAATCACTGCAATTTATAAAATGAAAAATAATAACTAAAAAATCTATAGTACTAACATATTCCCTGTCCTTAAAGAGCTTACATTTTGGGAATAGGAAAGCTAAAGAGTGATCATAAATAACTAATATAAAGTAGTATCATGGTTATGGAGATGTAGACAAATAGTTCAAAAAAATTTTAATAGGCTAAAACATAGGACTTAATATAATAAGATGAAACTTAATAGGAAAAAGAGAAACAATTTATGTTTGGGTTACAAAAAAAAAACAAAACAAAACAAACAAACAAACAAAAAAAAAAAAACAGCCTAGAGGCAGCTAGGTGGTGCAGTACATAGAGCACCAGCTCTGAAGTCAGGAGATCCTGAGTTCAAATGAGATCTCAGACATTTAACATGCCCTAGCTGTGTGACCCTGGGCAAAGTCACTTAACCCAATTGCCTCAGGAAAAAAAAATTTCAGCCTCAACTATTAGATGGGGGTACAATCAGAAAATGACTTGTCTGAAAAAGATCTAGGGATTTTTATGGACTGCAGATTAAATATGTCAACAATTTGATTAATGATATCTAAGGAGGTCATTTGGCTATACTAAGACATACACAACAACCAGGAATAACAGATCCTAGTCAGACCACATGTGGAACATTATGATTAGTTCTAGGCACCATAGCTTAAGAAGGACGGTGTCCAGAGGAAAGTGACCAAGTGCAAAGAGACTATTTTGTCTCGAGGACTCCCCTGGCACTCTGGTGAAGTCTATGAATCCCTTCTCAAAATCCCCTTTTCAAGGGCACAAAATATGTTGGATTTCAAAGAAAACTGAGTATTTTGAAATACAGTTATCAAAATACTTCAAACACATTCATAGATTTCATATAAAGGGAATGTTATAAATACCATCAAGTATGCTAAGGACTGTCATATAAAAGAGACATTGGGCTCATTGTATTTGGCTCCAGAAGGCTAAAGCAGGAACAATGAGTGGAAATTGCAAATAGGCAATGATTTCAGGAAGTTCCCTGACTATTAGAGCAATCCAAAAGTTGGCTCCCCCAAGAGACAACAAATTCTCTCTCATTTGAGGTCTTCAGAGGCTGGATGACCACTTATAGACAACATTAGAGTAAGGATTCTTTTGGGTCTGGATTCAAATAGAAGAGCTTTAGGGTCCCTTCCAAATTTTCAAATTCTGTAATTCTGTGAATAGTTAAAAGTATAGCTGGAAAAATAGATTGCAACTAAACCATAAAGGGATTTGAATGCTTGATTAAGGAATTGGACCCTATTTTATGAGCAATAGGGAGTCATTGAAAGTGTAGAAGTAATGTGCGGTTTAACAATACATTAGGGGGCAGCTAGTTGGCACAGTGGATAGAGCACCAGCTCTAAAGTCAGGAAGACCTGAGTTCAAATTTGACCTCAAACACTTAATACTTCCTAGTTTTGTGACCCTGGGAAGTCACTTAATCCCAATTGCTTCAGCAAAAACAAAAACAAAAAACAATGCATTAGGAAAATGCAATAGGAAAAGCAATAGCACTCATAACTAATCCCCAGCTCTCAGTCTTATGAGTTTTTCTTACTCTAAAATAGACCAACACCTCAGGTTTAATGCAGTAGTGGACTTCTTCCCACGTTTTCCCTCTCCCTGACCTTTTTTGCTATCAGTTGCTCTCTTGCTTCTAGAATACCCTGATTTCTCACTTTGACTGATAAAAGCCAGAAGGAAATAATTTAACACAGCATAATGGTATGTGACTGAGTTAGCAAGTCAATAAACCTAGTTTATTCCAATTCTAAACTCTATGGTCCTTAATTCAATTGTTACATAATGCCTTGATAAATTAATGATCCTGCCCAAGGGAGGACTTTCTCCACCCTTGCAGACCACAGCCTTACCATGCCTCCCCATTCTGTGCCCACTTCTTCCTCTTAATCCTCTCCAGCACACCTATCCAATGCTTTGCAGATATTATTTTTATTCCATTAATATTTCTTGAGTCAGGGGTGCCATTGCAGCCTTCAGGCTAAGCATCTATTATTCCTATAACTATCCCACTTCCCTTTCTATGCAGAATCTCGACTCAGCTCACTCTACTTTGCAACTCTGCCTGGTTCCAGTTTAATAGAATAAGATGTTCTTAAGCCAGGTACTCCTGATGTCATTCCTCTCAACCCTCCAGCTTTTTTTTTTTTTTTAATATATATTATCTTTTCCCCATTAAATTGCAAGTTTCTTGAAGACAGGAACTGTCTCTCCTTTTAGTACTTGCAGACACAACATTTAGCACAGTAACTGGCATATGCCAAGACATTAATAAATTTGGATTGGATTGGATCCATACCCTTGTGGAAATCTTTTAAGTTCTTTTCTGGCACATAATCATCCTTAGCAATATGCTGCAGTTCTTCTTCACTTACCATTCATTTTTCAATTGTCTTTCATTTGCCTTCAATTTTGCTCATTCTGAGATTGTGGCATTTTATGATTTACAACCATATAGCTTCACTGGAAATATGTTAATTGGTATATAAAAGGATAAAGATTTAAAACAGAGAACTGCTTAGAGTCCTTGAAAGCAACCCATAGTTTTACCAGATGAAATCTAGAACCAATATTCATCTATAGCATCCCTCCTAGACAGAAAGGAAAGACAAGAGTGAAAGCGCAAGAGAAAGAGGATAAAGAAAAATGCTAGAAAAGAGAAACAAATAAAAGAGTAAGGGAAGAAGAGAAGAAAAGAGAGAAGCTCCTGAACTAATTCAATAGATAGCCCATCCAGTACTATGCTGTAATTTTCCTGCATTATATATCTCTAGTGCAAAGCTTCTTAAACTGTGGGTTATGATCCCATATGAGGTCATATAATTGAATGTGGAGGTCTTGAAAAATCTGGCAATAATAAAAGGCATCAAATATTCCACCAAGATTTAATTCTTTATGTAAAAATAAACAATGTACATAAATAAAAAACAAAAATAAAAATAAAAAAACAAAAATAAAATGTACATTTGCTATTGTCTTTAATAAATGGTAAAATTATATATATATATATTTCTTTATATTTTATTATCAGCAAAAGTTTGATTTGAATACCTATTTTATATACTATATACCAAAAAAATTTCATAAGTGAAAAGGGTTCACAAGTGGAAGAACTTTAAGAAGCCCTGCTCTAGTATATAATACCTATGCTGATATCTTTCAAATAACTATATAGCTCATTAAGAAAGTCCCAGATCTTGAACTTTGGTTTGAGAATAAAATAAGAAAAAGAGAGTAATGAAAATAAGGCATGTTAAATCTAGCCTAAAAAGAAACTCTAATATTCCAGACTAAAGAGTTTGAAACATATTTGGTAAGTGATGGGAAATCAGCCCTTGAGAACTTGTGTTGTACCATCTAAAATTCTACTCTTTCTCTCAATCTCCTTCCCAAAATGAATTTTTCATAAAAAGTTGAATTAAAAGAAATTTTCTTGCTATTTGCCTCAAGTATATTTTATATTTTGGGGGGAGTACCAGAGTTGCCTTATAGCTCCCCATTAGAGTATGAGATCCCTGAAAACAGGAACTATCATTGACCTCTTTTTATATCCTCAGCACTTAGCAAAGTGCCTCATATATAGTTGACATTTAATAAATGTTTATTAACTAAATTATTGGTTTCACCTGTGGTCCATTCAGTTACACAGATCTTCACTATTATACTTTAGTAATATGGAGCCCTGTATTTCTGCAATCCATCTTCATTTGTACTAATGAACTTTATCCTCTATTCGAGCTGAGTTTTCTAACTATCTGGCAATTTAGAAATTCTACCTTTAGGTAGAAAGTATGCTGAAAGAGGAAGAAGGCCTACTTTCATACACTACTTTGTTCACTTACTAGCTATATGACCCTGGACAAGTCATTTAATCTCTCTGGATCAAAATTTCCTCATCTGTTAAAAGAAGGAGGTTGGGCTAGTTGAATGTAAAGTCCCTTCCAGATCCATCTCAATGATCCTTTTTCAGCCAGCCAAATTAGAGTCAAGTATGCCTTGACATCTCCTTCTTTTTGCTTCCATATTTCCACAGAGTTAATGAAAACTACAAGAAACCTTGAGATATTCTAAGAGCTGTACTATTTAAACTACTCTGTTCTTTTTCTTCTTTTTAGTCATTATTATGCTGTATTTGTGGGATCACAGTCATTTCCATAACAAAAGGGATTGACTCTCCAAACACTAGATTACCTCACACCAACAGAATCCAAGTAGTTGAGGAACTCTATTCAGCAGAGGAAAAAGCTGAAATAAAAATAGTCTTCACCAATAATAAAGTCACCTAAAGTGCCAACTAAGGCCATTTATTTCTAACATATAGTCCCTTTTAATTTTTTTAATGTGCTCTGATGTAGAAAGTCCTTCTAATCCTAAAGCCAGCTTAAAAAAAAATTAGGAATGATTATTTTAAATAATCAAAGATGAAAAATTCAAATGAATTGCTTGGATCAAATTAAAGTGGCTAAGAGAAGATATACAGTTATTAAGGAAGCACATACAAGATTGAAAGATGCTCTTGGCTCATAATTAAATAGTTAATCACTGCAGCCTAACTGACGTAACAAGGATGTTCTTGCGTGTATTATTTACAAGACCAAATACATGATTAATAAAAATAAATTGCTAGAACACTGTCTTTAATGTTTTTGTTATACAAGTGGGCCCAGCTTTGTAATTAAAACTCATCACAGGAGCATGTGAAGAAATGGCATGAATCCTTACGGATTTCCTGCCTTCTTTCCAAAAAAAACCCAAAAAAACAAAAAAAAAAAACTCATCTCTTTTTCTGAAAACACAGAGGTAGTTATCACCCCCAAAGAATTTTATTGATCACTTACTTAGCAAAATATAAATATATATATATATGTACATCACACACATACACATACATATATATATATATATATATATATATATATATATATATATATATATATATATATATATATACATATATACATATTATATATATATATGAATGTATATGTGCGGGCACACAGAAACAAATGCACATATACATTATATACATATATATGTGTGTGTGTATATATATATATATGTATGTATATATATAGTACATATATAAATATTCCATTAAAAAGAAGTCCATCGTTTGTTGTGGAAAGCCAATAGCTTCTTTTTACCAAATAGCCATTTGCTATTTAAATCTGTTTTAGAAGTGCCAGTGTGATTCATGTGACTCATAGTTAAATATAATTTAACAAAGTACCTCTTTTGTTTAAATGTATTAGGAATCTTTAATCAATTCCCCAAATGCTGTACTTCAATTCAGATTGAATTTTAAAAGGAAAGAACAGATTGTGGCAGTTTTTGATACATGCTGAGAATGGTAGGGAGGAAGGTCATAGGGAGAGAGAGAGAGTAAAGAGTGAACTGTATGACCTCATGAGGTACCTTCCTGACTTCTTTTCTGGTTCTCTTTTTTTTTTGCTCCTCTGACTCTAATGTGTAACAAGTCCAAGTGCTATCCAAGAAAGAAACCTCAGATCACAGAACAAAAGCAATAACAATCACAAAAATGTGGTGCTAAAGGAAAGAAGTTAAACAGATCTCTGGAAACCAAAGAAAACTTGATGGTTACCCCCTTTCTGTTATTGTTTTCTAGTACTGGGCAATGCAAGTAACAGGTAAGAATGTGTGCTTGATGGACAGTGCCTGGCCCCTATTACTGAATGGGTCAACTGCACTCCTCAAAGCAAGCAATGAGCCCAGCTACTGAAGGTGTACCTAAAAAACTGCTCCATTGTCAGCACAAGTTGGTCAACTACAAGCAAGGAGTGAAGTGGAAATGTAATAAAAACATTGCTCAAGACAATTTACTCTGATGTGACACAGCTGTTGGCTGCTGGAAAATGTGTCGACAGAATGTTATATGAATGGGCCCATATGGAGCGTTAACTAATTCATCTATCATTTTAGCTGTATTTACTTATGTTATGATAATGAACTTACTCAGAGCAAGAGATGTTTGCCCTTTGAAACCAACTTGTAGGAATTTGTTGCTCTATATAAACATTGATTCCCCCTAGAAAACAGGAAAAAGAAGAGTCATTTGTGTTAAGGCTTACTAAATGGGATATCACCCATATCTTATAGTAGATTTGGATCTGGAAGGCACTTTAGATATCATGTAATCCTATCTCCTTATTTTAGAGATAAAGAAACCAAGTCTCAAGGGATTTAAATTATTTCCAAATGCAAGAAAGCCAAGTTTTGAACCCAGGTCCTCTGATACCAGATCCATCATCTTTTTCTAGTGAGACTCTTGTCTCTTCCATTTCCTCCCTCAAAAACAATCTACTGTCTAACATTGAGGTAGCACAGCATTAGTGCCAAAAGCCAGAAGAACTGGGGTGGAATCTTAGTTCTGCAGTTTCCTACCAGTGGGGTCTCAGGATTCCCTGTCTGTAGAATGAGAAGTCCAGGTTATGTGATCTCTAATGGGCCTTCCAACTCTGAGTCCTTTAGGATGTAAAGACTGTAGAAAAGCACATATATTGGTTAGAAGGGAAAGAATTTAATTCAATGAGAAATAAGTGATTTAAACAAGCATTTGAGTTGTTTAGTATATGTGTGTGTGTGCGTGTGTGTGTTTTCAAACTAATTTGTGTCATAGATACAATCTACTAGGTATTAATTTCTGTGGTTCTATATTTTATTCTCAGAAACTTTTTTTCAACTCTCTCCTCTATATTGAAGAATAAATTAGGAGAGGAAAGTATGCTTATTTGTTTTACTGGATGGTAGAAAGGAAAGAAACACAACCTAATTAATGATCTGAGATAAAGTCAATTATAAATGGAGTGGGGGGGGGGGGATTGAAGCCTAGGATATAGAGAATATAAATAAATAAATAAATATAAGATTGTTAGGAAATAGACATGTCCCAAATCTTCCTCCTCCTTCTCTTTCTTCTTTTCTCCTCTCTCTATGTATATAAACACATACATACATATATACATATGTACATATTTAATATTTTATTTTTGCAATTACATGTAAAAAGTTTTTAACATTCATTTTTTTATTTTGAATTCCAAGTTCTCTTCCCCTCTCCCCTCATTGAGAAGGCATGTAATTGTATATATTAGATATGTGTTATCAGGCACAACACATTTCCATATCAGTTGTGTTGGGAAAGAAAACAGACACCCCACTCAAAAAAAAAAAAAAAAAAAAAAAAAAGGAAAGAAAAAGAAAAAGAAAGTTTTTAAAAGAGTATGATTTGATCTGTATCCAGACTTCATCAGTTCTTTCTCTAGCAATGAATAACTTTTTTTATCATATGTCCTTCGAATTTTCTTAGTTCACTGAAGTGCTGAGAATAACTAAATCATTTACAGTTGATCATCATACAATATTGCTGTTACTGTATCTAAGTTCTAGTTTTGCTCATTTTTATTTGTATCAGTTCACATAAGTCTTTCCAGGTTCTTGTGAGAGTACCTGCTCATCACCTAATCCAATTGTTATAATGTAACACAATAGTATAATAAACCAAACTATAAACCAATTGCAAAGAAGTTACTAATTATTGGGAATCAGAAATATATAACAGCTCTTTCTTATAGTCAAGGAGTCAAAGTTTATAGTTACATGATTTAGGAACAGGGAAAAAATGTGATTCAACTCAAAAGACTGTGATTAAGTTTTAGGTGTTTAGTACTGGGCTGTGTATAGCAGTAGTAAAAGACAGATATCCTACTCTACAAGAATTTATCAAGGCAGGAACAGAAGACATAAACTAATTAAAAGTCCCATTCCATTTCACAACATGTAACAAGTGCTGTAACAGTTTCAAAGAAGAAATCAGTCATTATTGACTAGCATCATCATAGAAGGCTCCAATGAAGGAAGTGAGACTTAAATTGTTAACTTAAAAAGCCCATGAAGTCTTTTTTTTTAATTATAGCTTTTTATTGACAAAACATATGCATGTTCCAACTTTTCCCCACCCCTTCCCCTAAATAACAGTAAGTCCCATACATGTTAAATATGTTAAAGTATATGTTAAATACAATATATGTATACATATTTATACAGTTGTCTTGCTGCAAAGGAAAAATCAGATTTAAAAAGAAGGTAAAAATAACCTGGGAAGAAAAACAAAAATGCAAGCAAACAATAACAGAGAGAAGGTAAATGCTATGTTGTGGTCCACACTCATTTCCCAGTGTTCTTTCACTGGGTGTAGTTGGTTCTGTTCATTATTGATCAATGGGAACTGATTTAGATCCTCTCATTGACAAAGATGCCACTTCCATTAGAACTGATCCTCATATAGTATTGTGGTTGAAGTGTATAATGATCTCCTGGTTCTGTTCATTTCACTTAGCATCAGTTCATGTAAGTCTCTCCAGGCCTTTCTGAAATCATCCTGCTGGTCATTTCTTATAGAACAATAATATTCCATAATATTCATATATTACAATTTACCCAGCCATTCTCCAATTGATAGTCCATGAAGTCTTAAGTAGAATGCAGAGGGCTAAAGGATATTTTGAACAAGAGTATATGAATAGAGGTATTGAGATGATATGAGTAAGGAATGGTAAGTAGGTCACTGAGTAAGACCAGCCTACAAGAACAGAGAGACCTCATGAAGCGATGAGAGATAAGATTGGAAAGGTAGATTAGAGTTTAAGGATTTGGGGGTTATATTTGGTAGGCAAATGGGAGACACAAAATTTTTATTGTTGTTGTTTTGTTTTTAAAGAAGATTAGCAAAAGAGTAAAAGTAGTATTTGAAAAAAATTAATCTGAAAATGACATGCAGGGTCAATTGAAAGTGAGGAGAGATTAAAGGCAAGGTTAAAGGGAAGAGCTATGTGATAGTTCAAGCACAAAAGATAGGACCTGAATGAAAATGATAGTTGAAGAAATGAGAAGAAATTGACAAATTTGAGAGAGTACAAATGAGAGGTCCAAAAAACTACATATGTAAGATAAGAAAGGAGAATGATTCTGAATTTTTATCTTGGATAACTAAGTCTCATGGTACCTTGTTGTTAAAATTCAGTCATGTCCATTGTGTCTAATACTTTGAAACCTCATTTACTATTTTCTTGACAAAGATAATGAAGTTGTTTATCATTTCTTTCTCTACCTCATTATGCAAACAAGGAAACTGAGGCAAAAAGAATTAAGTGACTTGGCCAGAGTCACATAGCTAGCAAGTGTCTAAGGCCACATTTCACTCCAGATCCAATGGTCTATATACTGTGTCATCTAACTGCTTCTAATTTGAACTAATATTTTGCTCAAATACAAACATATCAATTTTCACTTTCATAAAGTTCAGAACTATCACATGTTATATTAATTTGTGTTACATTACTCTAGAAGCAGAGAATATATTTTTCTAAAATATGAACATTGTTGACTCATGGTATTGTGAACAATTTCTATGTATTTCTAGTGAAACTATATTATCTGTAAGAAAACAGGCATTAGTTTCATATTAAGAACTGGAAACCCCATTCTGGTGAGTTCAAAATCTCCTCAAAATTCAGAGTCAGAATTAGTGATTATTTCATGTCTAAAATAATCTATGCTTGGTAAAATGTGATTTCCTGTTTTTAATGGGGGAAAAAGTTCTTAAAATGTATTTTAAAAGCTTAAAACATTTCTTGGACATCAAACAACTCTTAAGAAATAATATTTTGATGGTTTAAATATAAATAAATCAAAAACATATGGATTAAATTTGCTTTAAAATAGTCATAGGTTGTTGTTGTTTTTTAATTAAGAGAAAGTATTTCTCGAAATGTGTTTTCCCTTTTACCAAACCAAAATGTCTGAATAACTTCAAAACATTCAAAACCCAGCCAGGTCTGCCTAGCCCTATTTTGTTATTGAATATCAGGAGTTTTCAGGCAATTTTAAACTCATTACTCAAGAGTCATGTTGGGTTTTCCTTTTTTCCCCCAATAAGAATTAATATTTATATGCTTTTGTTGAAATGTAAGTTAAATTAAGCAATGAACACAAAGTTCTTGTATTCTGACACAGTTCTTGACACAGTCAACAAGTATTTATCAAGTATAGTATCTAGTATGTGCCAAGTTCTGTGCTGAACATTAGGGATACCAAAAAACGGGGAGGCAATAAAAAAAAATCTGCTCTCAAGGAGCTCACAGACTAATAGAGCATACACCAAGTAAACTATGTAAAATAAGACACAAAGATTGGAGGGAGGGGAGAGACACAGAGACAGAGACAGAGAGGCAGAGAGAGACAGAGAGAGAAGAACTATGCTCAAAGAACTATAAAACTGTGTATATACTTTGATCCAACAGTGTCGCTATTGGGTTTGTGTCCCAGAGAGATCATAAAAGTGGCGGAAAGGATCATCATATGCAAAAAAGTCTGTAGCAGCTCTTTTTGTAGTGGCAAGGAATTGGAAATTGAGTGGATGCCCCACAGTTGGAGAATGGTTGAGTGTGTTTGAATATTATTGTTCTATAAGAAATTGTAAGACTACATAGAATTCCCAATCCCTTTAATTTTGCCTGCCTGCATTTTGGATTTCTTTCACAGGGTAATTATACACTATTTCAAAGTCTGATTCTTTTTGTACAGCAAAACAATTGTTTGGACATGTATACATATATTGTATTTAACTTATACTCTAACATATTTAACATGTATTGGTCAACCTGCCATGGCGGGGGGGCGGGGGGGGGGAGAGGAGAGAAATTAGAACAAAAGGTTTGGCAATTGTCAATATTGTAAAATTACCCATGCATATATCTGGTAAATAAAAACTATTAAAATTTTTAAAAAGAAAAAGAAATTGTGAGAAAGCTGATGCCAGAAAAGTCTGGAAAGATGTACATCTTTACTAAAGCTGAGTAAAGTGAGCAGAACCAAGAAAACATTATACATAGTTACAGCAGTTATGTGATAATCAACTGTGATGAACTTGGCTCTTCCCAGCAATGAAGGGATTCAAGACAATTCCAATAAACTTGGGATGGAAAATGCCATCCATATACAGATACAGAACTCTGGAGACTAAATGTGAATCAAAGCATAGTATTTTCACCTTTGTTTGTTTGTTTGCTTTATCCTTCTCATGTTTTTTTTTCCTTTTTGCTCTGATTTTTCTTGTACAACACAATTAATTTAGAAATGTGTTTAAAAGGATTATACATGTTTAACTTCTATCAGATTGCTTGCTGTTTGGGGGAGAAGGGAGATAAGGGAGGGAGGAGAAAAACAAAATCTTATAAAATGAATGTTGTAAACTATATTTATGTGTATTTGGAAAAATAAAATACTATTGAGAAAAAAGAAAAGAAAATGCATGGTGAGGAGATAGTATTTCTATCTCAAGAAATAGCAAGGACATTAGTATCACTAGATTGCAAATTATGTGTTGAGGAACAGATTGTAAGAAGACTGAAAAGATAGTAGAAGACCAGGTTATGAAGGACTGTTATTTGAATATGAAGTATTCCGATTTACATTCTATGGTCAAAGGCATAGGCTTTTCATTTTTGCCTTGTCTTGTATCTTCATCATCACTTACCATGGTCCCTGACATATGGTGGGCACCTAATAAATACTGAATTGGATTGAATAAAAGCTCACAGTTGTGTTGTGTATACTCTTTGACCCAGCAGTGCCATTGCTGGGTCTATATATGTATCCCAAGGAAATCATAAAGGAGGGAAAAAGATCTACATGTGCAAAAATATTTGTAGCAGCTCTTTTTGTGGTACTCAAGAATTGAAAAATGAGTAGATGCTGATGAATTGGGGAATGACTGAACAAGTTGTGAGATATTAACATAATGGGGTATTATTATTGTATAAAAAATGTTGAACAAGCTGATTAAAAAGGCTTAGAAAGATTTACACAAACTGATACTAAATGAAACAAGGAGAACCAGGAATACATTGTATATAATTAACAGCAACAATGTGTGATAATCAGCTAAGAAAGACTTGGTTTTTCTTAGTGGTTCAGTGATCCAAAGCAATCCCAATGAACTTCAGACAGAAAATGCTATCTGCATTCAGAGAAAAAGAACTATGGAGACTGTAAATCAACATATGTTATATTCACTTCTTTTTTCTGTTTTTTTGTTTTGGTTTGGTTTGGTTTGGTTTGGTTTTTTGTTTTATTTCTCCCATGGAAATTTTTTCCCTTTTTGTTTTGATTTTCTCTCCCAACATGATCATAAAGCAATGTGTATTAAAAAATAAATTAATTAAAACAAAGCAAAAAAAAAAAGTTCATAATTTTGATACTTTACAGTGGGAAGCTATCTCTACTAATTGAACTTATGGACTTTAAAACTATCAGAAATTGGAGCAGCTAGATGGCCCAGTGTATAGTGCACTGGTCCTGGAGTCAAAAGGACCTGAGCAAGGTCATTTAACCCCAATTGCCTCATTAAAAAAAAAGAAGAAGAAGAACTAGCAGAAATTGCTTACAGTGATGGAATACTCAAGAGAAGTATATTCCTTAGCTCCTCCACTTCACCTTCTCCAAAGAACCACATCAAAGCCAACACAATAAAACTATGGAGCAATCTGAGTTTATGTTCAGCCCCACCACCCCCTCTCCATTACTTCTCCTTTCTGATTTCTAAGTCATAGACTTATAGAACTTCAACTCTGGAAGCATCTTTGGAACTTTCAAGAGGTTAATCCACTTACCCAAGGTCCCACAGATACCTTCCACGCTCCCAGAAATCAAACCCCTCATGCCACTCCTTACTGATTTGATTTCCCTCCTGCTAGCATTCACAGCTTTTTTGTTCCCTTCCTAAACTATTTTGTCCAGGGGCAGGACAGAATAGAGCAACGATGCTACAGAAATCAGAGTGCAATGAGCTGGAATAATGAATTCAACATCAACCAGACAGGTTACTAATGTTATCCACTGCCTTAGTAAACTCACCATAGTTCTCACCTAATCTCCTCTCTCAACTGTATCCTCTGGAGACTGTCTTTTATTGAGACTCAAAGAAAATATCTCTGGATTTAAAGTTTGAGAACCTAGATCAAATCCTTATTCTTAGTTTGAATCACCTGAGTGAAGGTGGATTTTGAGGTTGGATTGAATGGCCTCTCTCTTTCTCTACTTTGACCAAGCTCTTAATTTGAGATTGTAAGATTCTAGATCTCCTTATTTTTCTTATGCAGCATGATAAATGTGGAATTATGTTTAGAAAAATTGCACATGTTTAACCCATATTGACTTAGTTGCTGTTGGGGAGAAGGGAGAAGGGAGAAAATTTAGAATGCAAGGTTCTTCAAGGGTGAATGTTAAAAAGTATCTTTGCATGTAAAAAAAGATTTTTTAAAAATTTTAGAAATTTTTTTAATTCTAGATTTCTTTCTCTCAGATTCTTTTCATCTTAGAGAGTTCAGGGAAATTTTTTTTCAATAGACTTCTGATGGAGAGAGCCATCTGCATCCAGAGAGAGAACTATGGGGACTGAATGTGGATCACAACTTAGTATTTTCACCTTTGTTGTTGTTATTGTTGTTTGCTTGATTGTTTTTTTCTTTCTCATTTTTTCGCTTTTGATCTGATTTTTCTTGTGCAGCAGATAAATGTGGAAATTATGTTTAGAAGTATATATATTTAACCTATATTGGATTACTCACTATCTAGAGGGAGAGGGAAATAGGGAAGGAGGAAGAAAAATTTGAAACACAAAGTCTTGCAAAAGTGAATGTTGAAAACTACCTGCATGTATTTTGAAAAATAAAAAGCTATTAATATGAAAAAATTATACTCAAGAGTGCTACTTTTTACAAATAAAAAAGAATAAAATTTTTAAAAGGTTATTTCTTGGGGAAAATAAAAGAAATCTTAGACATCTATAAAGAATGCTTTGTAGAGTCAAAAATGGCTTGCTTTTTATCCCTCTCTTTTTCCATTTTATGTTTTGCTTTTAAAAATGTACTATTTTTAAAATTTTTCAAAAAAAGAAATCTCCATTTTGGAATGATTTCCTCTAAGTTTTCAGCAAGATGTCATTTTGTTATGGCTGGATGCTTTTTCAGGAACTTATATTGTTTTATAACTTATATGTTTCAATTCCTGTATGTTACCAGTATTTTCTTCTACATTCTTTTGCTTTAACTCAGTATGACTGGTTTGTATTAAAATTTTGGAAAAGTTCTTAGGTTTCAGACTGATAGTAATTCCATAAAAAGCAAATTACTTTTCCATTTCCGTTAAATCTAATTAAAATATGTGAAAACAAATGTGTTTTTATGTCATGGGTACATTATAAAGCTAACTTTTAAGAGTGAATGTGGAATATCTCATTGGTAAACTCTTTGAGCTGTCTGGTCTAAAATCTCTCAGTATTAATTGGGATGGACCCTGTTTTTGAACCTCTTAAACATTCTCTTCTCAAAACAAACTTGTATCAAGTTAAAAGGAGACCTGGCAGTAGTAAAATCAGACTCTTACTAGTTGCTTTCCACATTTCTAGCAGCATTCCCACCTCATTCCTTCTTTCTGGCATCTACAACTTGGTTTATGCTTAAGAACAGAAAAGAAAACATCCTCCCTTTCATATAAGGACCTACAAATGTAAGAACAGGCCTGCACACTGGCCCCTTCTAGAGAGATATCTACCAAAGATAGCAGATGAAACTATTTTGAGTCAGGAGGAGCAATTCCCTCAGTAGACTTTAAAAGGAGTTATTCCATACTTCCACAAACTCTCTTCTCATCTGTTTATCATGCTGGGACTCTTCCAGCTTTCCCTCAAACTTGGGCATGGGGAGAAGTAAATTGAAGACACCACTAAAAGTTTGCTACATCACCCCAAAGTACAAATTTATCAGTGCTGAGGCAGTGCATATGTCTCTCTATAAATGGCGTAGTACTCCTTTGATTATCTCAATTATACTGAATTGAAATGACTTCTTAGAGTCCTTAGCTTCTCTTGAATATTTTCTGTCTCTGTTTCTCCCCCTATCTCTATCTTTCTCTATGCCCTCCCCTATCCCCACCTCCACAATACCTTATAATGACTAATGTGAGAGGCCCAATCCAAAGAAAGATGTAAACTAAGCAAAGTCTGTAATAGTCTTTCTCTCTTCTGAAATATATAATAATATCTGTTCTACCCTTTCTCATAGCAAAACTTGTTTTAAGGAAAGGATCAATTGCAATTTTAATTGCAAAATTTAATTTCAATCCCTCAATAATCCATCTTGAGGTCAAGACCTACTTTTATTTTATGTTTATCTGTCTTTGTATCCCCTAGCCCAGTGCCTCACACAAGATATGTCCCTAATAAAAATCTACTGAATTGAACTGAAATGAAATAAATGGAAGGCACAGGTCTGATTATCACTTGCCTGATCAAGAGCTTACAATAACTCCATATTGCTTCTAGATGACAATGCAAACTCATCTGTTTGGCTTATAATGCTTACCTTTCCAGGTTTATTGTATATTAAAGTCCTTTACACTCTCTATTTTCCAGACAAAGAAATCTACCTGCTTTTCCATACATAGGACATCCCATCCCCCATCTCTCTGGGGCTATTTAGCTTGTCCTCCCACATCTAAACTCTATCTTTATCACCTGGTAGTCCTCTTAGCTTCCTTTAAAAACCAGACTAAGCAACACTTCCTCTAGGAATTCTCTCTTATTTCCCTTATTTATTAATGACCTCACCACCATCCTCACCACTGTACCCCACCCCCATCACTTTTCTGGGAAATTACTTTATGTCTTCTTGGAATTTGTGTTGCATTAACTTTTTGTGTACATGTCATTTCCCCTTTCAATTAAATATAAGTTTCTTGAGGACAAGGACTGCTTCATTTTTTGTTTTTGTATTCTCAGAACCTAATATAATTAGTGGCAAATTTTGTGATTGTTGCTGTTGTCTATACAGATAGATGAATGATAATATATTTTTATAATCAGTGATGATAAAGTAATAAGTTATCAAGTTAAATGTCAATTTAATAATGACCTTGATCACAAGGTCATTAGGCAGCATTTCTATATAAAGAGGCTCCTTCACCCTTTGACCATCTCCTCTAACGCTGAAGCATGTGTCCCTTCTAAAGCTTAAAGACAATGTGATATAATAGAAGTCACTAGTTCAAAGCCAAGGGATGTGGGTTTGAATTCTGACTTTACTACTTCTTTCCCTAAGGAATCTTGGATAAGACATTTAACCTCCCCAAGCCTCATTTCTCTCATCTGTAAAATGAAATGGTTGGACTAAATAATCTTTCAGATTTCAAATCTATGATCTTATGATGAGAAGAATGATCATTATTCTTAAGTAAAAAAAGAGTGTTTTAGCATTTTGCTTTATATACATTCCAGATTTCTTCATAAACAATAGAATCCACAGAGGATGTTTTTACGGTTTTAGTATATTACCAAAAATACATTAGTCAAATTACCTATGTCAAGTTTTGTAAAATTTGTTCTACTTATAATACCCTCAAAAATGATCTGTAATAAATTGTGAGCAATTCTTAAGATAATTAGAACTCCTAAATATTGAAAGGGAACAAAATGGAGAGGGGAAGAAAATTTTCACTAATTCTAAAATGATGAAATGGAATGGAAAGAAAGGAAGAATGTAGAAGAAGAGGTTAAAAAAAAAAGAATCTAATCTAATCTAAAGGAATAAGCTTACTAAGATCCAAGGTGGCCAGGTTGAATATTTCACAAATTGCTACTGTGCTAAAAATATAAATAGCATGTCAATGAATTGAGTGACAAGTGTAACATATAGATACTATCCCTCTCTGAGTGCTATAAGCCAGGGAGGAACAACAAAGAGAGGGGGAATAAACTCTGGAATTAGTCAGGAGATTCTGGACTTTTTCTTCCACTCAATATTCCTATGCTTTGAGCAAATCATTTTCCTACTTGGGCCAACAGTTCATTTATCTATATAATGAATAGGTTAAACTAAATGACCTGTAAGATTTCTTTGTTCAAATTGCTTAAGTACAAAGTAGGAGAACCAACACAAGAGGAAAAGTAATAAAAAGCAATTTTGGTACTTATGTTAATCATCATGAATGATTACTTTGAATCAACTATAAATAATAAATAGCACAAGAAGTAATTACAATTATCCTTTCAATATCAATTTTCCCCATCATAGTTTCAATATATTATGGGGCAACATAAGAAAATAAATAGAAATTTTGGTGGGGGGGAATGTTGAAGAAGCTACAGATGACATGTAAGTTGTTAGTAGATTACACAGAAAAAGTTTAGAAATTCAAAAGTGGATAAAATATATGTATCATATTATATGTCACCATATTTTATATTTTAATATCATGATAATCCAGATTTCTTTGGTATGAAGGGAAGGCCAAAAATTTTACACAGATTTTCCAGATTGCAGGGGCAAAACACTCTTAGCTGTTGGAAGTAGAAGAAATAACTCAAATTTGAATTTAATTTATCAGGAAAAAGAATCAGTTATTAGAGTAGATTCTATACAAGAAGTAATGCATGTTTTAAATTTTTGTGGCCCCCGAATTTCAGTATCTGAAAGTAAAGCTCCGAATGCCCTATCCCAGTCGTAGCTTTGACAAATGATATGGAAACCAGAAGCATGAAGAGTTCATTATATAGCCTATATCTATCTGACCATTGGAAAAATCCCAAATCCAAACACCTTATTCTTTTCCAAAGAGGATAGTTTTATGATCTTCTACCATATAATTTGGGAAAGGGGGAGACTTTTCTTTAATTTTGTTTTGGTTTCTTCTCAGGCTACATTAAGGTGAATATTTCCTGAGGGTATTTTGCTACAAAAGTCTTGAATTTTACGGAGTGATTTGGGTTTTTTTTATAGGAACTGATCAGAGTCTTTTAAAAGGATCCCAGATTTCTAATATATAATAACTAAAGATGTATTTCATCAGTTTCTTGGAATTTCTTAAAAAATGATAAGTACTATCAAGAAGTCAAAGAAGGACCCAGACACATTGTGTTAAGTCTATGTTCGTGCATATTTTGTAGACAGGTATGGTGAACGGTGCAGGAAGACTTTGGCTCCCAGGGGGTAGAGACCAGCCAACAACACAGGTAAACAAAATACCAGCTGAAAACTCCCCTGTAGGAATGTACTGGAATATCACTTGAATTGAGGCCTAGTGCTGCCAGAAACAAAGCATGTGGGCTTACTGGCATTTGAACAAGAAGATTTGTGGGAAAAACTAGAAAAGTAGATGACTTAGGGGCCTGAGATTGGGATATGTTTTGCTTCTTATTTTCTGACTCAATTTCAACCCAGGTAGAGAGTGACTAAATATATCACTGTCATTTAAAAAAAAATTATTAAAGCTTTTATTTATAAAGCATATGCATGGGTAATTTCTCCAACATTGATCCTTGCATAACCTTTTGTTGCAAATTTTCCTCTCCTTCCTCCCACCTCCTCCCCCAGCTGGCAGGTAGTCCAATACATGTTAAATATGTTGAAATACATGTTAGATCCAATATACATATATATATATATATATATATATATATATATATATATATATATATATATATATATATATATATATATATACAATTATCTTATTATACAAGAAAAATCAGATCAAGAAGGAAGAAAAGGAAAAACTGAGAAAGAAAACAAAATTCAAGCAAATAACAACAGAGAGAATGAGAATGCTATATTGTGTTCCACACTCTGTTCCCATGGTTCTCTCTCTTCATTCACTTCACAAGTGGAACTGGTTTGAATCATCTCAATGTTGAAGAGAGCTATGTCCATCAGAATCAATCCTCATATAGTCTTCTTGTTGCCATGTAAAATGATTTCCTGGCTCTGCTCATTTCACTTTGCATCAGTTCATATAAGTCTCTCCAAGCCTCTCTGAAAACATCTTGCTGGTTATTTCTTATAGAACAATAGTATTCCATAGCATTCATATACCATAATTTATTCAGCCATTCTCCAATTGATGAGCATCCACTCAATCCAGTTTCTTGCCACTACAAAGAGGGCTGCTACAAACATTTTTGCACATGTGGGTTCCTTTCCTTTCTTTAAGATCACTTTTGGATATAATCTCAGTAGAAACACTACTGGATCAAAGGGTATGTATGCACAATTTGATAAGTTCTTGAGCATAGTTCCAAACTGCTCTCCAGAATGTCTGGATCCATTCACAGTTCCACCATCAATGTTTCAGTATCCCAGTTTTCCCACATCCCCTCCAACATTTGTCATTATCTTTTTCTGTTATCTTAGCCAATCTGAGAGGTGTGTAGTGGTATCACAGAGTTATGTTAATTTGCATTTCTCTGATCAATAGTGAATTAGAGCTTTTCATGTGACTACAAATAGTTTCAATTTCTCCAACTGAAAATTGTTCATATCCTTTTCCATTTATCAATTGGAGAATGGCTTGAACTAATAGAAATTTGAGTCACTTCTCTATATATTTTATAAATGAGGCCTTTATCAGATCTTTTGGAGATAAAAATGTTTTCCCAGTTTATTGCGTCCCTTCTAATCTTGTCTGCATTAGTTTTGTTTGTACAAAAACTTTTTAACTTAATATAATCAAAATTATCTTTGTGATCAATAATGATCTCTAGTTCTTCAGTAGCAAATTCCTTCTTCCTCCACAAATCTGAGAGGTAAACTATCCTATATTTTTCTAATTTGTTTATAGTATCATTCTTTATGTCTAGATTATGAACTCATTTTGATCTTAACTTGGTATACAGTGTTAGTTATGGGTCTGTGTCTACTTTCTGCCATACTAGTTTCCAATTTTCCCAGAACTTTTCTCAAATAGTAAATTCTTATCCCAAAAGGTAGGTGAGGCCTTTGGGTTTGTCAAATACTAGATTATATAGTTATTGGCTATTTTGTTCTATGTTGAATCCATAGATCAACTTCTATATTTCTTAGCCAGTACCAAATGGTTTTTATGACCACTGCTTTATAATGTAGTTTTAGATCTGGCACAGCTAGGCTGCCTACATTTGCTTTTCTCTTCAATAATTCCTTTGAAATTCTTGACCTTTTGTTCTTCCAGATGAATTTTGTTATTATTTTTTCTAGATCAGTAAAATAGTTTCTTGGGAGTTTGATTGGTATGGCACTAAACAAATAGATTATTTTAGGGTATATTGTCATTTTTATTATATTTGCTCGACATATCCATGATATTTTTCCAATTGCAAAGTGTTTTGTAGTTTTGCTTATATAGTTCCTGACTTTCCCTTGGAAGATGAATTCCCAAATATTTTACATTATCAACAGTTATTTTAAATGGAATTTCTCTTTGTATCTCTTGCTGTTGGATTTTGTTAGTGATGTATAAGAATGCTGATGATTTATGTGGATTTATTTTGTATCCTGCAACTTTGCTAAAGTTTTGGATTATTTCTAATAGACTTTTAGTTGATTCTCTGGGGTTCTCCAAATATACCATCATATCATCTGCAAAGAGTGATAATTTGGTTTCCTCATTACCTACCTTTAATCTCCTTTTCTTCTCTTATTGCCAAGACTAGCATTTCTAATACAATATTGAATAGCAATGGTGATAGTGGGCAACCTTGTTTCACCCCTGATCTTACTGGAAATGGTTCTAGTTTATCCCCATCACATATAATGCTTACTGGTGGTTTTAAATAGATGCTACTGACTATTTTAAGGAAAGTCCATTTATTCCTATATTCTCTAGTGTTTTTAATAGGAATGGGTATTGGATTTTATCAAATGCATTTTCTGTATCTATTGAGATAATCATGTAGTTTTTGTTAATTTTGTTATTAATATAGTTAGTTAGGCTAATAGTTTTCCTAATATTTAACCTGCCCTGAATTTCTGTTATAAATAGTACTTGGTCATGAGGTATTATCCTGTGGACGATTATCTGTAATCTCTTTGCTAATATTTTATTTAAGATTTTTGCATCAATATTCATTAGGGAGATTAGGCTATAATTTTCTTTCTCTGTTTTCATCCTACCTGGTTTAGATAACAGTACCATGTCTGTCATAAAAGGAATGTGGTAGGAGTCCTTCATTCCCTATTTTTTCAAATAGCTTATATAGTATTGCAGTTAATTGTTCTTTAAATGTTTGGTAGAATTCACATGTAAATCCATCTGGTCCTAGGGATTTTTTCTTAGGAAGTTGGTTAATCGCTTGTTCTATTTCTTTTTTTTTAAGATAGAACTGTTTAACCAATTTACTTCTTCCTCTGCTAATCTGGGCAAGTTATATTTTTGAAGGTATTCTTCCATTTCATTTAAGTTATCAAATTTATTGCATAAAGTTAGGCAAAGTAACTCCCAATTATTGCTCTGATTTCCTCTTCATTAGTGGTGAGTTCTCTCTTTTCATTTTTAAGACTAACAATTTGATTTTCCTCTTTCCTTTTTTTAACTCAGATTTACTTAGGGTTTGTCTATTTTTTCATGGAATCAACTCTTAGTTTTATTAATTCAATAGTTTTTTACTTTCAATTTTATTGATTTATCCTTTTGTTTTTAGAATTTCAAGTTTAGTGTTTGACTAGGGGTTTTTAATTTGTTCTTTTTTTAGCTTTTTTAGTTCCAAGCCCAATTTATTGATCTTCTCTTTCTCTATTTTATGCAAGTAAACAACTAGAGATGTAAAATTTCCCCTTATGCATTCCACAAATTTTGGTATGATGTCTCATTATTGTCATTCTCTTGGATGAAATTATTGATTGTGTCTATGATTTGCTGTTTCATCCGTTCATTCTTTGGAATAGAATTATTTAGTTTCCAATTTCATTTTGGTCTATTTTTCCTTGGCCCTTTATTGAATGTAATTTTTATTACATAATGATCTGAAAAAAATGCATTTACTATTTCTGCCTTTCTACATTTGATTTTGAAGTTTTTATGTCCTAACATATGGTCAATTTTTGCATAAGTTCCTACTTTGTTCCTGTTTGCATAGGAACTGCTGAGGAGAAAATGTATTGCTTTCTGTCTGCATTAATTTTTTTCCAAAGATCTATCATATCTAGCTTTTCTAATATTCTATTTACCTCTTTAACTTTTTTCTTATTTATTTTGTGGTTTGATTTATCTAATTCTGAGAAAGCAAGGTTGAGATCTCCCACTAATATAGTTTTGCTTTCTATTTCTTCTTGCAACTCTCTTAACTTCTCCTTTATGAATTTAGATGCTATATCACTTGGTGTATATATGTTTAACACTGATATTGCCTCATTATCTATGGTATCCTTTAGCAAGATATGGTTTCCATCTCTTTTAATTAGATCAATTTTTGCTTTTGCTTGATCTGAGATCAGGATGACTACCCCTGCTTTTTTTACTTCATCTGAAGCATAATCGATTCTGCTTTTACCTTTACTCTTGTAAATAACATTTTGTAGGATTCTGGCTTTTAATCTGCTTACATTTTATGGGAGAGTTTATCCCATTCACATTTACAGTTAAAACTACTAATTCTGCATTTCCTGCCATCTTATTAACCCCAAATTATATTTTTCTCTTTTTTTCCCCTTTCCCTCCTCCCCAGTATTTTACTTATGAACTCTACTTGCCTCAAGCAGTCCTCCCCCTTTAGAGATCCTCCCACTTTCATGTACCTTTCCCCTACTATTTCTCTTTTCCTTTCTATTTATTATCCTCACCCTTTTCCCCTTTCCCCTCCCACTTTTCTATAAGATGAGAGATGCTTTTTCATGAAACCAAATATATCTAATTCTTTCTTTGAGCCAAATCTGATGAGAGTAAGATTCACATGATATTCATCACCCTCCCTTTTTCCCCTCAATTATAATATGTTTTCTTTGCCTCTTCCTGAGATGTAATTTCTCTCATTTTACCTCTACTTTCCCCTTTTTTTCTATTACAATCCCTTTTCCATCTCTAGTTTCTTTTTAATATTATAATAGTAAAATCAGATTACACATATACTCTCAATGTATACCCATATCAGAAATGCAGTACTCAAGAGTTTTTTTTCTTTGTTTTTTTTTTTTAATGCTTTACTTGAGTTCTATATTTGGAGGTCAGATTTTTTGTTTAGCTCTGGTCTTTTCATCAAAAATAAATGGAATTCATCAGTTTCATTTAATGTCCATCTTCTTCCCTGAAAGAAAATACTTAGTTTAGCAGGGTAATTTATTCTTGGCTGCATTCTAAGTTCCTTTGCCTTTCAGAATATCAGATTGCAGGCCCTTTAATCCTTTAAAATAGAAGCTGCTAAGTTCTGAGTAATCCTTGTTGTGCCTCCTTAATATTTGAATTGTTTCTTTTTTTGGCTGCTTGTAATATTTTTTCCTTGGTCTGATAGTTCTCTAATTTTGCCATGATATTCCTTGGTGTTTTGATTTTGGAGTCTCTTTCAGGAAGTGTCCTGTGAATTCTTTCAATGGTCATTTTATCTTCTGTTTTTATCATATCTGGGCAGTTCTCTGAGATGATCTCCTGCAAGATAGTGTCTAGGCTCTTTTTTTTATCATGTATTTCAGGGAGTCCAATAATCCTTAGATTGTCTCTCCTAGATCTATATTCCAGGTCAGTTGTTTTCCCAATTAGGTAATTTTTTCTATTTTTTCATTTTTTTTGGTTCGGCTTGACTGATTCTTGTCTCATTGATCACTCATTTCCATTTGTTAAATTCTGAATTTTAGTGAGTTACTTTCTTCATTTACTTTTTTTTTTGCTTCTTTTTGTATTTGTCCAATTAAGTTTTTAAATAAGTTGTTTTGTTTTATGGATTTTTTTTTTTCCATTTCACAATTCTGTTTTTTAAGGAGTTAATTTCTCTTTCCATTTCACAAATTCTGTTTTTAAGGAGCTATTTTCTTTTCCTGTTTCACCAATTCTGTTTTGCTGGGAATTGCTTTCTTTTTCCATTTTATCAAATTTATCTTTAATGAGTTAGTTATATGCTTTTTCCATTTCATTAAGTCTATTTTGTAGTGAATTTTCTTCAGATAATTTCTGTGTTTCCTTTTCCAAATCCTCTTGAACATTTTTCATTTCCTTTCCCCATTTTTCTTCTAGCTTTCTTTTAAGATCCTTTTTAATTTCTTCTAGGAGAGCCTTGTGTGATGGGGATCAGGTAAGCCCTTTTGGGGCTTCATCTAGAGACAATCTGCTTTTAGTCTCTTCAGGGTTCGAAATGTTTTCTTCTCTTTTGCTATAAAATCTGTCAATCACTAGAATCCTCTTTACTCATTTTTTTTTTTTTAAGTTAAGGTCTGACTTTAGGGCAGGGGAGGTTTTCCAAGTGGTTGCATTGCTTCAATGCTGATTCACTCCTGCTGCTGAGTGGGTGTGGCCAGCTCCTGTGAGATTCTGGCATTTGGGGGTTCACTATTGATCTTTTGTGTTTGTGTTGGATGTTTTATAACTTCTTTGCTAGTTTACTGGCTTGCAACCAGGGCAGAGTGGCCAATACTGCTGTAAATTCCTATAGATTCCTCCCTGTAGATTCTGTGCCACCTGGACTCTGTACCACCCCTCAGAGTCAGCATAGCCAGTAGAATCAGCAAAGCCCTGGGACTCTTGTGCTGTCTGCACTGGTGTTTGTGGTCAGCTGTTTGGGTTAGTCTGCCTCCCTCCTGTTTCCGATTGAAATAGACCTTTTCTGTTCTGTTTCCTCCCATAGATTCTCTGCCACATGGAGTCTGCACTGCCACTAGGAGACTGTACTGCCCCAAGACTCTGTGCTGTCTGTGCTGGCTTTTGTACTCAGCTGGTTGCACTGGTTGCCTCCTTCCCATTTCCAATTGAAACAAACATTTTCTGGTGATCTTCGAAATTATCTTCTGCTGATAATTTGTTGCACTCCCAATATTTGTGAGTTCCGCTGGTCCAGAGTTAATTTAGAGGTTGGATTTCATAATTATTATGAGGGTTATAGAAGGTCAGAGAGAAACATGTGTTGTCTCCACCATCTTGGCTCTACCTCCAGAAGTATCACTGGTTTTTTTTTATGCCCTCTAGATTTGGTAGATTTTACTCAGTTCCCAATAAACGAGGACTCACCTCATTAAAATGAAAAGACCAAGATAAAAACTTGGAGTTAGCCTCCTGAGATGAGCCAAAAGCTCAATGGGCCATGACAACAGAAAACACCTTGTCACCTCAACCAGTAGACAGAATTTACGTGTATAGTCAAAGGAACTCACACAACTCTTTCTCATATTAAATCTGTCTTAATAATAAATGATGATAACTTTCAGCAAGGAAGCTATTACACATTTGTTCCCTCATACCATCTGTATAACACACTCTCTATATTACAATTTTGGATTGCCTGGTTGCCATAGTGGTCACCAATTATATTGCTTATTTACCTCCTTGATCATTTTCCACAGAAGCTGCCCCTGAGGATAACTCAACTGAAGTCCAATCAGTGACCAGAGAATCTTTGCCCAGTCCCACCATATTCTCAAAAGTTCAGTCAAGATGCTCATTTCCCTCCTAGAGGCCTTGCTCTCATGTAACTCCCCTTTTCTTGTTGTCTTCCTCCATTATAATGTAGGCTCCTTGAGGTGAAAGACAATTTTGTTTTCTCAGGGTTTGGTGTTTTTATTGTTGATGTGTTTGTCTTTTATCCTAAACACATAACACTAAAGCTATCACATTTTAAGCACTTAAGTGTTCAGTCTACCCATCCATCTGTCTGTCTACTTATTTGTTACCTATCTACCTATCTCTACTTTAAGAAACTCAAAATCTGACAGAAATGCCAAACTGTACTATGCTTCATATCCTATTTAGACCATCTGCCCTATTTCTATTGCTATCCTACTTTTCCCTAGACCAACATCCTAAACCTTTGAATCCATAATTCCAAATGTTGGGGAACCATTTCAGAATCTTCACCTGAGGCTAAAGTATCTTGATTGGTAATTGAATGAATATCAAATTGCCTAGTCTACTATATCAGGTTGGAGACCAGGCCAGATTTTGCTATACATTCCATTCAGTTTTCTTCTCTATCCATCATACCACCCGCCCTGTTTTTGTGCATTTACCATTCCCCTAATCTCACTTCCCACGTCTTGCTTTAAGCATTGTATTTAAATCAATTATTTTATTGTTTTGTAAATGGATTATCAAATGACTGCCCTTCCTTCACTAGCTACCACTTCTACACATATGAATCTCTCCAATAGAATGAAGCTCTTTGAGGGAAAGAAATATTTCACTTTTTTTCCTTGTATTTCAAGTACTATTGAGTACTTAATAAATGATTATTCATTCATTCATTCATTGAGTAAAATGGATTCTTAACTAGGCTATCAAATTTCATTACCTTCCAAGAACTTTGAATACTGTGAAAACTTGCTCTTTCTAGTGATCTCTGACTTAGCATATTCTCCCCATATCTTATATGTTTGAAACAAATGTCTCTTTTCTAAAAGGTAATTGATGTTAAATGGTTAAATGCTATTTGGACACTAATCACAGACCCATAACAACTAAAAGAACCCAGCAAATACGGCCTATCACCAATGCCAATTGTAGAAGAGAAGAAATCCCAATCCCTCTATGGTTACCCTAGAACTTTAGCTGACCCAGCTCTAGAAGGAAAGCTAGAATACACATGACAATGAGAAAGTTATCATTGTCATTATTATTTTTACTATTATTTATTATTCTGGGGGGGAAGGAGGGGAAAAGTTGGAACAAAAGGTTTGGCAACTGTCAGTGTTGTAAAATTACCCATCCACATATCTGGTAAATAAAAACTATTAAAATAAAAAATATATATATGTTAATGCTAAAAAAAAAAAAAAAAAAAAAAAAAAAAAGTAATAATACTATTATTGCTGCTGCTGCTACTACTACTACCACCATCACCACTACCACTACTACCACTACTACTACTATTGCTGCTGCTGCTGCTGTTACTATTACTACTACCACCATCACCACTATCACTACTAACACTATTACTACTATAACTTACCATTTAATTTTGTCTTCTATATCATGAACTGACTTTCTCCTTACCTTCAGTCCACAGTTCCCTCTGCTGGTGGCTTGATTCTTGGCTCCACACCTCATCTCCCACTCAGTTCCCAACTCTCTCAGACTACAGAGGATCCACCTGCTTACACTGCTATATCTGTCCTTCACACAACACAAAAGGTTTTGCACTCAGACTAATGCAATAGCATTCTAGGTGCCCAACACAGCAAGTTTGTTTTATTTTCTCAAGTGGCATTTTAATTTGTCTAAGCCAGCCAGTTCAAGCAGTTAGAACCATAGTCATATTCTAAGAAGAAGACAGCATGTACATATATAGGTATAGATAAGTCATGAACAAATCAAATTCAAAGTAGCCTTGAAGGAGAAAATACTATCAAGTGAGACTTGGGGAGACTATAAACAATTCTTTATAAGTAGGTCCCTGTGTGAACAAGTTAGTTTTGAATAAAGTTTTTTTTTTCTGCAATTAGAGACTACCTCCCCATCTCCAACTAGCAATCTCACATTTTTCATTGTTCACAAGGAGGATTAGATTAAATAGTGTGCTATTGTTCATCCGTCTTTTTTTCTAAAAAGACCAATGACATCATAGGATGATGTCTTGACTGGTACATAATTGCATGTGAGTGAGGCAGAATTATGCAAAGTTATCACTCACTCTTCCAGAGTCACCAAAGTCAAGTGGAAAGATAAAAGTCAAGACATCTGGCAATTGCCTGTGATGCAATGGATGACCTTGACATCTTCAATGTCTGACCAAGCTTTAAGTGCTCCACAGCACCTGCTTTAATTACCTTCATGACCATTTGGAACAGAATGTTCTTGTCTGTCCATTCTGCCAGGGGAAGTCTTCACAAGCTTAGGGTAGACACCTCCCTAACTCACCAAAAGGGTTAAGCTTGTCAGTTACCCTTTAACTGGTTTGATGCATTTGTCAATACTTTTACCCAGTGTGATCACTGGGCTTGCTATAGCTTCTTGGAATCACAGGTGAGAGTCCAGTGACAAGTGAACACCAGAGATGTAAGTTCTCCCACCAGAGATGCTAGTTCTCCCTGAATACTCTATACACCCCAGATAGAGTGTATGGATTACTGCAACTCATCAACATTTCTAGAAAAAAATAATACTGAGAATTAATTAGTATTTTTCTGAATGTGAAAAGTACGATGTTCTTAAGGTTCCATTCTTAAATTCAAACAATGGCTTATTGTTTTGTGAATCAAAGCAAAGTTCTTGGGATATAAGACCTTCCCCCTTTTCAAATCAATGACTCATATTCTGGGCTCATTTTCTTCAGTCTAGGCAAGCACATCTGCTTTATCATTTCTCATATATGCCTCATTCACTCCTGTGTAATCTCTGGACTTAATACCCTTCCGTGGCTCACTATTATTTAAGGATCAAACACAAACTTGTCTGCTTGACATTTACACTCTGCTGTATTCCTACCTATTCAGTGTACTTATACATTGCTCTCCTTAATATGCTCTTTATACTTCATACTGTGATTTAGTCATATCATCATGTTCCTTTTTTCACACAATGTCCCATCTGTTTTGCTGCCTTTGTACCAGCTATGCCCCACACCTAGAATGTTCTCACACCTGTAATTCTTGTAATCCCTTGTTTCCTTTTAAGATTCAACTCAAGTGCTAGCTTCAGCATTAGTGTCTTCCCTTCCAAGAGACCATGTGGTGTCTCCCATTAAAACATAAGCTCCTTAAGGCCAGGGATTCCTAGTCAAACAGAAGTTAAGTCACATAGCTTGTAAGTGTCTAAGGCCATATTTGAACTCATATCTTCTTGACTCGAAACCCAATACTATCCATGAGCCATCTATCTGCCCACCTGGCACATAGAGGGTACTTGATGAATGTTTATTGATTGAACTCCAAAACTTTGTGCTTACCATTACCTCTGCTTAAATTACCTTCCTACTTTCCCCATGCCTCTTCTTCTCAATGCTTGCAGCTTCAATACTTTTTTCTGGTAATGTCACTTCATCCTGGAAATTCCTTTGTCTTCACACAGGATATGACTATGAAGTCATGAAATGAGGTTTGGGGAAGGGGAGTTGAACAAAATACCAGATCTCATATATCTAGATGAGTGTTATCCCTTTCAACATCATCACTTGGTATGTTCTTCCAACAATGTTTTCATTACTTAGGCCATTTTTGGACCTCCTTTTGTGAAACTGTCATCAGCCCTGGTTTATGAGCCACACAAGAATATCCATCTCATTAGTAATGCCACACCTCCTTTTTTAACCAAAAAATGAAATATCATTTTAGTTATGAGGTTTGGCTCTAATAGGCTTTGATTTCCTTCCAAAAATCAAATGCATTGTCACAGGATAAAGATTTGCCTCCACTGAGGTTATTCAAAACAATGTGCAACCATCTCTGAAGGCAATTCCCAAAAAGGCACCCTAATATTTGGCATTATGGCAGCAAAAGAGCTCCCAGAAGTGATAGTTTTGAAGGGAGCATTCGTTTATTTGCATGTAGAAATTGTTGGCATGTTTTTTACAAAATCAGTCATTTTACTTTATAGTCAGTGTTTTATCCAAATATAACTCTTATAATAGTAGAGCAGTTATAATTCATTCTATAGAGGTTTTTGCATCAAGAATAATGAAAAACATAGTAGATTTTAAATCAAAGCCTGGATTGAATCCCAGCTCTACTATTTACTATATGTATCCTGGACAACTCATTTAACTTCTCTGAACTGATTTCTTTACATGTAAAATTAGTTGGTTGGACTAACCTAAAGGTTCTTTCTATTTATAAACTTAGTCTTCCATGCCTGGACTGGTTGTCCCCTAGGCCTGGAACTCTTTCCTTCTTATCTGCCTCCTGGCTTCTCTGGTTTCCTTCAAGTCTCAACTAGTCTCACTTCCTGCAAAAAGCCTTTCCCAGTCCTCCTTAACTTTAATGCCTTCCCACTGAGATTATTTCCAATTTATTCTGTCCATCTCTGGTTTGTGCATAGTTGTTGTTATGTTACTTGTCCTTATGTTGTCCTTATGTTACTTTCCCCCAGTAGACTGAGAACTTTTTGAGAGCAGAGACTGTTTTTAATTTTTATTTGTATCCTCAGATTTATAAATGTTTGTTAACATGACTTGTAGCTTATGTTTCAGTAGCTTTTTCATTTGTGTGTGTCTATTTATTTATACTATGCATCAGATTGCAAGGTTCTTGATGCAAGAGATCATTTCAGTTCTTTTCTTAGCCATCTTTCCTCTTCTCTAATATTCAATAGAAGGGCCTATATGTATTGAGGAAATAGTAAACACTCCACAACTCTTTGAAGGACTACTAATTTACTAAAAAGAAAAAGAAAAAAGAAATACCTTTTTTGTTAGGAATAGGAGCTAACATGCTTCTGAAATAATGTGGAATCAATGATTATAAGTGGATCATTGAAAAATTCAATGTGTTATGAATTTTCAGACTGTCAAGAACTCAGACTCAGGCAGTTAAGATCAATAGGGTCATCAGTAAGAGTTAGGAAATATATGTAGAAGTAGGGAGGAGACTGGGGTCATGATAAAAAGAATACTGATATAAAATGGTGAGATAAAAGAAATGTATTTGGATACATCTAGTACTGGTGGGGAGTGGGGGAGAGGAGAGAAAGAAGTAGTAACCTTTATTATTAATTCTTCCATTTTCAAGGTTATTTTCAGAGCTGAGAGATTAACAGATCCAAATGCTTGTTAATTGTTTTATGCCCCATTGTAGGATAACTAGATATGCAGGAAGAGAAATGGAATAGATTGAACTTCCATTAGAAGTTTTGAAGTCATTAGGGAAAAATATATCTGAGTGTATATGTGTGTATGCATGCATATATATATATATACTGTATGTGTATATGCATATATGTGTAATTATATATTATATATATGTATAAATATACACATATATATGTAAAATGTGTAGGTAGATAGATTTGAAGGGAAAATTATACCACAAAGGTAGGATATTTCATCATCTTATCCTTGAGGCTAAAAGCAAGTATTTAATATTATTTTTTAAATGCAGTAACAAGATTTTTTCTCCCATTTCTCAGTATATTGCCTTAGTTCTATGAAACCAGGTTCCCTAAAAAAAAGTCTGCCTTAGAATTTTGAAAGCAAAACATGGAATCAGTCTCTGATTAAGTGGAACTAGGAGGAGAGGGATATGGGTAGTTCTTGAGATATTTCTTGGAATTCAGAAACAAATGATTTTTTTAAAGACAGTTATTGAAGGGAAATGGGAGCTGATTGATTCCTTTAGCCCAATATTCTCCAAAACAGCATTGATTTTCAAATTTGACCTTTTAGACATCTTTTCACATTTAAAAACTTGTGTACAATCTTTATTGGGAAAAAAAAAAACCAGTGATTTGTTCTGTGCAGCAGAGGAGGCTCCTGTAGCCACTTCTTGCAAAATCTTTTAAACACTGAAAAATAGGCATACAGGAACCACCCCACTCCTTTGAAACCATACCAAAGCAAGCACTGTCATCCTAAGCTGTTTTTCTCCATGCTTTCTCTAATAAGCTTCCTGAACAATGCTAGCTTGAGCAGCACAGAGTGTGCAGAACTTAAAACAGCTGTGATCTCATTGTAGGAGCTTCAGAACAACAACTCTGACATTCTCTGTAGCCACAGGATCACAATGACAGAAGCACCTGTGCAGAACAGGTTTCCTCTGATCTTTGAGAAAGCCCTCTCATTTAAAACTCCCCAAGTTGTATTTGTTGTCCTTAAGCCAGTTCTCTGCCTCTGAATTTAGAATATCATTCCCCTGTTCTGTTTCATCCTTCTGAACAATCCACAAGAGCTACTGGAATAGAAATGTCAATGAGTCCATTCATTCTTGGCACTTCCAAGCCCATACCCACAAGACTCTACTAATAAGAAATGTTCAGGGTTGGGGTGGAGGAGGAGATTGAGAGGAAAATCATTTGTCTGTAATGCATACCACAAAAGCTTTTCATGGAACCAAATGTCCATTCTTTAATATGGGGCAGAGTAGTGAGAGGGAATTAGAATTGGGGTTAGAATATAACAAGAAATTGATTAGAATAAAAGAATATGCTCAAAAGTCCCTGCGGACAGCTAAATGGCATGATTGATAGAGTAATAGATCTAGAGTTAGGAAGACCTGAGTTAAAATGTGACTAAAGGTATTTGCTAACTGAGCAAGTCACTTAACCCTGTTGCCTCAATTTCTTTATCTATAAATAAGCTGGAGAGGAAAATAGCAAACCACTCCAGTATTCTTTTGTTGTTGTTTTTGTTTCTTTTTTTTAAATTAATTTTGTAATTATACTTTTTTGACAGTATATATGCATGAGTAATTTTTATAACATTATCCCTTGTATTCATTTCTCCAGATTTTCCCCTCCCTCCCCTAGATAACAGGCAATCTCATACATTTTACATGTGTTACAGTATAACCTAGATATAAGGTATGTGTGTAAATGCAATTTTCTTGTTGCAAGTTAAATATTGGATTCCAAAGGTATAAGTAACCTGGGTAGATATACAGTAGTGCTAGTATTTTACATTCAATTCCCAGTGTTCCTTCTCTGAGTGTAGTTGTTTCTGTCCATCATTGATCAGCTGGAAGTGAGTTGGATCTTCTTTATGTTAAAGATATCCACTTCCATCAGAATACATCTTCATACAGTATTGTTGTTGAAGTGTATAGTGATCTTCTGGTTCTGCTCATTTCACTCAGCATCAGTTCATGCAAGTCTCTCCAGGCCTTTCTGAATTCATCCTGCTGGTCATTTCTTACAGAGCAATAATATTCCATAGCCTTCATATACCATAATTTACCCAACCATTCTCCAATTGATGGACATCCATTCATCTTCCAGTTTCTAGCCACTATGAAAAGAGCTGCCACAAACATTTTAAGTTACACAGGTAATAAATGGCAGAACTCAGATTTTAGGTCATGTCCATTGACTCTAAACCCAGTATTATTTCTACCTCATTGGTTGACTTGTTTTGCTTAACTACATAAGGGAAGGTTCAATTAGTTCATCCAGGGGCAAAGCAGAGTCACTGGGAAACAAAAGCAATATAGAAATAACAATAACCATTCTTTAAAAAAAAAAAAAAAGGATTATGGTCCAATTACAGCTTTCTAGCCTCAATAGAACAGTGGTTGGTGATGTTCTGCCTATAATATGCTTTTGCTTCTTACTTAATGGTAATAATTCATAAGGCTATTTGGCTCCTTGAAAAGTATCTAAATCTTAGAGAAATATGTGTACAAAAGAAAGTAACCACATAGATTCTTAGCTATGTAGTAAGGATTTTCCTGGCATCCACTGATGAAAACCAGTGACTGAGTCAAGCTGCTCACAAAAAACATAAATGGGAATAATTTTATTGAGATTTTTTTAAGAAGTCAGTATTTACTGTTGTGGCCTAATATTTGTGGATAATTCAAAATGTGCTTAAATCTTCTACAAAATATAGTACTTAATCCCAAGGAACTTATGTTTTATGATACATGCATGTCTCATTCAGAAAGTATGGTCAATGCCTGGCTAAGGCCAGATATGGAGCCAATCTGGCTTGGAGCTGAGCTCCTAATACTGTGAGCAGTAAACGTGGTGGTCAGAAATTTCCCTCTTATGCAGGAGTCAGAAGTGATATATTGCTCATAGACAGCATGAGGACATTCAAATTAGCTAATTACACTAAACAGTGGGCCTAGAGATAATGAGATAATGAGATAGTGGGACTGTAATTTTGAAAACCAATAAAATTTGTTGAGAAGAAAAAAAAGTGGTATTAAGTCTGTCAGATGAATCAAAACAGCAGCTGAGTTTAACAAAGCATCTGAAACTATTTACAATATTTGCTATTTTGTCTTGACACTCAAGCACTTGATATCAAAACCCCACCAAATGGCTTTACTTTTACTATTTCACTTGAGTTTCATATGAATATTCCCTTCAGAGGAAACAACCATTTCTAACTGACAGATTAAGAACCTTGGCTCTTTATTAGGACAGACGATATTATATATATCAAGGTTCTTTCAATATAGTTGGGAAGACTAACACTCAAAATAATTTTGGAATTAGTTTCTGAATTGTGCATTATGGACTCTTAAGTGCATATCAGAAAAAGAAAAAGATTAAACAAGTGAAAAAAAAAAAAAGAAAGAAAGAAGGAGTTCATGGTGAAGCTGCAATTTAAACTTGATCCTAAAAGCTGGCTAAGATTTGGAGAAGTAAAGGGTGAACTTTCAGGTAAACTGAAGGGTGAAGTAAAGGGTGAACTATTCAAGCACAAGAAAGGAAAAAGCATAGCAGACTCATACAGCATTGCAATTTTTCTTTTGCCTTATTTGTTAAAACTAATATAGACAAAGCTGACCATGTGGCAGAGATATTGGTAGGATCCACATCTGCAAAGATTTCCTGCAGAAGCTAAGATTTTAGTTCAGTGGATGGGAAATGAAAGTTGTTTCTAACAGATGGCAGAAAGTAAGAAATACAGAAAAACAGTTTCAATTAAATAAAAGAAAGAGAAGGATTAAGTAGGGATTCTACTTCTTGAAAATATATTTCAATAATTGTATTTTGATATAATTGATTTCCTTTGTACTGCTGCATGGTGTATTTTATGCATTTAAAAGCAATACTCTGAGAAGAGGTCCACTGACTTCACCAGACTACCAAAAGAAATGCTCTGTGTTAAAAAAGAAAAAAAAAGAAAAAAAAAAGGCTAAAAACCTTTAAGTTATAATAATTCAGAAGGAGGAGGTTGTGTTAAGAATAATAGATGTTGGGGCAGCTAGGTGGCGCAGTGGATAGAGCACCAGCCCTGAATTCAAGAGGACCTGAGTTCAAATCTGGTCTCAGACACTTAACATTTCCTAGCTGTGTGACCCTGGGCAAGTCACTTAACCCTAGCCTCAGAGAGGAAAAAAAAAAAAAAAAAAGAAAAGAATAACAGAAATCATTATCCTTGTTCTCCTATCTTTTCATGGTCTTTCCTTACTGTGAACTTCTATTCAAAATCAGTACCTCCTGAAAGCCCTTCTTGGGCTACCTCTATCTAGTCATGATCATTTATACATCCATTCCCTAAGTTAGTTATTGTTGTTTTAATTATTATAGCTTTTTATTTACAAGATATATGCATGGGTAATTTTTCAGCAATGACAACTGTAAAACCTTTTGTCCCAATTTTTCCCCTCCTTCCTCCCACCCCTCCCCCAAATGGCAGGTAGACCAATACATGTTAAATATGTTAAAGTATATGTTAAATACAATATATGTATACATGTACATACAGTTATTTTGCTGCACAAGAAGAATCGGACTTTGAAATAATGTGCAATTAACCTGTGAAGGAAATAAAAAATGGAGGTGGGTAAAAGTAGAGGGGTTAGGAATGCTATGCAGTGGTTTACACTCATTTCCCAGAGTCCTTTCACCGAGTATGTAAGTTAGTTATTGACTGGAATTGAAAGGTCAATTCTCCAAGAGCCTTCTATAACTGTGATCCATAACATCTCAAGGAGTTGCAAGGCAGCCTTTGCTGACACAGGTGTTGTGGACTGGGAATGAGATAAATTTGAAGGCAGAGGGGAGAGGAGAGAGGTCAGACAACGCAACACCTTTTCAGTCAGAAAGGTCAGAGAACAGCAACTGCCTCTCAGTCTCCTTGTATCATCTCACAAGAGGAGATCCATTCTGGGAACCACTGTCAGGTGGTTCCATGTATTCCAACAGCTCTCCCATTTATTCCAAAAAGTTATTGTTGTTATTCATCCTTCATTCTCAAAAAGGACCTATGACATCAAGAAGGTGATGTTTTGACTTGCAAGAGAATTGGATTTAAGTGAAGTAGAGCTGTGCGATGTCATCAACCACATTCTCTCCTCCAGAGTCCAGTGGTAAGACTTAGGTCAAAAAGATTCTATCCTCTAAGAATTTAGCTGCTCAAATTATACTGTATTAACTTACATATCTGAATGTTACCTTGTGTTAGATATTTATCATGAAAATATTTATATAGGTTATATTTGATATAGTACAACAATGATGATGATAATACAACCAAGTAGATTATAAGGTCCTAGGAAAGATGTCCCCTTAAACTCACATCATAGTGCTGACTGTTGGGTTAACAAATTTTTTAAAGTCCTTAAAGAATCAATGATCTACATGTATTAATGTAATTTAATGTATTCAATTACTTGAGGCAACATTTAACCTTCAGAAGAATTTTTAGACTAAAGGAGGAGATGAAATAAGAAAGTAAATAGAAAATTATCAATGAGAAGAAAGGAGAGCAGAATGAAAAACATGAAGATAGCAGAAAAAGAAAAACAAATGAGGTGGTCAGAGATAGTAGACATTATTGAGAATAAATTAAGATCATGTATTAGGTTGGTGAAAACAAAGAAAAAAGTTTGAAATGTGATGCAGAATGAGCAATGAGGAAGTTACTTTTCTCCCAGATGGAATAAAAGAATAGACAAGCAAATATGGACACAACTACAATAAAAACAAATAAATAAATAAAGTCATTCTACATATAAATAAATATAATGTAAACTCATTGCATATATATATATATATATACACACAATATAGTCATGGTATAAATATATATATATATATATAAATACATTTAATTATATTATAATTATATATATAATATTATATACATATAATATTATATATATATATAATTACATAATTTTATATATATATATATATATATATATAAAATCAATCCAGTCATGCTATATAAATAAAATCTTAGACAGATGCATAGAAATAAGCAAAAAAAACAAATTTAGTTTCAATGATCTCATGATGAAGAGAGCCATCTACATCCAGAGAGAGGATTGCTCTAAGTATGGATCATAACATAACATTCTCACTGTTTTTTTTGTTGTTTGTTTGCATTTTGTTTTCTTATTAATTTTCTTTCCTTTTTGATCTGATCTTTCTTATGCAGCAAGATAATTGTACAAATATGTTTACATATATTAGATTTAACATGTATATATTTTAACATGTATAACATATATTGGATTACTTGCTATCTAGGGGAGGGAATGGAGAAAAGGAGGGTAAAATTTGGAACACAAGGCCATATGCAAGGATCGATGTTGAAAAATTATCCATGCATATCTTTTGAAAATAAAAAGCTTTAATAATAATAAAAAAGAAAAGAAATAATAAAAAGACAAATTTAAACTATTCTTGAACAGAATGTATATTGAGATCTTTTCATAAGTGATAACATATTGATCATGAAAATGAATATCATCAGTTCACCAGTAGGGTAGTAGGTCATCTCTGTCTTCTTTGATAATGTCATAGTTGATAACTGATTTTGCTTTGTTCCCAGTTCCACTGTCCCTTGCAAAACTCCTTTTACAAATATATGTATTAACAAATATGGAAATATGTTTAATTGATTGTACATATATAACCTATATCAGTTTGCTTGCTGTCTTGCAGAGAGGGGAATAAAAGAGAGAGGGAGAAAAAATTTAGAATCCAAAATCTTACAAATATTAATGTTGAAAACTGTCTTTACATGTAATTGAGAAAAATAAAATACTATTAACATTTTTAAAATGAAACAAATATTTTTAAAGATATGTATTGTACAAAAATGCCGTAGATGGTGTTTTTGTAGTGGCAAGGAACTGGAAACTTAGCACATGCTCAACATGTACTAAGTTGGGGAATGGTTGAATAAGTTGTGGTAGATGAATGTAATAGAATATTATTGTTCTATAAGAAACAATAAGCAGAATGATTCAGAAGGACTTAGAGAGATTTACACGAATTGATGATAAGTGAAGTGAATAGAGCCAAGAGAACATTGTACATGGCAACAAGATTATGTGATGATCAACTGTGATGGACTTGGCTCTTTTCTACAATAAGGTGATTCAAGACAATTCTAATAGAATTGTGGAGAGAACCATCTGCATCCAGAGAGAGAGGACTATAAGATCTGAATGTGGCTAACAACATAGTATTTTCACCTTTTTTGTTGTTGTTTGCTTCTTGGTTTTTTTCTTTCTCATTTTTTATCTGTTTTGATCTGATTTTTCTTGTGCAACATGATAAATGTATAAATATCTTTAGAATTGCACATGTTTAACTTATATTGAATATTGAATTGCTGTCTAGGAAAGGGGAGAAAGAAGGAAGGAGAAAAATTTGAAATGCTAAGTTTTGCACAAGTGAAAATTGGAAATTCTCTTTTTGTGTATTCTGAAAAATAAAAAAGTGACTATAAAAAACAAAAAGGAAGCAAAAAAAGATATGTATAATCAAGCAAAACAAATTCCTTTATTGGCTATGTATAAAAATATGTCTTGATATTTTAAATCTATTACTTCTCTGTCAAGAAATAAATACTAGGTTATATATTCAATCCTTTGGAATTACAGATGATGCTAAAGCTTCAAAGTTGTCTTTATAATGTTGTTATTCTTCTCATTCTGCTTACTTTACTTTGAAGCAGTTCATATAAGTCTGTTTCTTTAAATCATCTGTTTCCTTATTTCTTATAAGAATATTTCATAACATTCATATAACACTATTTATTGAGCTATTCTCCAATTCGTGGAAATTGCTTTAGTTGCCTTTTTCCGTTGCCACCAAAAAACAAAACAAAAAAAAAGCTGCTATTAATATTTTTTATATATAGGATATTTTTACTAATTTTTTTAGGTATAAACCTAGAAGTGGCATATTGAATAAAATGTCATTTACTGTTAGTAATTTTTTTAATTTTTTAAAAAAATTTTTAACAATTGACAACAAAACAATTTTTAACAATTCCAAATTGTTTTCCAAAAAAGTTGTATTCATTCATTAGTTTACTAACAATGCATCAATGTATCGGAGTGCCTATTTTCCCTCAATTCCATCCACATTCTTCATTTTCTTTACTTTTTTTTATTATATTTGCCAATTTGAGTGAGGTAAAAGGTCAAAATTGTTTAGATTTAAAATTCTCTAATTAGTAATCATTTGGAATTTTTTTTTCATTTGGCTATAAAAAGTTTGGATTTCTTCCCTTAAGAATCCTTTACTCATATACTTAAATCATTTCTCAATTGAAGAATGATTTATTCTTCTAAATTTGAATCATTTTCTTATATAGCCTGAAAATAAAGCTTTGTCAGAGAAATTTGCTGCAAAGATTTTTTTCAATTGTTTCCTTCTTTGAATTTGTTCAAAAAACTTCTTAGTTTTATATAATCACAATTATCTATTTTATCTTCTATGATCCTCCCTATCCCTTGTTTTCTCCTAGCCAGAGATATGATAGTAATGTGTTTTCCTAATGTTTCTCTAATTTGCTTAAGATGTAATCTTTTATATATAGGTCTCATATTCACTCGGAGTTTATCAAAAAATAAGATTTGAGGTATTTATACCAATGTCCAATTTTCTTAGCAAGTTTTTTGTTTTTTATCAAAGTGATTCCTTTTCACTATTTCACTGGGGTTTAATAACGCTCTCTGTCTCTAGAGCAAAATTATATATTTTATAGGTTCATTTTGGTTGTCACACTGAAACCAAAGCCTAAAGGTGCCTGAAATCTTGGCAGCCCAATAGATTTAATAGATTGAACATCAGCTGCTAGAAGTTGGGGGCATTCCCTCATTCCTTCTCCACCAGTTCCCTTAAAAGATAGAGTATGTTAATAGGAAAATAAAATAACTATGTTGCTTTTTTTTTTTTTTTTTTTTTTTTTTTTTTTTGCTGAGGAGGCAATTGAGGATAAATAACTTGCTTGGGATTGCCCAGCTAGGAAGTGTTAAGTGTATGAGACCAAATTTGAACTCAAGTCCTCCTGACTTCAGGGCTGATACTCTAACCACTGGGCCACCTAGTTCCCCCTCCCCCCCACCAGTCATCTTCTTGACTTGGCAATAAGAATTTTGGAATAGCATTAGAATTCATAGGATCATGGATCCAGAACTCTGGAATAGGTTTCCAAAGTTATTTGGACCTCAACATTTGTCCCTTCATTGCTTTGTTGTCAAAATCTATTTCATAAGGGAGCTAGGTAGCACAGTGAGCACCAGCCCTGAAGTTAAAGTACCGGAGTTCAAATCTTGCCTTAGACATTTAATTTTATGACTTCAGGCAAATCACTCAATCTCAATTGTCTTTAAAAATTAATTAATTTTTTTTTAAAAATCATATTTAGGAGCAGCTAGGTGGTGCAGTAGATAGAGCACCAACCCTGAAGTCAGGAGGACCTGAGTTCAAATTTGGCCTCAGACACTCAACACTTTCTAGCTGTATGACCTTGGGCAAATCACTTAACCCCAATTGTCTCAGCCAAAAAAAAAAATCTTATTTAATTATTCATAACTGGACAGACATTTTGCATCAATTGTCAAGAGAGTCAATCCAATGAGAAAACAGAGGGACTCTACATAATATTCATATTGACTTGAGAGCTAGCTCTTTGGAAACTTAATAAATGGCAGCTCAAATTTTTATAAAACATAATAATTGAATTTAACTACATATAATACATTTGCCTTGTTTATATTTTTAATGGAAACTCTGAGGTTGGGATTAAAAAATATATATCTTTTGGACATGATCTGACTTCAAGCTGTACATCTGAGTTAAGGATGTTAATGCAGAGTTCACCCACGAAGATCAAAAATCCTACAAAACTCTTCCAGCTGTAGCATTTATGACTCCAGCTTTTGTTTCAAAAGGCGGGAAATGTGTTCCACTATTGGGATCTTACTTGCATTTCTTGACTCTTACAAGTATTGGCATATTCTGCTCCATGAATCCTTTTAGATATATTCAATTGGCATTTTTTCCCCACAACCATGGAAACACCTGCTTCCAAATTAATTTACAACCTATCCTACACCTATGGCTACAAGCCATATAATAGTTAATTTTTTTCAAAGGCATTTTAGTAAAGCACATAAGAAAGGCTTTATGTTGTCTGCTTCTTCTCTTTATGACATAATTTTGGCTTTTCAACATTTGATTTTATGTCCAGCTTTGTAAGATGTTAATAATATCTAAAGATATGCAATGCATTAGATTACATATAAAATTCTTTCTCAGTCGTTCAAAGCATTTCCTAACACATATGCTGTATGCTATACATTTTCTCTGAATCTTGGTCCTCATTTCACTTTTTCCTTGGTCAGACTGAACAATGTAAGACAGTTTCTTTGGGGTTCCATTAACAAAGAGAAAAATTTGAGTATGCCTGAGGTTTCTCTAACTTCAATTATAATTGATTCACTTTTATAACACACACACACACACACACACACACACACACACACACACACACACACACATACATTTTCCTTTGGATTTTATGGTAGGTGTTAGAGAAGAGGTGTTTAATATATCCCAGATGATCTTTTAGGTGGATTATAAAAATCAAACCAACTACTATTTTATTGACTTTGTCTCTGTCCTACCCATCAGTTCCAAGAGAACTGAATTTCATGGCTCACATAATGTTCAAACTGATTAAATATTATTTTAAGATTAGTAGTAAGTATAAAAAATGTTAGATTATTTTTTCTGTGCAATTATTATTTTAGTAATCATTTCTGTATCAGAAAAGAAAGAAACACAAAACAGACCAATTTCCATAACATGTAAATCTCTGGTCTGTCAGACAACAACCAAGCAGTTAGAAGCAATGATAACATATGGTTCACAAATTACCATGCTTCTTACAGAGTTATAGATGTTTACCATATATGGATATATATATGTGTGTGTGTATGTGTATGTATGTATGTGTATATGTCTTAAAAGTTAAAAAAAATAAACGCCATTTTTCCCAAAACTTGAAACAGAAAAATAGAAGTTTCTTAAAATAAAGCCACAGCCTAAAAAGTAGTGTTTCTGTTATTAACTCCTACAAGGTTCAAAAGGCAAGTGAAATTTGTGGGTGTTAATAGTAGGTTTGAGAAAAATTGCTTGATTCCTCCAACTACCAAAAGATAGTACTATCCAAAGTGATATTAGAAACATTTTGTCTGTTGCATCTAGGAAATGTAAGTAGTGTTATTGCAGATAGTGCAGGGGCAAGATGTGGATTTGGAGTTCAGATCTCAACTTTGATAATTACTAGTTGAATAAATTGGGCAAAATATTTAATTTTTTCCAGGTCTAAGTTCTCTCATCTGTATTACAAGAGAACTAGACTAGATCATTTCTTAGGTGTTTTCAGATCTAAATCTTTGATCTTATTACCCTAGTAAAAATTAAAGAACTATCTTTTTAAGCTATCCTTTGTGATGAGTACCAGTGAATTCTACTACACTAAGTACTTAGGCATATTTAATCAACATTAACTTTTATATGGTTCCCTTCTGCCATTAAATTACCATAAACTTGATCAGATAATGATTGGGGATAAGTTTACTATTGCAGACATAACATTGTTTTTTTGTACTTTGCTTTATTGCACTACTGAGGCATTGATTTTTTTGCAAATTGAAAATTTGTAGCAACCCTGTGTGAGCAAATCTATTGATTAATGCCATTTTTTCCAACAATATATGGTCACATAATGTCTCTACGTTATCTTCTGGTAATTCTTGCAATATTTCAAACTTTTTCATTATTATCATAGATGTTATCATAATCTATTACTACCATTTTTGGGGTGTCACAAAGATGGCAAAATTAATTAATAAATGTGTGTCTTCTATGTTACCAAATAGTCAGCTGTCCCTTTCTCTCCCCTTCCTCTGGTCTCTTTATTTCCTGACACAATAATATTGAAATTAGGCCAAATAATAACCTTACAATAGTGTCTAAATATTCAAGTGAAAGGAAAAATCAACCAATGGGGCAAACTTCATTGTTGTCTTTTTAAAAAATTTCCATATCCATTCTACCCTTCAGCAACCATTCCTGATCAGTTAGCAGTTATCAACACTGAGGCAAGAGGGCAGCTAGGTGGTGCAGTGGATAGAGCACCAGCCTTGAATTCAGGAGGACCAGAGTTCAAATCTAGTCTCAGACACTTAACACTTCCTAGCTGAAAGACCCTGGGCAAGTCACTTAATCCCAGCCTCAAAAAAAAAAAAAAAAAAAAAAAAAAAAAAAAAAAACTGAGGCAAGAACTTTCACTAGCAAAAAGAACTCAATTCTCTGAAGGCTTCTCTGATGGCAAGCATATTTTAGCAATAAATATTTTTTAATTAAGGTAAGTACATCAGGGGTTTTTTAGACATGATACTATAACACATTTAATAGACTACAATAAACATAACTTTTGGGAAACCAAAATTTCATATGATTCACTTTATTATGGTGGTCTGGAACTGAATACACAATTTAGGTACCATCTACTTTAATTTGGGGCTCATAATAACCCTTACATTGTTTCATGATAACAGCTGGTAAAGTTGTTCTTATGTTCTAGAGAAGTGATTCCCAAATGGTTTCATGAATCCTGGAGGTCTCTGAAACTCTTTCAGAGTGTCTGTCTACAAATTAAAAATCAGTTTTTATTTCTACTATGATAATATTGATAAACATAACTCATATGATATGTATGACCTATATGAGATTCCTTACAGTCTTAAGGAGAGAGAAAGAAAGGAAGGGAGGGAGAAAAAATCTGAAACTCAAAATGTTAACAAAATTAATATTGAAACTATCTTTTTGGAATGCATATATATGTGTATGAATATATACATATGTAAAATATTACTGAGTGAAAAAATAAATTATTTAATTTTTAAAAACATAGCCCATATATACAAAAATTCTTTGGACAGATCCTCAATGTTTTTAAATAGTATAAAGGAATATTGAGGACAAAAGAATTTTAGGTTTTATTAAAAGGAATCACAAGACCTAAAAAAAAAAAAAAAAAAAAAAAGAGGAGTAAGATTTTTCTGCACGAAAAAGCATTTGACAAAATCCAACATCCATTCCTACTAAAAACTCTTGAGAGTATAGGAATAAATGGATTATTCCTTAGAATAATCAGGAGCATATATTTAAGACCTTCAGTAAGCATAATATGCAATAGAAATAAACTGCAACCTTTCCCAGTAAGATCAGGAGTGAAACAAGGTTGCCCACTATCACCATTACTATTCAATATAGTACTAGAAATGCTAGCCTCGGCAATAAGAGCCGAGAAAGAGATTCAAGGAATTAGAGTAGGAAATGAGGAAATCAAACTATCACTCTTTGCAGATGACATGATGGTATACTTAGAGAACCCCAAAGACTCTGCTAAAAAGCTATTAGAAATAATTCAGAATTTTAGCAAAGTGGCAGGATACAAAATAAATCCACATAAATCCTCAGCATTCTTATATATCACCAACAAAATGCAACAGCAAGAGATACAAAGAGAAATTCCATTCCAAACAAATGTTGAGAGTATAAAGTATTTGGGAATCCATCTACCAAAGAATAGTCAGGAATTATATGAGAAAAATTACAAAACACTTGCCACAAAAATAAAGTCAGATTGAAATAATTGGAAAGACATTCAGTGCTCTTGGATAGGCCAAGCGAATATAATAAAGATGACAATACTCCCCAAACTAATCTATTTATTTAGTGCTATACCAATCAGACTCCCAAGAAACTATTTTAATGACCTAGAAAAAATAACAACAAAATTCATATGGAAGAATAAAAGGTCAAGAATTGCAAGGGAACTAACGAAAAAAAAGTCAGAGGAAGGTGGTCTAAGTGTACCTGATCTAAAGCTATATTATATAGCAGCAGTCACCAAAACCATTTGGTACTGGCTAAGAAATAGAATGGTAGATCAGTGGAACAGATTAGATACAAAGGACAAAAAAGAGTACATCTATAGCAATCTAATCTTTGACAAACCCAAAGATACCAACATTAGGGACAAAAATTCATTATTCGGAAGAAACTGTTGGGAAAACTGGAAATTAGTATGGCAGAAATTAGATATGGACCCACACTTAACACCATATACCAAGATAAGATCAAAATGGGTCCATGATTTAGGCATAAAGAATGAGATCATAAATAGATTAGAGGAACAGAGGATAGTCTACCTCTCAGACCTGTGGAGGAGGAAGGAATTTATGACTAGAGGAGAAATAGAGATCATTATTGATCACAAAATAGAAGAGTTTGATTACATCAAACTAAAAAGTTTCTGTACAAACAATACTAATGCAAACAAGATTAGAAGGGAAGTAACAAATTGGGAAAATATTTTTAAAAGGAAAGGTTCTGACAAAGGTCTCATTTCCAAAATATATAGAGAACTGACCCTGATTTATAGGAAACCAAACCATTCTCCAATTGATAAATGATCAAGGGATATGAACAGACAATTCTCAGATGATGAAATTGAAACTATTTCCACTCATATGAAAAAGTGTTCCAAATCACTACTGATCAGAGAAATGCAAATTAAGACAACTCTGAGATACCACTACACCTGTCAGATTGGCTAAAATGACAGGAACAAATAATGATGAATGTTGGAGGGGATGTGGGAAAACTGGGACACTGATGCATTGTTGGTGGAGTTGTGAAAGAATCCAGCCATTCTGGAGAGCAATTTGGAACTATGCCCAAAAAGTTGTCAAACTGTGCATACCCTTTGACCCAGCATTGCTGTTATTGGGATTATATCCCAAAGAAATACTAAAGAGTGGAAAGGGACCTGTATGTGCCAAAATGTTTGTGGCAGCTCTTTTTGTTGTAGCTAGAAACTGGAAGTTGAATGGATGTCCATCAATTGGAGAATGGTTGGGTAAATTGTGGTATATGAAGGTTATGGAATATTATTGCTCTGTAAGAAATGACCAGCAGGAGGAATACAGAGAGGCTTGGAGAGACTTAAATCAACTGTTGCTGAGTGAAATGAGCAGAACCAGAAGATCACTATACACTTCAACAACAATACTGTATGAGGATGTATTCTGATGGAGGTGGAAATCTTCAACATAAAGAAGATCCAACTCACTTCCAGTTGATCAATGATGGACAGAAATAACTATACCCAGAGAAGGAACACTGGGAAGCGAATGTAAATTGTTAGCACTACTGTCTATCTACCCAGGTTACTTATACCTTTGGAAGCTAATAATTAATGTGCAACAAGAAAAAGGTATTTACACACATATATTGTATCTAGGTTATATTGTAACACATGTAAAATGTATGGGATGACCTGCCATCGGGGGGAGGGAGTGGAGGGAGGGAGGGGATAATGTGGAAAAATGAATAAAGAAAAAAAAAATTTTACATGTAATTGGGAAATATTTAATTAAATAAATAAAAAATTAAAGATAAAAAAAAAAAAATTTTCTGCACTCCTCTTCTCTATCTAGATCACATCTGGAGTTCTGGGTTTTATATTTTAGTGAAGAAATCAGAACTTAACCATGTATAGGAAAGGGTAATAGGGACATGGAAGGGCTTCAATGCCTTGTAGACATTTACCCCAGGGAAGAGAAAACTCAGGAGGCCATAATAGTTGTCCTAAAGTTTTTGAATGGCTGTCCTGCAGAAGACTTATTCTGATCTTTGAGAGTACAAGTCTAACACACAGTAGAAATTATTTCTGAGTTGTTTGATCACAGAGAACAGAACTAGGATTAATTGGTAGAAGCTACAGGCAGAGAGTCAAATTTAGACGACTTAAGGGGAAACTTCCCAATGGAGCCACCTCAAAGTGGAATGGATTGCCTTGGAAAGTAGTAGTTTTCCTCTCACCAGAGGTCTTCAAGTAAAGGCTGAATGATTAGTTGTAGGGAAACTGAATAAAGAATTTCCAGCTAGGTATGGGTTGAACTAAGTAACCTTGAAATCCTTTCCAACTCTGATTTTCTGTATTTCTGTAATAGAGAAACAGAAATCAAATAGTCTTCCCAAAGGCACACATAAGTCATCTGTAGAATAAGGCTTAGAATCCAAATTGTATTAATTCCAAGCAAAACTGGAAAACAAATATATCTGAGAGCACTAACTTTAGAAGTTTAAAAGTCCTTTCTCCATTAAAAAAGGGGACAATCTGGTAATATCCAGAAAGGACAACATTAATTACATGTATATAGACCATCCTAAATTCCATTATAAACAAAATCTTAAAGAGCCTAACATAATTGTCATGTCTGTATGTATGTCAATAAAAATAGTATAATAAATTCAATAAAAATCTGCTTTATCTGTCAGTATTCTGCCTTAGAGATCTGGCACATGCACAGGCCCCATCAGTTTGTTCCACTGATCCAACCTTTGCACATGAAGAACTCTAGAGAACTTGTTTCTAGAACAATCATGATGATCTTAAGGCCTGAGAGATGGTAGGACATACTTAGACATTCAATAACTGGTTTTGGTTGACTAGCCATGTGACTGGGAGAAGGGATTTTTGTTTTGTTTTGTTTGTTTTAAAGTGACTTTATAGCCAAAATGCTATATAAAAGATTGAATCAGATTCAATGGCCTTCCGTAACTCCTACACTCACAGCATCTGATAAAAGCTCATACTGTCTCTCCAAGAAGGTCGTCTTGGAGTCTTCTCACCTTGAGGACACATGGCCCCTTAAAATAGTTCATATTTGGTCTTCTTATTCTTTTTCTGTACTAGATAAAGAGATTGAAATTTCTAACATTCAGGATTATGCTCCTGAAATATGTGTTTTGGGGGGAAGGAGGAAAATGTTTGTATGTTTGTTATGTAACATGTTCCCAAAGTTACTAAACTGTACTTATTTTTTCCTCAATGGGTCAAAAGAAGGAAGCAAGGAAGATTTTCATTCATTGGGAAAAAAATAAAATGAAATTGAAAAATGAACAAGAGATATGGAACTTTGTCAGAACTTTACCATTTTAAAGAAATAAAATGGACAAAAAAAATTCTCTCTAAAGTTGTCTTTTCTTCCTTATATAAACTGAGTTTCAAAAACCATTGTTATCAGACTCTCTCCTCATTAGTGGAAAGAGGAGATTGCTAGGTTTTCCATTTTGGGGAGAATTCTACAATCTCTTCTCACATTTACAGCTTTTAGCTTGTAGAGAGAAAATGGAAAAGGCCAACTCCTATTAAAGCTGCTGAAGGAAAAGACTGGGATGAAGCCTACAAGTGAGAAGCAGTTTCCATCATGGTCCAATTCCCAGCTTGCTACATGAGAAACTTTGAGGAACTTCCTTTTGGATGACATCTAGGATTCTCTCTTGGTTGAGCTGAGTTACTTTGCCCTCATTGGGTGAGTACTTTCACTCTGTATTGTCTAGTATAAATTTTCCTATTTAGATTTTCTCTGATTTTGTTTTGCTATTGAATTGGATAAATGGATTGATTTGCTGCTTCCTGTGTGTTCACTGTGGAACTGATACTTGGTGGAAAGGAGGTCAAGCTTTAAAGCTTGAGGTCTTGTCCTTCCTCATTAAGAAAAAGTGATCAAAATCATAGCCCCTGGATTAATAACATTCAAAGGAGAAGATAGATATAATTCTATCCTGGTATCCCCTCTCTCTGAGGAAAATAGAATGTCTAAGTTTCTGACCCAAACTTTTGCAGGAAATAAAATCTCCATTGAAGAGGATGGGGGGAGAAGAAGCTAGAAATATCTACTCTATCTTTGGCGTCCAACGTGTGGCTGGCACCCTACTTCCACCGAAGTCCTCCTGTGACCAGGAGATTAGGTGAGTATTCTAATAGAAATAAGGAACTTACCTTGTTAAGGACTAAATCAGCAATCTCTAGTAACTGAGATGGGGCAGATGTTAGGTAAATCCTGGGCCTCAGCTGACCCTGCTCCAACCCCAGCCCCTGCCTCATCTAGCAATGCTATAGAGGATATAATTAAGATAATTGATGAGAAAAGTTTACTTGTTACCATCCCACAAATGAATAATCTCTTACACTCATTGAGTCTCACGTCCCCTTGGTTCTTAAATGAAGAAAAACTACGTATAGATAAATGGAAGCTAGTGGGACTTGAAAGAATTTTACTCAAAAAATGGGAATTGTCAAATTTTCCCAGAGGTATTTTATCTATACAACTTGATTCTATTAGACTTAAGCTATCAAGAAGAGTTTAGAAGAAGGAAGAGTTCTAAAAAGGCACAGAGAAGGAAGCGTGAGGAACAAAAGATAGAAGATAGGCAAACTCAGGACATAGCCAGAGGGCAAGGGGATTTGAATGAGGAATCTGAGGGTGTGGAGAATAAGAATAACCATAACAGCATTTGAACAAATTTCTGCTGCTGCTATCAAAGCATGGGCTTCTCTCTCCAGTAAAAACTACAAGGGTGAGACCTACACAAAAATTGTACAGGGACCAAATGAACCTTGTGCTGATTTTGTGGCACGTTTGCAGACAGCTGTCATACAGGCCAATGGTGAAAATGAAGTAACAGACACTTTGGTGAGGCAACTTGCTAGAGACAATGCCAATGAGGTTTGTAGAAGGATTATACTAGGACTACGTAAGGATGCTCCTTTAGAGGAGATCATAAGACGCTGTGCCACAATGGGCACAAATACCTTTTATAGCCAGGCTATGGTGCAGACTTCCCAAGATCCCAACATGGGGAGACAGGATCCCTTTTGGCAAGGGGTTTCCCGAGAGACTCGTCAATGCTTTCAATGGCATAACGATACTGCAGTCCTACATATGAGGAACAGTCCTGGTTATTCTTATTCTCCACATGCCTTTACAAAAGGAAAATTAGCCATACTTTATATATACATACAATCTTTCAAAATTTTTCTGTAAGTATCCTCTTCATTATTTCTTACACCACAATAGTATTCCACCACAATCATTTCTATAACTTCTTTAGCCATTACCAAATAGGTGGGCATCCCTTTGATTTCCATTTCTTTTCCACCATAAAAAGAGCAACTATAAATATTTTTGTACATATTGGTTCTTTTTCTTTTTTAAAAACATTTCTTAGGTTACTGACATAGTAGGGATATTGCTGGGTCAAAGACTACACAGTTTTACATCTCTTTAGACAATTCCAAATTCCAAAATGACTGAATCATTTCACAATTCTCCCAGCTTTCCCACATCCCCTCCAACATTTTCTTATTTTGTCACATTAGCCAATCTGATAGGCATGAAGTAATAGCTCAGAGTTGCTTTATTTTGCATTGTTCTAATCAATAGTGATTTAGAGCATTTTTTCACGTAAATATAGAGGAGAGTTTTGATTTCTTTGTCTGAAAACTATCTATTCATATCAATTGGTAAATGGCTGGTGTTCTTATAAACTTGACTCGGTTCTCTATATATTTAAGAAATTAGACTCTTACCAGAAAAACTTGGTTTAAAATTGTTTTCCTAATTTTTCACTTTCTTTCTAATCTTGGCAGCTTTGGTTTTGTTTAGACAAAACCTTTTTAATTTAATGTAATCAAAATTATCCGTTTTATATCCCACTATGCTTTCTATCTCTTGTTGGGTCATATATATTTTCCTTATCCATAGATCTGACAGTAAATATTTCATTCTTGCCTATTTTGTTTATAATATCACTTTTTATGTCACTTTTTATGTACCCATTTTGACCTTATCTTGGTATACAGCAGATGTTGGTCTATACCTAGTTATTACTAAAATACTTTCCAGTTTTCCCAGCAGCTTAGTCAAATAGTGAATTCTTGTCCCAAATGGGATAATTGCATTTATTTATCAAACACTAGATTATTAAAGTGATTACCTTCTATGTATTGTATACATAATCTATTCTACTGATCTATTCCACTCTCTTCTCAGTCAGTATCAGAGTATTTTGAATGTCACTTTGTAATACAGTTTGAGACCTGGTACAGCTAAACCCTCTTCCTTTACATTTTTTTTTTCATTCATTTCCTTGATAGTCTAGACTTTTTGCTCTTCCAGATGAATTTTTTTATTATTTTTTCTAACTCTATAAACTTATTTTTGATAGTTATTGCACTTTTAAGAAGTAAATTAATTTAGGTATGATTATCCTACCCATGAACAATTAATATTTTTCCAATTACCTAGATTTGTTATTATTTCTGTGAAAAGTAATTTAGTGTTCTATTCATATAATCCTTTATCTTGACTGGTAGACTCCCAAGTATTTTAAATCATCTACAATTATTTTCAATAGAATTTCTCTTTCTATCTCTTATGTTGAACTTTGTTGATTATATAAATATTATATATATATATATATATATAAAATTATTACATATTATATATCACATATATAATATAAATATATTATAAATATAAAGATGCTTATGGTTAATGTTGGCTTATTTTGAATTCTGCAACTTTGCTAAAGTTGTTAATTCTTTTAAGTAGTTTTTTAATTGATTCTCTAAATGAGGTTTCTTGACCTCTGGCTATCAAAGAATTCTGACCTATCTAAATTCTGAACCAGACAAAATCTATTGGAGAAAAGAAATGCTTTTAAAGACATACCTTTTGCTATATATAATAGCACTGATTAATCATAGTCAAATCCTTTCACTGTTCTCCATACTTTAGACCACCAGTGAAGGTGAGAACTTAAGACTCCCCGGGGAAGTATTCATAGTATAAGGGAAATTCTGACAGACAAAAGACACTTAGGAATAACCAACCAACCATCCAACAATGTTCTGTTTATAAGAACATACTTAAAACATAATGATTCACACAGAGTTAAAATGAAGAATTGGAATATAATTTATTTTGCTTCACCAATACACACCATCATATCATCTCTAAAGAGTAATAGTTATTTTCCTCATTGCCTATTCTAATTCCTTCCATTTCATTTTCTTCTCATTGTTATTGTTAGCATTTCTAGAATAACAATGAATAATAGATTAAATACTACTGATAATAATCATCCATACTTTATCCCCTCACCTTATTGGGAAGATTTCTAGCTTAACACCATTAGAGATAATATTTGCTGATGGTTTTAGTTGTATACTATTTATCATTTTAAGGAATGCTCCATTTACTCCTTTGCTTTCTGATGTTTTTAATAGGAATGGGTGTTATATTTGTTAAAATGTTTTTATGCATTTATTGGGATAATAATATAATTTTCTGTTGGTTTTTTATTGACACAGTCAATTATGCTGATAGATTTACTAATATTGAACTGGACTTAATTTCCTGGTATAAATCCTATCTACTCATAGTGTATGATCCTTGTGATATATTGCTGTCATTTATTTTATTTTAAATGTTTATGTCAACATTCATTAGGGAAACTGGTCTATAGTTTTTGGTTTTTTTGGTTTGGTATCAGTGTTATATTCATGCCATAAAAGGAATTTGATAGCACTCTTTGCCTATGTTTCCAAATAGTTTATATAATATTGGAATTAATTATTCTTTAAAAATTTGGTCCAATTCACTTGTGAATCCATCTGGTCCTGGGAATTTTTTCTTAGAGAGCTCATTAATGGCTTGTCAATTTCTTTTTCTAAGATTGGGTTATTTAAATATTCTATTTCCTTTTCTGTTAAAGATCCATACATTTCACTTAAATTGTCAAATTTATTGTCTTATAATTGAGCAAAATAATTCTTAATAATTGCTATAATTTCCTCTCTATTGGTGGATTCATTCTTATCATTTTTGATACTGAAAATTTGATTTTTTTTCTTTTTTTAACTAAATTAACCAATAAGTTATTTATTGATTTTTTTCATAAAATTAGCTCCTAGTTTTATTTATTAATTTAATTTGTTTTCTTGCTTTCACTTTTATTAATCTCTTCTTTGATTTTCAAGACTTCCAATTTGGTGTTTTACTAGGGATTTTTAATTTGTTATTTTTCTAGGTTTTTGTTTTTTTTTTTTTAGTTATATGTCCAATTCATTGATTTGCTCTTTCTCTATTTTTGTTGATGTGTTTAGAAGATATAAATTTTACCATAACTACTACTTTAGCTTCATCTCATTAATTTTGATATCTTGTCTCATTGTCATCATTCTCTAATGAAATTATTGATTTTCTCTGTTTTGTTTGCTCTTTGATCTATTCATTCTTTAGGATTAGATTATTTAGTTTCCAATTAATTTTTAATCTACATTTCTACTACACTATGAAGTTTAACTGATTTCTTAGCAATACCTGGAGCTAAGAAAAAGTGGCAACAGAATCCAATGAAAATTCCTTGCATCAGGATACTGAGGATATTAAAAGGGAACTAGTACATGAAGAGATGATGGTCTTGTGACCCTGCTACATCCTTATTACATAAATAAAAGAGAGAAAGTTATAAATCATGAAGATACTTTCAATCCATTTTGCTCTTTCACATATACTCACAAAGATCTAGGACTATATGTTAAGATCTCCTGACCTTTGGCTATCAAAGAATTCTGACTTATCTAAATTCTGAACCAGATAAAATCTAATGGAGAAAAGAGGTGCTTTTAAAGACATACCTTTTGCTATATATAATAGCACTGATTAATCATAGTCAAATCCTTTCACTGTTCTCCATGCTTAAGACCACCAGTGAAGGTGAGAACTTAAGACTCCCTGGGGGAAGTATTCATAGTATAAGGGAAATTCCAACAGACAAAAGACACTTAGGAATAACCAATTCATCCAACAATGTTCTGTTTATAAGAACATACTTAAAGAATAATGATTCACACAGAGTTAAAATAAGAGATTTGAATAAAATTTATTTTGCTTCACCAAAACTCCAAAATGTAGAAGTAGTCATGATGATCTCAAACAAGACAACTGGCAAAAATAAAAGTAATGTAGTTGAGAGAAAAATAGAAGAAAAACGATTCTGCTTAGAGGCACTAAAAATAATTCAATGATACTAGTACTATAAATAAATAATAATACATATGTTATAGTCTCTAAGTACTTCAAAGAAAGTTCTCTGGATTATAAACAGGGGTGTGGTAAATGTTTAACAACCGGATCTCCAAAAAATCATCTATGTGTGATGTACTTTTAAGCTTAATCTACATTAACATTTTCTCCATTACTTTCCTAAGTTTAGACAATCAACAAAGCAATAAATCAAGTCCTGAGTTGCAGAGTTTGCCAATTCCCAGGATATCAATGTTATTTCTCAGACTCCTCTGTTTAACCAAGAAAGTTCATTTCTAAGAGAGACAAGTTTTCTGTCATTCTTGTAGTATAACCAGTCTAGGTCTCAGACAAAATTTTTCCTGTATTGTTTTCTCAGTTAGGAGGAATGTTTTTTTGTTTTTCCAAATCAACCAAAGCAATTACAACTTCACTTATGGCATTTCTCATTCTTTGATTCTCACTATAGTTATATATGGATTTGGCTTTACCTCTAGAACTAGATTGTAAGATCTTTGAGGGTTGGCAACCAAACCCTCCGTCTGTCACTTTCTTTCCCCTTGTGTTTGGCATACTTTCCTTAAACATATAATGAATGGCTATGAAAACAAAATTATCAGATGACACTCTTTTCTTTTTTTATTATAGTTTTTTTATTGACAGAACATATGCATGGGTAATTTTTCAACATTGACTCTTGCCATCACTTCTGTTCCAATTTTTTCCTTCCTTCCTTCCACCCCCTCCCCTAGATGGTAGGCAGGATGACACTCTTTTTCAAAGTCCCAAGCAACATTATGAAAATTTTTCCTTGTCAGTGACCTTCTCCCTTCCCTTAATCATACTAGCTTGTCTTCATTGGGTTTCTTATTATTTAAGAAACAATTTCTTAAGGGGAGAAAAATAGTCCATGTGGGAAAGGGAACAAGTCAAAGGTCCTTTGCCAGTCAGCAGTGGGGTCAATCCAGAGAATAGTTGATGCACTTCCAAACTTGAGACCCAGTCTCACAAACAAGCAAAACCCATAACCAATGAAAACTATTTTCCTAATAACAACGCTCAAAGAGAGTCAATGAACCAATATTGCCCCCATTTTATAGATGAGAAAACTGATACTCAGAAAGGTAAAATTGACCTAAATTGAAAATTCCTTCTTGGCAATAACAAATTTACTGATCTGTCTGCAATCCATCTTGACTTATTATCTCTTAGATCTTCCCCAGGTGAAAGTTTTAGATTTCAATCCAAAATCCTTGGTCTCAATTGATAGTCACCTAATTCTAAGCTGATAATTAAGATATTAGACTGCTAAAGATATTAAGATGTGACATTCAGTAGTCATATTTTCCTTCCAAGAGGAGATTCCTGATTCCATCATAAGCTTTCAAGATCCAAAAGGGTGAATTTGTGTTTGTGGAATGATGACTAGTTTTGGAAGGGGGATGAGCAGAGAAGGAGGAGAAAGCTATCAAAGTCACACAGAAGGCCATGCCTGCCTTTAGGGGCTTTCTTTTCCTAGCCCTAATTTGGACTTGAGAGCAAATTTTTTTTAAGTTAGCTTTTAGTCATGCCCATACAAGTTTCTGACATTGTCAGGGCAGAATATGTCTCTGAAATGTTTCCTCTTGCTATGGTTGCAAAAGCTTATCCATAGATAGCAAAACAGGAAGGAAAAAAAAAAAAAAACGCAAGAAAACAAAAACCTGATTTAAATATAGGACATCAGCATTGCTACTGAAGATTGTCATTTGCCCCAAAAGTAAATTAAAGTAATGGCAATGAACAATTTCTTGCATAGATAAATGTACATAGAACAAAGAGCTGGCAAGACATTTCAGTGATATCTAATAGAATCCTCTCATTTTTTATCTAAGAAGATTAAGGTCCTTAAAAGTTAAGTGATTTATTCAAAATCACTTATTCAGTGATTTTTCAATTTCATCAAGATATGTCCTTTTATACTTTGTGTATTTGACAATACCACTTATATTTTCCTGATTTGTTAACTTATTATTTATTTCTGATATCATGTTTAGCTTTGATAACAAACTTGATACTTTGAAACAGAAAGAGTCCTGGACTTTAAATCAAGAGATTTGGGCTTGAGTCTTGTGTAATTTGATGCAAGTCACTTTTTGAATTTCAGTTTTCTCACTTCCAAAAAGTAGAGGTAAGGATAATATGGGCTACTATGGGATCAAAGTATTTTATAACTATGAAACATGAGATAAATATGAATTATTGTGATTACATCCTAGAAAATATAGGGCCTATTTCCAAGAGTTAACAACCAGAAGGAAGATGAGACAGGGTAAACACATCTTACACAGCTCACAAGTGATCATGACCATTTCATTTGTAAATTCACATTTCTCAAAGCAGGTTGGTGCTATGAAAAGAGTACTGAAGAAAGAAGATGTAGGTCCAAATCAAGATTCTACCACCTACTTGATTGTGATTAGTTATTTCCTCAGTTTTCTCATGCAAAATGAAGGTGGTTGAATTAGATGACCCCTAAGGTCCATTCTAGCTCCAAATCTATTGTCCTAATATCCTAAACTGAAATGTTTCCCTATTTCTCCTAGAATCACATGTTCTCAAATGTAGGACATTTTCTCACCTCTAATAAAAAAAGATTTTAGGGCCAAACTCCAAAAAGTTCCACTAGAGGGCAGTTTTCCCAGACTCCTGCTATATTAAGATAATTTTTTTCTGGACCACATCTTATTTGGTCATTTTTCTGTTTTCAAACATATCCCACTTAGAATTTAGGAAAAAACTCTAAATCTATTGACATGTTTTCAATCCAACTTGGCACAACTGTGCATACAACATTTCAATTTTGAGGATTCAGGATTCATTTTCCCCAAACCTCTAAATAAAGATCAAGTGTGTCCAAAATGCATCAAATTTCTCCCATGAAGCAACAAGCAAAATATATGTCTCTCTGTGTTGATATCTTCATACAAAATTAAACATCATGACTGTAACTTTGCATATCTGAATGAAGTTATACCACCTAGAGACATTTAAATGATAAAATATCTAGAACCAGAAGGCAAATAGTATATTTAAAATAATTTCACTTTGTAATTAATTTCAACCAGTAAATCTCAGCTTTTCAATTCATAAAATGGGAACAGTTTCTCTTTACCTCACAGGAATGATGTGAATATCATTAGCAAAATATTTGTAAAACATTCTCAGAAAACTTTTACATCAAAATGGGGAGGGGAAAGTGGAGAAAAAAAGCAAAATGCAAACTGTTGCTTCTTTCTTCCCTAATTTCTCAATCTGATCAGATAACACATGTCCACACATCCAAGCCTGAGAGGGCTAGCAAGTAGATTTGTTTTGGTTTCAAGGGTCATGTGTGTGCAGTTTTTTTAAAAAATAATTCTAAGGTATTTAAATATATGAGTACAATCACATCACCTAATTAAGCATATAGTACAACTGTGAAGTAGCTTCTGCCTCAATGAATTTAACCAAAGTGACAGTAAAAGACTTAGGCATGTCTGAACAAAACATCTCATTCCCCCACCCCGCCTTCAGAAGGTCAGTAACATTACTTGGCAATGTGACAGGGCAAGCTGTGGTCTATGCGGGCATTTTTTAAACATTTCTGAATGGATTCAGCTCATTGCATTATATTACTCATAAACTTTTTTTTTTTAACTTAGAAATAAAGAGTAATTCTACATCTTGGCTTTGCTCAGACACTGGCTATTTGTTAAGATCTACCTTTAAAACTTTTTCTATCTACCACCATGCCCAAAACAAACTTATTTATTCATGTCTACATCTGGAATACCTGCTTCATTTGGAAATAAACTGAAATATGCATGATAATTTCCACTGGGTTAGTTCGTACACATTCAAACACACTTTTTGTCAATGAAACATTTCAAAAAAGGTTGTCACACCTAAATTATTGCATAACCTGAATGTTTCTGGACATATTCATATTCATGGAATATGAAATTGGTTCTCCAACTAATATTAATGTGATAATGTGATTTCATGGTTTGAAGAATTCCTCCATCAAAGTAGATTACAACACCCCCATTACTTAGTCGATAAGTATGTTGTCTAAATATGTCTAAGTATGTTGTTTAAATTTTTAAGTGGTCAGATGACTTGCCCATGTTCATATGGCTTGAATCAAAGGCAGGATATGAATGCAGATCTTCTTGCAACATTCTATCATGCAGCGATTCTAATATCTCTGGGTAGATTATACTAAATAACCTGATTATTATTAACCAACAGAAGATTTCATAAACATTTGTAATGCTCAGATCTTGTTTGTATCAACAAATTAAGTCAGCAAACATGTATTAACCTACTATGTGATAGATATTGTGCTAATAGTTAAGGATACATAGTTAAAAAATAAAAAAAATTAATGCACATAAATTTAATTTTAATTTGAAATAGGTAAAAGGAGAGAATGAGTTTTGGAGACAATTTTCAAAAAGATTCCTGGGCTTCATTTACAATATGAAGCTGGATAGCTTTATTTATTGATAATAAACTATAATTCTGCAAACCCTATATTCCATTATATAGGGTTGTAACACAAAGTTTATGAAGTTAGAATTTAAACTCACTATTCCTAAAACTGAATTCATCATGTCTCTTCCTACCAAAGACTTCCTCCTTGCTCTAATGTTAATTGTTCTGTTGACATATCACCCAAACTCAAAGCCTCAGTCATTTTAGATTCATTCCTCCCTCTCTCATTTCCCACATCCAACCTAAGACCATGTCTTATTGATTCCAGTTCTAAAATACCTCGTATATATGCTCCTTCCTTTCCACTTCTATTTCAATCACCCTAGTCAACATATAATAGAATTAAGAGCTGGAAGTGAGTTTAGGCATTGTTATATATGTATAAACATATATATATATATATATATATATATATATATATATATATATATATATATATATATATATATATAAACTACAGTAAACTGGATTATTCAGCATTCCTCCATATATCCTTTTGTTTTTAATCGTCTTGCCCTTTTTGAGATTTTCCTTGCTATCTCCTTTTCCTACTCCTTCCAGTTTTTTTTGTGAACCAGCAGAGTATAATAGAGAGCTAAATTTGAAGTGAAAAGATCTGAATTCAAATTCTACCCAAAAAATTTCCATATGTTGGAAGGAATCTCAACTGCCATCTAGTCCAACCCACATATGGAAGGAATTCTTACTATAACATACTTGAGAAGTAATCATAGCATGTGACTATAGATAAGTCACTATATTTCTCAGAACCTCAGTTTTCTTTAAAAATAGGAATGATATTAATATATATAAGCTACATAAGAGATTTCTGAGGAAAACAATTCATTTTACAAATCTTTAAGCACTATATAGAACATATGATCATCTTTGCATGTTGAAATAACTCTTCCTTCAAGACCAAATTCAAGTGCTATATTTTTCATAAAATTTTTCCAGACATTATCAGTGAGAAGTGATGTCTCTCTCTTTGAATATCTCATAACATTTTGTTTTGACCTTACCTTCATACTTCTCATATTCTTTCTTGTCATATTATGCTTGTATGTGAAAATATCCCCATTCCCCTCACCCATGGTAGAATATCAAACAATCAGAAAACTGTAGTTCAAATCTCTTGTCTAATAGTTATTACCTGAGAGCACTTGGGTATATTACTCAGTCTCCCCAGATCTCATTTTTTTTTCATCTATCAAATGAAGGGTTTGAACTAGACAACCTCTGATGTCCCTTCTAGACCCAGATCTATGATTCTAATGCCAGGAGCATGAGTTTTTCCTTTACCTTTCTATTCTTAATATCTAACATGGTTTCATATACATATTAAACATTTTTAATAAAAAGAATTGAATTCAATAAGAAAAATTCAGATCAGTATTAATCAAAACTGTAAAACCACTATATCCTTCCAATTATTTCATTAACAACTGTCTGTACAGTCTACTGATTATAGCCACCATCAAAATAAATAACAAATTAGAAGGACAATGATTAGACATTATATGTTATGACAAAAATTCCAACACAAACTAGTTGTAGATGCTAAAAAAAAAAAAAAAAAAAAAAAATTTAAGGGAGAAAAAAAAAATCAAAGGTGTTGATTCAGCATTAAAGTGTAAGTAAAGCTGTGGTAATTCACCAAAAAAGAGAATTTATAGAAAGAGAGGAATCATTTCAGTAGCAGGGACTGAAGAGCAAAAAAAAATAAGCAAAGAACAGTCAATCAACAAGCATTTATTAAGGGCCAATTAGTAGGTACTTTCTAAAATAAAATTAAAAAATACTTATATTACATAAATTATTTTCAAAAATTGAGAAAGAAAGCAATCAGATTCCTTTAATGAGACAAATGTAATTTAATACATAAACAAGAAATGATTAATAAAACAATAGACCAATATTGTTCAAGAACATAAATAATTTTTTTAAATAAAATCTTGGCAAAAATTAAAATCCTAATTAAAATTTTAATTAAAAAAAAAAACAATTCTCATTGATTAAATTCAATTTATACCAGGGATGCAAATGTGGTTTAACTTAAATAAGACAACTGATAAAATTAACATTTTAAACATCTAAAAAATCATTATTTCAATAGATGTAAGAAAAAAAACTTTGACAAAGTACAAAATGTATCTTTATTAAGGTCTCTATAAACTACAAACATAGAGGGATCTTTTCTTAATATGGCAAGGAATCAAGAAAGATCTATCTAAACAAGAATCTTTCTAAAACCAAGAGCCAATCCAACCATTCTGGGGAGCAATTTGGAATTATGCCCAAAAAGTTATCAAACTGTGCATACCCTTTGATTCAGCAGTGCTACTACTGGGATTATATCCCAAAGAAATACTAAAGAAGGGAAAGGGACCTGTATGTGCAAGAATGTTTGTGGCAGCCCTTTTTGTAGTGGCTAGAAACTGGAAAATGAATGGATGCCCATCAATTGGAGAATGGTTGGCTAAATTATGGTATATGAATATTATGGAATATTATTGCTCTATAAGAAATGACCAGCAGGATGATACAGAGAGGCTGGGAGAAACTTACATGAACTGATGTTGAGTGAAATGAGCAGAACCAGGAGATCACTGTACACTTCAACAACGATACTGTATGAAGATGTATTCTGATGGAAGTGGATATCTTCAATATAGAATCAGCTACACCCAGAGAAGGAATACTGGGAAATGAATGTGGACTACTTCCACTTTTGTTTTTCTTCCCAGGTTATTTTTGCCTTCTGAATCCAACTCTTCTTGTGCAACAAGAAGATTGTATGGTTCTGCACACATATATTGTATCTAGGATATACTATAACATATTTAACAAGTATACGACTGCCTGCCGTCTAGGGGAGGGGGTAGAGGGAAGGAGGGGAAAATTCGAAACAGAAGTGAATACAAGGGATAATGTTGTAAAAAAAAAATTACCCATGCACATGCACTGTCAAAGAAATTATAATTATAAAATTAATTTTAAAAATTAAAATAAAATAAAAAATTTAAAAAATAAATAAAACCAAAGAGCCACTAGGACAGAGGGATTTTTAGGAAAAAAGGCACACTAATGCATTGCTAATGGAGATGTGATTATGTACCATCATTCTGGAAAGCAGGTTTGAATTATGCAAAGATAATGACTAAAACATCTATCCTCACTGACTTAGAAGTTTCACATCTTATTATAGACTCCAAACAGGTCAATGACCAAAAACAAAGACTTTTTGTACACTAAGATCAGCACTTTTGTGTGGTAGCAAAGAAGTGGAAACAAAGTAGATGATCATAGATTGAGGAATATTTTAGGGGAAAAAAAAAAGTTGTGAAATATGAATGTAATGGAATATTATTGTTCTGTAAAAATCAATGAATGTGATTAATGCAATGAAGCATGGAAAATATATCAACTGATACAAAGTGAGTTAAATACAGCTAAAAAAAAAAATAGGAAAGCTTAGGAGGGAGACATCCTACTTTAGTCTGGATTTCAACTTTGAGAAAGGATAAATGAAGTTCTAAGTTTTCTTCAGGATCACACAAATCTTCAGATTCTCTCTAGAAAGAAACAAAGACTTAAGAAGTCAATGACTAGAAGAGCCCATACCTTGATATGTCCCTATTTTCCAGTTTACCATGCTAGAGACTTAAGGGAGTTTTTCCCTTAGATGATATCAAAGATCTCTCTTATATTGAAGCTGAGCTATTTTTCTCCCAGAATGAATTCCATGAATTATCTGGTACATTCTAAAGTGAAGCTTTTCTGATTTCTATTTATCATTAGTTTGGATAAATGGATTTATTTTCAATTGACTATGAATGATGGTCTTTGTGTAATAGGCATTTGTCTAGAAGGCAGTCAAGATATATAGCTTGGGGCTACAATAGTGTAAATGAGAATGATGGCAATAACAAAACAATCAAAACTGAATACTACAGAATTGAAATAAGAAAAGGCATCTCCCTCCACTTCTATGCATAAATGGGAGGCAATTACTGTGGTAAACTACTTGTAATACCAGATTTCTTTGATACAGGGTACAGTTTTGAAGAAATTTTCTTTTTTTCTTCATATTTTATTATGAGATAGATAACTGGGAAAAAAGGTTGGGGAGGAAATACAGTGGGAAATATAGACAATATGACAAAATATTTTTAAATTATTTTTACAAAAGAAAAGAAAATATCTCATGAACCAAAGTAAAGGCATACAAAGTAAACATGAGGGGCAGCAAAGTACAATGGAAAAACCACTACACCTGGACACAAGTGAAACTGGGGGGGAAGAGGGGGTAGAATCTTTTCCCTGACACTGTATAAATTTGTACAAGTCCCAGAACCTCTCAGTTGCTTCATCTGTAAATCAGGTTTGAGTCATAACTCATATATATACAGCAACTAAAAGTTTTCCAAGGACATTACATGTGTAATCTCATTTGAGCTTCACAATAACCCAATAAGGAGGGTACTACTGATGGGACACAGCTCCTAGGGGAAATGTGTCAGTGTCCAATTCCACAAACAATGTTGGCTGTCAAATAACAATCTGTTGTTCAGTAATAACAAAGTTTCTGAGATAATAATGAGGTGCATACCAAACCATTCTTCAGCTCCACCTCTGAGACCACTCCTCAATTCTACCTCTAAGCCATATTAGTGATATGAAGCACCTGGTCTCTCTTTTTCCTATAAATTTAACTTTTTGCTCCTGGTTCTTTACTAAATCTTTTTGGAACTTAGCTTGCTCCAATTGGCATTACAATTACAATAAACTTTGCCCCTTGACTTGGAGATGAGTTCAAGCCTGAAAATTCTTTTGAAACACCTCATGACACCAATCTGATTCCCAAATTTGGGGAAGTCTCCTTTTGAACCTCAATACTACCAGTATCCCCATATTACAGAGGAGAAAACGGAAGTTCAGAAGTGATTTGTCCAGTATCATAAAGCTTGTATCCAAATCAGAATTTGAACTCAGGGCTTCCTGATTCCTAGTCTAATAATATCTGTAGTAATTAACCCATAGGTGTCAGTGAATACTGTTGCAAACCTTGAAGTATTGATCTATTTATTGTTATTGATCTGTTTTTTGTTATAGTTAAGAGAACTATTTATTAGTTCTCATATTTTTAGTGAAGTTCAGACAGAAAAGGTCCTGTGCCACTATCCAGCTATTTAGGATTCTATAGATTAATTTTTTTTTTTGCACAGGCAGAGCTTCCTTTCATAGAGGAAAAAAAGTAAGAAGTAGGCTCACTGAAAGAATTTTCGGTATAACTCCAGAATAAGAAAAGAAAACAGAGATGTTATGAGCTTCCTCCTATTCCTGGGAAACTTGATCTTCTCAACTAGAACTCTTTAGTTTGAAAGGCTTTTTTTTTTTTTTTTCCATGAAGTTTGGAGATTGTGAGCAATTGGGATGACAATATCTAGTTTAAAAAAGAAAATTTTCTGATATTTTTATAAATCAATTTTATGTACAGGCAATTGTAGGCAAAACTTCAGTGTGTGACAATAGTTTAGTTTCAGTATTTGGGGTATTTTGAGATTTGCATTTAGTGTATGTCAGTTCGTGACAGACAAAATTTTTGGTGTATAATTCTAGCCAGTCAGTCACATCTTGCTTAAAGGTACTAAACTTTTTTTTTTTTATTTTAATTTTATTTTATAATTATAACATTTTTTTTGACAGTACATATGCATGGGTAATTTTTTACAACATTATCCCTTGCACTTACTTCTATTCAGATTTTTTCCCTTCCTCCCCCAACCCCCTCCCCCAGATGGCAAGCAGTCTTATATATGTTAAATATATTACAGTATATTCTAGATACAATATATGTGTGTAGAACCGAATTTTTTGTTGCACAGGAAGAATTGGATTCAGAAGGTAAAAATAACAGTTTACACTCATTTCCCAGTGTTCCCTCTCTGGATGTAGCTGATTCTGTAAGGTACTAAACTTTACAACCTACAGTGATACTAGTAAGCATAATTATTAATATTTTTATTATCCATCAAACTTGATGTGAGTTAGAATGTCCATATATGTCCTCTCCAAATGACAGTTTCCTCAGCATCACCTAGGAGCCATACTTAACATCAATAGTAACCCTAGACCACCATAAAGAAAGCCTTGGAGCTCAGTCAGTCTATCAGCATCTAAGCTATTCTCTTTGAACCTCTGCCCCTGGACATGTGCAAGATGCCACAGCAGCTGCCACATGGCATGCAAAAGGGAGCTGATTAAACTCAGCAAAGCTAAAGTACATGCTATAAAGGCCCTGTTGGGCCTTGTGCACAGCAAAGCTTCTGACTGGGTCGCCAAAGCCAGGCGGCCTACTTCAGACAGAGGAAGGCTCCCTGGAGAGCAGGAGAGCCCCCGGTCCCCAGAGTAAGGGGGCAAAGCCACAAACAGCACTTGTGTCCTCAGGGTGGCTTGGCCCATGCGTCATTCATTGGGTAGCTTTGCAGCCACGCTCAAACATGAATAGCAGTGTCGTCAGAAGAGGCAGCGGCAGCACCTTCTAATACCAAGGACAAAAATAAATACTCTAGCATGCATGAGACACCCAGGTCAAGAGGGTCCTCTTGAGTTTTAAATTCTCAGCAGTCTAAGGGTGGGTCTTCTGACCAGGTGTTCACTAGGGAACCAACAAGTCAGGGCATCAGTCAGGGCATTATGTGAGTAGGTATAATAAAGGCTTTTAAGATTACACGTGGCTGTTCTTTTTTTTTTTTTTTTCTGTTTATTTAATTTTTATTTTATTTTATAATTATAACTTTTTTTTTTGACAGTACATATGCATGGGTAATTTTTTACAACATTATCCCTTGCACTTACTTCTGTTCAGATTTTTTCCCTTCCTCCCCCAACCCCCTCCTCCAGATGGCAGGCAGTCTTATACATGTTAAATATATTACAATATATTCTAGATACAATATATGTGTGTAGAACCAAATTTCTTGTTGCACAGGAAGAATTGGATTCAGAAGGTAAAAATAACAGTTTACACTCATTTCCCAGTGTTCCTTTTCTGGATGTAGCTGATTCTGTCCATCATTGATCAATTGGAATTGGATTAGCTCTTCTCTATGTTGAAGATATCCACTTCCATCAGAATACATCCTCGTACAGTATCATTGTTGAAGTGTATAATGATCTTCTGGTTCTGCTCATTTCACTTAGCATCCATTGATGTAAGTCTCTCCAAGCCTCTGTGTATTTTTCCTGTTGGTCATTTCTTACAGAACAATAATATTCCATAACATTCATATACCATAATTTACCCAACCATTCTCCAATTGACGGACATCCATTCATCTTCCAGCTTCTAGCCACTATGAAAAGGGCTGACACGTGGCTGTTCTTGAGCGCGCTACCAGTTATTAAGCTATAGATTCAAGAGATCGTGGCCAGAGACCTTTGAAGGCCTCAGAGAAGGCGAGTCAGGTACAGTTGACACTGCAAAGGTCAGTGGTCAAAGGTACTCTGTTGGGCCTAGGACAGACTGGTAATAGTAATTGCCTGATGGCAAGAACAAGAGCAATGTCTTTTTTTTTTTTTTTTTTTGGTCTTTTATTTTGTTTTTTCTTTTTTATTATTAAAGCTTTTTAATTTTCAAAACATATGCATGAATAACTTTAACCCTTGCAAAACTTTATGTTCCAATTTCCCCCCACTTCCTCCCTTGGATAGCAAGTAATCTAATATATGCTAAACATGGTAAAAATATAGGTTAAATCCCAGCTACACTCAGCAAAAGAACTCTAGGAGATGACTATGAACCACTACATATAATTTCCAATCCCTCTAATTTTGTCCACCTGCATTTTAGATTTCCTTTATAGGCTAAATGTACACTATTTCAAAGTCCAATTCTTTTTGTTCAGCAAAACAACTGCTTGGTCATGTATACATATATTGTATTTAATTTATACTCTAATATATTTAACATATATTGGTCAACCTGCCATCTGGGGGAGGGGGAAGGAAGGGAAAAATTGGAACAAATAGTTTGGCAATTGTCAATGTAGTAAAATTACCCATTCAAATATCTGGTAAATAAAAACTATTAGATATGAAAAAAATATATATGTAGGTTAAATCCAATTTACGCAAACATATTTATACAATTATCTTGCTGCACAAGAAAAATCAGATCAAAAGGGGAAAAAAATGAAAAAGAAAATAAAATGCAAACAACAAAAAAAAGAGTGAAAATGCTCTGTTGTGAACCACACTCAGTTTCCACAGTTCTCTCTCTGGGTGCAGATGACTCTCTTCATCACAAGACTATTGGAACTAGCCTCAATCATCTCATTGTTGAAAAAGAGCCAAGTCCATCAGAATGGATCATCATATAATCTTGTAGTCTGATTCTGATTCATGTAAATGAGTGATGTCTTTAACAAGTAATTTTCTATACTATATTTCCCCTCTCTTTTCTAGTTTATCCTTCAGAATTCCTTTTTATCTTGGCCTTTACTAATATTATTAGGTCTAAACTTCTAACTCTACTTATTCAATTTCTCCAAGTAATGACTTGGTTAACTTATTCACTTGTGATTTTTTTTTTCCTTCCTTGCAGACAGCATGTAAGGTTTCATTGTTCAGCAAGCTGTGCTTTCTCCTTGTTCACGGACACCATCCCCAAAGCCCCCCAACCCCCACTCTTCCCCTCTAGACAGGACTAGTCTATCAAGGTGAAAATAACACTTACACCGGGAACCAAATTCTCCTGTCAGATCCACACAGGAGGCCCCTGTTGCACAATCTACCCAGCTTCCTTATGCAATAGAGATTCAACTCTCAGATATGAATGAGATCCAGACTGTAGATCAGTGGGGAGACTAACTTCTGCCCTTAATTTGGGCCAAAGAATACTTATCTCCTCGTTCCCAGCTTCTTCTCAAGTTGCAGGGAGAGCTGGGGAGATGTAAATATGTAAGCCAAACCCAATACCATATTCACATGAGTTATCCCTTTCAGAAGGCCAACTCTACTCAGTTCCCTTATCACTGTAAGTGCCTGATTCAGCTCCTTCCTCTAAAAGAGCCAATAGCAAGAAATAGCAGCTCTATGCACTCCCAGGGCATCAGGAATTATTGCCATATTCTGCTTTTTTTGTTTGAGCCATTTGATGTGTGGGACCCACTTTGGGCAAAGGTTGTCTATCTCCCTTTCTTACAACCATGAGCTGTGTTTAACCCCATTGCCTCCCTCAAAGGATCTTTTAGGCAGCAAATGGAAGCAGCATGGAAAACAGACAATTGTTGTTTAATATTTATCAAATGCCCATAAGGGCTGGGCACTGTACAAAACTGCCATTTCAATTTTATGAGAATTTTTGCAGAAAAATGCAGTAGCTAAAGCTCACTACTGTGAATACAGCTAGAAGATGAAATCTTTAGATAATTGAGTTTTTCTGTTTCTCAAGCTTTCTGGTTTCCTGATGGAAAGCAACCATCAAAAGTAATGGTCAACCACTTTGTGGTCTCTATTTCCATATCTATAAAATGGAAATTTTTAATATCCGATTCCCTCTCAGAATAGTTATATCAAATGAAATGTGTGTGAAGTACTTTGAAAACTTTTGTCAATATGAAACTTTCTGTTTGGCATTCAAAGCTCTATTTAACCTTTCCTCTTTTCCAGACTCTCCTTACATCTCCACCACCTCTCACCTTTTCACCATTTCACTTTTCTCCCTCAATATCCCTGTATATGTGTCTCTGTCTCTTTCCCTCTCTCAACTCTGTTTCTCTCTCTGACCTTATTGTTCCATTAACAAGATATCCCCATCTCTCTAAGCATTTTCATAGGCTCATGTTTGGAAAGCTCTCTTTTCGTCCTTATCTTCTTTCAAGTCCCAGATAAAATTCCGGTTCTTGGTCATTGTTTGGACTTGATTGGCTCAGAGTGAATGTAAATAGCAAATGTTTCCGTTTAGGCAGAAATCTTAAGGGTCGCTCCTCCCAGATTGGTTTTTATTGTGACTAAGTAAAAGACTAGCCTTAATCACTAATTAGGTGTTGCCTTAGACTGAGACCCGTTAAAGACCTTAGCTTAAAAAGGTAAAGGTTGGGATAGCTAGATGGTACAGTGGATAGACCATCAGCCCCGAGTTTAAAAATTGACCTCAGATACTTAACACTTCCTAGCTGTGTGAACCTGGGCAAGTAACTTAATCCCAATTGCCTCAGGAAACAAACAAACAAAAAAAGTATCCCAGGTATCTCCACTGCATCCAGGGCCATCTCTAGGCATCCAGATCTGTGTCTTGCCACTTAATCCAGATGGTTCTGGAGGGGAAAGTGAGGCAGGTAACCTTGCACAGTTTTCTTCACCTCCCTGATATCATGCTCCTCTTGGAGAATGAAGGACAAATAACAAAATCCCCAATTCTAAAAGAATTCTTTCCCATTCTCTCTATTCTAGTGCTTTTCCTCTGTTGATATCATCTGCAATTTATTCTACATATAGTTTATGTACATAGAATTATTTCTCAATAGACTATGAGTCTTTTGAAAGTGAGCATTGTTTTCTGCTTTTCTTTGTTTCCCCGGTACTTAACTCAATTCCTGGCACATAGTAGGCATTGAATAAATGTTTATTGACTAACTGACTGGCATTCAGCCATGGATATATTCAGCAATTTAACAAGCACATTCAGTATATGTAATAAAGAATTTACAGCACGCACAACCCAGAGATCAAACAAATAACCCTGATGTACACAGACACACAAAAGGGTACATGGGTCACCCCTACTTGAATATTCAAAAACTCCAAAGGACCTGTGACTTCATCAATGTAAAGTTGCTTCCAATGTTGCAACTTATGATACATTCATGCCTGCCCACTCCAGTGACTTTTGTCAATGTCCTCCCATAGCTTTTTCCCAGGGGTCCAAAACAACATACCTATGGATATCAAGAAGATACTAGCAGAATCTTCAGATTTCCAAACTGCTATCCTTTGACCTCTCTATGTGACTAGGCCATCATTTTCTAACATATATGTCTCTGATGATGAGGAGGAGGAAGAGGAGGAGGAAGAGGAGGAAGATGAAGAGGAGGAAGAGGAGGAGGAGGAGAAGGTGATGATATAATGGTATGGACTCACTTTGATGTTAATTATAGCATTTATATGACACTTTAATTTTCGCAGAGGATTTTATGTATATTATATCATTTGATTCTCAAAACCCTGGGAGGTAGGTACTATTATTATTATCCTCATTTCATAAATGCCAGAATTTCCCAGGATTACAAAGGAGGTATCTGAGGCAGAATTCAATCCCAGGTCATCTTGATTCCAGATCTGGAGCTCTCTCTCCAACACTAGTATATGTAACATTTTTAAGATTTGTAAAACATTTTTTTCAAATCTTTTGAGGTAGGTGATACCTATTTTCTAGATGAGAAAACTGAGTCTCAGAGATGTTAAAAGAGTCACACAAGTAAGGAAATGTCAAAGTCAGATCTTATACCTAGATTTTCTGAATCTCTTCTTTCTACTATCTATGATGTAAGTTAACTCTGAAGAGTTCTTACTTTGTTTTTCATGATACTAGTTGAGGTTTTCTTGGCAAAGATACTGGAGGTGACTTTATACAGCCCTCTGTCACTTAAATCCAATTCACTTGTATGTCATGCCTCACCTTCCTGGTGTCATGGTCCTCTTCAAGAAAAGCTGGCCTGGAATTGGTCAGTTGGAAGGTTTTTTCCTTCATTCCTTCCTTCTTTCTTTCCCTATTTCCTTTCCCCTTTCTTTCTCCCTCCCTTCCTTCTTCCTTTTCTCCCTCCTTCCCTTCCATCCTCCTTTTCCTCCCTTCTTCCTCCATTTCTCCTTCATTCTTTTTTCCCCTCCCTCTATCCCTCCATTCCCTTCTTTCTTCCTTCCCTTTTTCCTTCTCTCCTCTTTTTCCTTCCTTACCCCCCTCCTCCCTTTCTCCCTCTGTCCATATAGAATATCATATCTTTACTTCCACGTATTTTTAAAAACATTTTTTCCTCTTTTGCACCTCTGAACACTCCCAAAATATCTTGGGATTTACTAGCTAGATTTCTTTCTAAAGGACCCAGATCTTAAACCAAAACCAATCTGATTCTAATTGACCACCAATAGGTCCTAGGCCAAACCCCATTTGGTCATTATTTAGATCCTGATCCACTAAAATTGAATGTAAATAGCAGTCTTTTCTGCTTTAGCCAGAAACCCAGAGGGTCTTCCCCTTCCCAATTCATTCATTCATTTAGATTTTTTTGGACTAGGCTAAAGAGAAGATTCTTTGTCTCTACTGCTACTCAGACTTAATCTGAATGGGAGCTGCCTCAGTCAAACTGAGGCCTGTTGAAGACCTTAACTTAAAAAGGTTAAGGTCTCCTATTATATCCAAGGCCATCTCATGTCATCTTGATCTATATTTTGCCACTGGAACCAGATGGGTATGGAGAGGAAAGTGAGGCAGCCCTCCTTCAAACCCAATTCAGTTGTATGTCATGGCATCACTTTGCTGATGTCATGGTCCTCTTCAAGAATGAAGGACAAACAATAATAACAATTTCTAGTTTATTAGAAGGAAGATCCAGCATCCAAAGGGAAATGGATTGATTTCTAAAGTGGGACAGTCATCAAAGGTACAAAATCTTCGACCTTCACACTGCTCCAGTGCTAATGACCATGGGCTTCTAGTGGGTTCAAACAAAGCAGTAGGATGACAAAGGACTAAGTAAGTGAATGCTACTACATGCTAGGCTATATAGGCTATATACTATATGCAACCTAGCACTTTGACCCTTCAAACTGCAGTTAAGAGAAATGACTAATTATTACAAAATATAAATTTTGCTCATTGATTTATATAAACAAATATATCTGATTAATATTTAATTATTTTAAAGTATCCGTGGTCTTATCAAAGTTGGGAAGGAAGGGAGGGAGGGAGGGAGGGAGAGAGGAAGGAAGGGAGGGAGGGAGGGAGAGAGGAAGGAAGGAAGGAAGGAAGGAAGGAAGGAAGGAAGGAAGGAAGGAAGGAAGGAAGGGAAGGAGGGAAAGAAGGAAGGGGAGGGAAAGAGGGAGAAAAGGAGGGAGAGAGGGAGGAAGGAAAGAAAAAATAGCATTCTTTGGTCTGTTTTCAGATGCCATCATTTCTTTCTCCAGAGGCAGATAACATTTTTCATCATGACTTCTTTGGAGAGTCTTGGATTGTCATAGTGCTAAAAATTGCCAAGACATTCAGTTGTTCATTGTGCAATATTGCTGTTACAATGTTTTCCTTGTCCTGGTCACTTTACTCTGGGGCTTAGTCCATACAAATATTGCCAGGTTTTTCTGAAGTCATCCTGCTTCTCATTTCATACTACATAATAATATTCCATTACAATCATATACCACAACTTGTTCAGTCATTCCCCAATTGATTGGCATCCCCTCAATTTCCAATTGTGGAAATTCCACTTCCAAAAAGTGGCCCTTCCACATTTAATGCAGCCTTATATGGTATTAAGAGGTTTGGAGTGACACAACAAACTAACTCAAATTGAGTTTACAGGCAATAAAATCCCCAAGTATTTTTTTCAAAACATCTTTTGTCTAACTATGCATTTACCATCTTGCATTGCTGATTTGGTTTTTTGTGTACATGTATTTAATTGATCCCTACTAAATTGCAACTTATTTGATTTAGCCAAAGCTGTACCCTGTCAAGATCTTTTGGGGTTCTGACTCAATCACGCAGTGTATTGACTGAGCTTCCCAACTTTATATCATCTGTCAATTTAATGAGTATGACATCTATGCCTTTTTAGAAAACATTGATTAAAAGAATTAAACTACATAAATCCAAGCAAAAATTACTTTTATGAATCACTAGAAGCCTTCTTTCACACTGACAATGAACTAGTAAAAACTACTCTAAAATAACAAAACTAGCAAAAGGAAATGAGTTTAGATTTGATAACCTATTCTTAAAGAACCTTTAGAAGATTGACCAGTACTCCCAACACATTTCTGATAATACCATGAAGAAGAAATATTCCTTCTACCACAAAGGATTGGTGTCCAGGCAAAATCAAGTAGAAAAGGTAGTCTTCTGCACTGATTTCCTCCTAATACCTTTCTTTTTAATGTTATTTGCTTTCCTTGCAAATGATCCCTGACTTCTTGAGTTTCTCATTTACATGAAGGGGTAAATGACTGAAAACCCTTAGCATGTTAATCCTACGAGACATGTTTAACTTCCCTCAGGCTTTTGAAGATATGTAATAAAGGAATGGAGTTTTAATGGTTGCACCAAAGGTTGTTAGGTGGCTCAGTGGATAGAGCCCTAGAATTGGAATCAGGAAAACCTGAATTCAAATCCAGCCTCAGATACTTGCTAACTATGTGACCCTGAATGAGTCATTTACTTTTATCTGACTAAATTTCTTCATCTGCAAAATAAGGATATTAATAGCACCTATCTTTTAGGGCTTACTCACTGCAGAATAATGATCTATCATCTATGTATACACACACACACTCACACACACATATACACTTTGCTATATAATAATTCTGATATTGAAGATACAATACTACTGAAATTAAGTTATCTATAGTATGATCACGTTCATTGGGAAAGCAGAGGATTTGATTGATGAATTTGATGAGATAATTCTAAAGCAATTCACAAATATTAAAGCGCTGTATAAATGCTAGCAATTATTTCAAACATTAAATTAATGTTCTCAGTGGACAGATAGGTGACTCAATAGATATAGCACCAGTTCTAGAATCAGGAAAACTTGAGTTCAAATCTGGTTTCAGATACTTACTAGCTGTGTCCCTGGGCAAGTCACATAATTCTGTTTGCCTCAGTTTCTCATCTATAAAATTAACTGAAGAATAAAATGGCAAACCTCTTCAATATCTTTGCCAAGAAAACTCCAAATGAGATCACAGAGAGTTGGACACAAACGAAATGACTCAACAACAAGGCTTTCCCAGTGAATCTGACTACACTACAGGCATTTTATTAACTTAAGTAATATTACATCTTCAGTATCAGAAATAATATATAGCATAATTATACTCCTTATTCCACAGGATGCAACATGCGCTCAATGTGTGTGTGTGTGTGTGTGTGTGTGTGTATTGATTGACAGATAGATAGATAGATAGATAGATCATCACTTCTTTCTGCAGTGAGTCAAATACTCCCTCCCTGCCCCAGACAATTCTCCAAAACTATAAAATTACTGCTGAGTTGCTGATTTACATTAAGTTTCAAAGGTGATGTTCTTTTTATCAATTAAACCACAAGTATGATGCCTCTGAACACAAAACAAGTATACATCTAGAGCAAAACTTGAATCCAGGTCTTCTTGATTCCAATAATGGTACTCTGTTCACTATGATTCTCACTGAACACTTTGGACACTTTGAATAGCAAACAATCTCAACATACACATCTTTGTACATTTTGAAACTTATCTTGGAGGCAAAGGTTCACATACATAAATAGTAACATATACACTTCAAGTTCTTTCATCAAAGAAAATCTTGGCACTAGAAAGGATTTGTTCTTTTGATTTTTGTGAATTTTTCATTAAACTTCCTTAATAGAGCATTTATTTTCCAAGAATATGGCCACACTAACTCTTTTTATGTCACATTTCCATTTCCCCAGCATGTGATCCATTAACACATTTTTTATGATGATTTCCACATTCCTATTTGCAAAGAAATCATATTAAAAAGGTTCAAAAGAGTCATTTCTGGATAACATATTAAAAAACCAAATGAATGTCTTATGTCCTGTTAATCTTAAGCTTTCTTTCATTTGTGGGGACAGTCCTTGACACTTAGGGCAGCCCTCAACTCAGAAAAAAAAAATCTTCTAGATAAAGGGAGAGTTTGATTTTACCTTTTCTAAGTCTAAAAAATGTCTAAGGAGAAGTTCAAAATAGAAAGGAATACTCTAATATATCCTGGGATAAAGAGGATGTTACTGCCAATCAGTATATTGTTTTCATGATTCTTATATTTATTGTCCATTCATTACTAACTTACATTTGTTTAAGTTACTAAAGAGAAATTTGCTTTTTACCTATCAAAATGTGACATTTAATCTTATTCAAAGTGCAAAGTAGAAAAGTTTTAAAACCAATGAGAAGACAATTTTTACATGGAGAACACAGATCATGGGTAGAACTCCAATGTAAGTCCCAGCACTGAAGAGAGAGGAGGATGTAGAGAAAGAGAGAAAAAAAGTAAATGAAGACTTCCCCTCCACCATTTTGCAATGAATGGTTATGGGATCATAGGGTTGTTATATCCTTCAAGTAAGGAAACCCTCTCTACCAATGCAGGTCAGCCACTGCTCTGAAATTTATAGCCAGAGATTCTAAGACTTTTAGTAGCTGGTCCAGGGTCATACAGTCAAATGTATATCAGTGGCAAGACTTAAATGAAGGTTGTCCTTCACTTCCAGTTGATCAATGATGGACAGAAATAACTATACCCAGAGAAGGAATACTGGGAAGCAAATGTAAATTGTTAGCACTACTGTCTATCTACCCAGGTTACTTATACCTTCGGAAGCTAATAATTAATGTGCAACAAGAAAATGGTATTTACACACATGTATTGTATCTAGGTTATATTGTAACACATGTAAAATGTATGGGATTACCTGCCATCGGGGGGAGAGAGTGGAGGGAGGGAGGGGATAATTTGGAAAAATGAATAAAAATAAATAAATAAATAAATGAAGGTTGTCCTTACTATGAAGTAACCCCTCTCTCCACTATGCCAATCTACCTCTCTACCTACAAGTTATAGGATGTTTACTTCAAATAGCATATATATACATAAATAGCAATATTTATTTATTATATTATATATAAGATATTATAGACATAATAAGATATAAGATATTATAGACAAGAGTTCTAGGCTTCTAGGAAGAAGACCTTTCATTCAAATCCTATTTCTGATACTTCCTGTGTGATCCTGAACAATACTTCTATGTAGCAGGCAATTTCCTAGGACATACTAAATCAATAAAAGACTATTAGCATTATTTTAATACAGAAAGTTCCCATACCAGGAGTTCTCTCATGTTGAATTAAAACAAATTCTTCCAGTATTTGCACATTAATGCTATACTTTGTAAAAATATTGGCTCCTTCTAAGTAAGCATTTTCTGAATGCACAGGAGACATAAGTATTTTCTTTCAGTTCAAAAGATAGTATACCTCTTCCAGAACTTTGAATGTGTGAGTAGTATCTATTGTACTTTCTTCAACTTTCTTTGAGATTCTTTGAAGATTTTTGAGTTCTCCCCTCTTTCTGTCCATGACTAAATTCCTGCAGAAAATAACAAATAATGACCTTAGCATGGTTTATAACAGGCAGTGCTTTACCTTATGACTGGATATGTGTGAGCATCTGTCTTCATGTGAATCTGGATCTGGGCCTCCATTTGTGTTTGTGTCTGCATCTGGGTGTATCTACATATAGGTATGTATAGAAAATTGTGATTATGGAGTTGAAGATATGATATATAAGTGAAAAACCTACCAACAAAGAATGGTTCAAAGGACTTTTACACAGTAATTTATGTAATTTCTATAATAGCAAAATAAATAATAAGGCACAGCTAATATTAAAATCATTTCAACACTTGCTGTATCTTTTGTCCTCTTTTCCAAAGGCTGTGTCACTACCATTTGATCCCAGCTCTTTATTAAATATTTAATAACATTGTTGGATAAACAACACAGAGTATAGTTGACTCCTGAAAATGATGTTCGCATGAGAAAAGGATGGACTGATACAAGGAGTACAAGATTTTGTTCTTGAAATCTCAGATATCAAGCTTGTTGGAAGGAAAAGATCTAGTGCTTCTTCCTACAGTGACAAAGACAAGAGGAAGATGGAGCCATAAAGGTCCCAAAACCCACAATAAATAAGTGACTACATGTGACAACATCCTTATCTTAGCACAGAAGGAATTCTTAATTTATATATAATAATATAATGTTATAAGTACATATTTAATCGGCAAAAAGAAAAGTAATCATAAACATGAAATGTCATCACTGAAGGGCACATATCAATAGAAAAACTCAGTGTACCAGTGTGAACTTCAATTAAGGAGTTAAGTTATCTCAAAGTACTCCTATAAGAAGATAACACAAGTGATTAAGCACCCCTGAGGGAATTAGCATGATGTCACCAGAACTTGTTAATTGACCACTGATAATCATCCTTTTTTAAAATAACACTTTTTTCCAATTAGATGTAAAGAAAAAATTTTAGCATTCATTTGATAATATCCTTAAAGAGCAGTGCAGAAACTTGTACAACCTACTCACTTAGGTGACAAGCACTTTCTATTGATTACACTCCTTCTATGTGCCAGCAGATGTATTAATTACTGGGAATACAGAAACCAAAAAAGAGAGACAGAGAGAGACAGAGAGGCAGAGTCACACAAAGACAATCAGAGGAGACAGATAGACAGTAACAGAAAGAGGCAGAGACACATAAAAGTAGACAGATATACCATGTATCAGCTAGCATTAGGAAACCCCAAAGCTTTCCAGAGCTTTTCAGAATGTATAGAACCAAGACCTCTGTGAATGAATCTTCCTACTTCAATAGTGTGCTTTGGAAGATAGAATTTGTAGATAGGCTTAAGCATTCAAAGTACTTTACATATCTCATTTGATTCTTACAACAACCCTGGGAGGTAGATGCTATTATTATCCACATTTTATAAACAAGTAAACTGAGAAAAGGAATAAGCCTTTATTTAATGCTCAATATATGCAAAGAATTTTGTTAAGCACTTTACAAATATTATCTCATTTGATCCTCACAACAACCCTGTGAGATAGGTGCTCTTATGATCTCTCTCTCAGTTGAGGAAACTGAGGCAAATAAAGTTAAGTAATTTGCCCAGTATCATACAGCTAATACGTGTCTAAGGTTGGACTGGAACACAAGTCTTCCTGACTCCAGATTGACCTAGCTAACTATCTTACATAAAGTGAGAAATGAATTTCAAAGAGCACACAGATCCTTTTGGATAAAAAGTTGAAGAAAAATAATACATTCTCAAACTGTATGCTTAACTAAAGAACCACAGAAGGAGTCATTTTCAACTTACCTGTGACCTTTATACCTGCCACTGACATCCTATTCAGCTGCCTGCTTCATTTATAAATAGCTCAGAGTCATACTTTATGGTAAATGAAAATAGACAATGATGACAGTAGCAAGAGAGAAATATCAGAGGGCCACTTGCACTAAAGTTGTGTTCTTTGCATGTCAGCTCCTGTGGATCCAAAAACATTCAGTAACTCAAGTCCTCAGGTCCTCAGGTGGGTAATCAACAAATGCATCTTGAGCACCTACCTGGTATAGAGCCCTATTGCTATGAGGCAAACAAAAAACCACAAGCTACAAGCAAAATGTATAAGAGAAACTAAGCAAACAGGTGCACAGACAGACAGATGAAATGGCTAGTCAGCATTCAACAAAGGTCATCTGTTGTTTTGAACAAGGATTTTCTGTTGATCATGAGAGGAAGATATGCTTGCTCACAGCCCCACCAACTACAAAGTAGGATATATGTACACAGTGTTAAAAAGACTGAAGTTCACACATTGATAAGTTCTGGAGATCAAATAAATTCTTCTACAGAGAAAGAAAAAAAAAGTGAAGGTAATTCTGGAGAGCAATTTGGAACAATATTCAAAAAGTTATCAAACTGTGCATACCCTTTGATTCAGCAGTGTTACTACTGGGCTTATATCCCCAAGAGATATTAAAGAAGGGAAAGGGACCTGTATGTGCAAAAATGTTTGTGGCAGCCCTTTTTGTAGTGGCTAGAAACTGGAAACTGAGTGGATGCCCATCAATTGGAGAATGGCTGAATAAATTGTGGTATAGGAATGTTATGGAATATTATTGTTCTGTAAGAAATGACCAGCAGGATGAGTACAGAGAGGCTTGGAGACACATGAACTGATGCTAAATGAAATGAGCAGAACCAGGATTTCAGTATGCGCTGCAACAACAATACTATATGAGGATATATTCCAATGAAAGTGGATATCTTCGACAATGAGAAGATCCAATTCAGTTCCAATTGATCAATGATGGGCAGAATCAGCTACACCCAGAGAAAAAACACTGGAAAATGAATGTGGACTACTTGCATGTTTGTTTTTCTTCCCAGGTTATTTTTACCTTTCTGAATCTGATTTTTCTTGTGCAATGACAGAACTGTACAAATATGTACATATATAATGTATTTAAGATATATTTTAATATGTTTAATATGTTTTAATATGTTTAGGAGAGGGCGTTGGAGGGAGGGAAGGGAAAAGTTGGAACAGAAGTGATTGCAAGGGACAATGTTGAAAAATTACCCATTCATATGTTTTGTCAATAAAAAGCTATATATAATAATAAAAAAAAAAAATGAGAGGATCCAAATCAGTTCTAATTGATAAGTAATGAACAAAACCAGCTATACCCAGTGAAAGAACACTGGGAAATGAGTGTGCCATAACATAACATTTACACTCTTTCTGTTATTGTTTGCTTGCTTTTTTATTTTTCTTCCCAGGTTATTTTTACCTTCTTTCTAAATCCAATTTTTCTTGTGCAACAAGATAACTGTATACATATATTGTATTTAACATATACTTTAACATATTTAACACGTATGGGACTACCTGCCATCTAGGGAAGCGATTGGAGGGAAGGAGAGGAAAATTTGGAACAGAAATTTTTGCAAGGGTCAATGTTGAAAAATTATACATGCACATATTTTGTCAATAAAAAGCTATAATAAAAAAGTGAAGGTCAATGTAAATGGATGAAAAATGATCAGTACCAAAAATCAAGAATTCTAGTGACTACTAGATTTACTCAGTACTAAAATTAACTGATTCAAAAGTGAAATGCTCTATTTGATTGATTGTTTTGCTGATACCCCATCAAACATATTTTGATTCTTGTCTTTGTTTTTTAAATGAATAAACTAATAAGTTAGATTAAGTTAAGATTGAGTTAAGATATTCAAGGTGCTCTTCAACTGAGAGATAAGGAGGTCAGCTAAATTAGAAGTTAGCCTTATTCCCAAAGCCTAGTCTGAACACCATAAGATTACCAATTCCCCAAACTAGAGTATTTAAGTTACCAACTATTTTTATACAAAAATCTGCTTTTTATATAATAACTTTAGTCTTTCTTACCAAACAAAAAGTTTTCTTCTTCCATCATGTCTGATTTGACAGTTGGAACTTTTAATATTCAGTTTGTAAATTTGTTGTTCAATCAGTACAAACCTCTCTGACTCTTCATGATCCCATTTGGGATTTTTTCTGACAAAGACACTGCAATGATTTGCTGTTCCCTTCTCCAGTTCATTTTCTGGATTTGGAAACCGAAGCAAACTGAGTGAAATGACTTGTCCAGGGTCACACAGCTGGCAAATGTCTAAAACCACATTTGAACTTCAGACTTGGCATTTTATCCACTGCACCACTTAGCTGCTTCCAGTTTGTAAATTACGTATAGTCAAAATTGTGGAACATTTCATTTTTAAGGTAAAAGATAAAAAAAATTAGTCAGTTCATTATTTTCATACATTCCATACAGACATACACACCAAGAGCAAAAGCAAAAAACAAAACAAAACAGAAAACCTCATTTGGAGATCTAAAATGTAGCCCAAAGGATCATTTATATGGAAGTTCTCCTAAAATTTTCATTTAAGCATTTGTTAAACTGTAGTTTTTATAATTTATAAATTTTATGAAAAGGATTTCTTTTGAAGCCACCAAAAAAAAAAAAAAAAAAAACCAGTAAAAAACAGCAGAGTTTTTGTGTGTCTATCAGAAACTCAGCTACAAAGTAGTCCTATTGTGCCTTCTGTTAATTTACATTTACTTTTTGGCAAAGTTGAAGGGGAACAAAGTTGAAAATGGAAGCACACAAATAAATGAAAGAAAGCATTTTTATTTTAAAATGTGACCCTGACATTTTGGCAGATGTAAACCCAATATTTAACACTTAAAGGAGATAAAATAATACAAGAAACAACAGCTGTTCTCTGTGATGTCACCGAACAGGTGTGATACAATTCCACCCCATTGCAATTGGATTGATCTTCTGCTGATGCGCAGAGGACGCACATATGGAACAAGTATTGACCTGTGACTCATTCCTAGGAAGATGGCCAGAGAACAGAGAATACAATAACAGTATTCATTACTGTTTCACTATGCAGAATCACAATAGACATTTTACCAAATAGATCAATACTAACCAAGGTACAGCTGAAAAACAGGATGAGTCTGTATTGCAAAGTAAATACCAAACTGCTTGTTCACAAGGGCAAAAGCAACATAGAATTTGTGTTTTCCACACTGTGCTTGCCAGTAACCTCAACCCTGACCTGCACCCTTTCTGGAGTGAAAAGTAATTTTTTTTCCCCTTGGGCTTGCCACTGGTGCCAGAGTATTCCTATAAGCAATAGTGCTTGCATAAGAAAAGTTATTATGTTCACACTCCTACTTCCAGATTCAACAAAGGCAATTAGATTGTGCCTCTGTGATGCTAAAACAAATGGGTTTGATCAGCTTGATCAACTGATCAAATGGATGTTTGGCACCATTTAGACAAAAAGAAAATGAGTAGGCCATGATATTTTTTTGCACCCAATTCTATTGACATTATGAAGAAACTAGCCTAGATTCTTTGAAGTTATAGCATCTTTATGATACAAGCTTCATCCACTTACCTAAAGTGAAACATATGGTTACATCAAACATATTGCACAATAATGACAAAAAATATCTATATAACTTAAATCACCCACACCAGCAATTCTTTTTTACATTTTATGTAGATCTGGAGAATTAACAGAATGTGTGTATGTGTGAGCACAAGAATATATAGAGAGATATACACTACTCAAAACAATATATTTGAAAGTGGAAAGTGGGGAGAGGAGACTAGACCTGAAATATTTGGGGTAGGAAAGTCTCTGTACAAAAATTATCTCTATTAATGCAAATCAGCAATCATTCTGTAAGTTAAAGTCTTAGAAAATTGGCATATGAATATATTCATGTATGTATGTGAATAATAATGCATATCTAGTATGGTATGAAAATTTCTTCCATCTATTCAAATCTGTAACTTAGAGTTTCAAAGCATTCATTGCCTGGGTAAGTCAAAGATTAAGTGATTTGTCCATAGTCACACAATAAGGATTTGTCAGAAGCAGCCTTCTATCCACTATGCCCTTCTGCCTCTCATATGTTACATGCACAAATATAAATGAAGTTAACACTTACAATATTTTAAAGGATATTAAATCTCATCAGTACTGACGATGGGTTAAAAATAATTCTGAAGCCCTTACCATGTGTTTTCATCACATCAAATTTACTAAATAAGGGGAAAGGGGGACCCCTGAGTTCTTTAGAAACTTTCATCATAAATTAGGTAGAAAAAAGAAGTCCATAGATAGTAAAATATATAGATAGTAAGTATCTTATAAAATATATTTATGTGACTAGTACATATCACTAGCCACAAGTGGAGAGAAAATGTACATGTATATCTTACTACCATTAATATATGTATGTACACATGTATGTATACATATAATGATAGTAAAATGAAGAATTTGGAAAATGCAGCTGGAATATTTAAAAAGATAAGATACAAGATCAGGAAGTATATATCTTGATCTGTGACCTATATAAATTCACAAACATACCTGTGTTCTCCACTCCCAAATTCCCTGGAGGGAGGAAAAAATACCCTTCCTTCTCAGAATCCTTGCATCTTCAGGATGTTGCATTCTACTGCTTTTCTTGCATTGTTAACTAGAAAAAAGAAGTTGGACTTTCTATTAGCATTAGGAAACAAAGTCCTGAGGAAAAAAAAAAAAAAAAAAAAGGAAATCAAGTGTCTAAAGTTTTCATCCCTAATCCTCTTTTACCATACTACCCCCTAAAACTTCCCCAAGTAAGTTTTCTCTAGTACTTTGGGAAAACAGTTGAAGGGAAAAACAAACTTTTCCCTAGCACATTAACGTGTAAGAACCAAATCTATCTCTTGAATAAAGAAGAAATTCAACTTTGGAAATGTGCCATGTATTGGTAGGCTCCTGAATAAGGGGCATTTTGTTATTAATTGTTAATGTCATCTGCCATTAGAGGGCACTAAACAACCCTGCATTAATGCTGGTTGGATTGGAGGGAAGGAGGAAAAAAGACGACGGGAAAGGGGAAAGGGGAGGGAGAGGGAAAGGGAGAGAAAAAGGGAAAGAACCAGGAAAGGGAGGGGGGAGAGGGGAAGAATGAAGAAGTGGGAAGAGGAAGGAGAAGGAGGAAGAGAACAGAAAGGAGAGAGAGAGAGAGAGAGAGAGAGAGAGAGAGAGAGAGAGAGAGAGAGAGAGAGAGAGAGAGAGAGAGGTAGTGGCACGGAATCTGGAAAGATTAAAAAGGATGTGGAGCCCCCAAAGCTGTCTGAAGTAAGCAAAAAGCCAGTCTGTCCCCAGCCCCTCCTCTCAAGTCCTCACGATGATAATTATAAAGCGAAATGCAGCGGCGAGGTCACTCGTTTTTACCAGTCTGTTGTACTGAATGGGCCCGAGTGCAGGTGCGGCGGCCGCGGGTCTTTGTGATTCATGCCCACTTTCAAAGCAGGACTTCGGCCCGTCTGAGAGGCACCCAAACAACTGTCTTCTAATATTAGCACGGCTGTATTTCTGGATCTATTATAGTCTGTCCAGACAGATCCCATTGTAATGGGATCTTTTATTAAAAGATTAGCACTATCTCCTGCAGTTGGTGGAAAAAAATCTGTTATCACTGAGTTATTTGCAGTTGTGGATGGAGTGGGAGGGGGGCATGAGGGAAAGTTGGGGGAGGCAGGGAGAGGAGAAATGGGGAGTTCTTAGGAAGGGGAAGAGAAGTGGGAGGGGGCGGGTTTGAAATCGATAGAACAAATCCCAATGACCTGCAAATGTCCAAGAATTTTGTCTGCATATTTCTCAGTCTGATGTCCTTTAGGAGTTCAGAAGCGAAAGAATAGACATTAGCAAGGCAGTTTTGGGATAAACAATATAGCATTTTCCGTTAAGTAATCGTTTTATATAAAAGGAAATATCGCCTACTCAGTTTCATTCAGCAGTGCCAAAAAATGTTATAAATGAGAGACCGCCAACTTTCAGCGAAGAATGCCAGGCACTGTGCTTCATAAACTGAGGCTATAGACGGTCATTATCGATGTTGCAATCTTTTTTTTATTCAGCGAACAAGGAGAAAGAGACAGAAAGAGACAGAGAGGAGGAGGAGGAAAAAGAAGGAAGGAAGGAAGGAAGGAAGGAAAGGAAGAAGAAAGAAGAAGAAGAAGGAAAAAGAAGGAAGAAGGAGAAGAAGAAAGAAGGAGGAGGAGGAGGAGGAAGAGAAGAAGAAGAAGAAGAAGAAAGAAGAAGAAGAAGAAGAAGAAGAAGAAGAAGAAGAAGAAGAAGAAGAAGAAGAAGAAGAAGAAGAAGAAGAAGAAGAAGAAGAAGAAGGAAGGAAAGAAGAAGAAAGAAAGAAAGAAAGAAAGAAAGAAAGAAAGAAAGAAAGAAAGAAAGAAAGAAAGAAAGAAAGAAAGAAAGAAAGAAAGAAAGAAAGAAAGAAAGAAAGAAAGAAAGAAAAAGAGAAGGAAGAAGGGAGGAAGGAAGGAAGGAAGGAAGGAAGGAAGGAAGCAAGGAAGGAAGGAAGGAAGGAAGGAGGGAGGGAAGGAAGGAGGGAGGGAAGGAAGGAGGGAAGGAAGGAAGGAGGGAAAGAAGGAAGGAAGGAGGGAAGGAAGGAAGGAAGGAGGGAAGGAAGGAAGGAGGGAAGAAAGGAAGGAGGGAGGGAAGGAAGGAGGGAAGGAAGGAAGGAGGGAAAGAAGGAAGGAAGGAAGGAAGGAAGGAAGGAAGGAAGGAAGGAAGGAAGGAAAGAGATATGTAAAGAAAAGACAACAGAAAAGGCAGAGAGTCTGAGACAGAGAGGGATCTAGGGAGGAAGGAGTGGGAGACCGCCTACGTAGTAGTCCCCCTTTCCAGGGTAAGATTCCAGACGCTGTAAAGTAGAAAGGAGAGGATTGGGGGGGGGGGGGGTGGAGGGGTAGATTTTTAACTTGAGTAAAGGCGAAGCCCTGGGTATTCAACTTTTACTGTATGTTTGTTTCTAACTGGCAGTATAGAGGGATATGTGTCTGTGCCACCTCCTTAATTATCTTTTCGAAGATGCTAAGGGTTAGATTTATTATTAGCAGCAATCAGAGTGAGAGTGTCATTAAAATGAAAGGACGATACACACGTACACAGCACACTGACAGACAGACGGACAAACGGACAGACAGACTGACGGATAGGCAGACAGACAAATGGGCACGGACCTTCACTCTCTTTGCTGACATTACATGAATTTCACCGGCAAAGCATACGCAATAAATACACGTTTAGAGCTGACCCGGAGCTAGATATTTCAGCAACCTTGTGTTATGTTGAGGTTTAAAAAAAAAAAAAAAAAAAAAAAAAAAGTCTTTCGGAACTGAAAGAACGCCCGGAGAAGACAAACTCACGTTTCCCCTCCTTTCCACTCCTCCACCACCACCACCACCATCGCCACCACCACCACCACCACCCCCTCCCACCCGGCTTCTCCACGCCTTCGCCTTCCCTCCCCCCCCACCTCAGTCACCGCCGCCCCACCCCCCTTCCCCAGCCAAGAAAGCCGGCGGCGGCTGTTGGTTCTTAGGGGTTGCATTCAAAAGTGTGGCCGGTATTCATGACTTTAAGTGGGTGTTCTTCCCCACCCCCTCAACCCCAAAGCTCCTTCCCCCCCCAGTCTAGTTTCACCCTCCCCCTTGCTACTACGCAAACAAGAACTCCAACGATTCCCCCTAGTCCAGATTTGATTTCAGGCGGCGTATGTACCTAAAACAGATAATTGGGAAGGTGGAAAATGTCACCTGATTCACACTGAACTTTTGAAAATCTCCCCACCCCCAAACACACACACATACATACATACACACGGACACACACAGTCACACACACACTCACACATACACACACTAGGAGACCGCCCACCGCAAACAGCTAAGACCCCCATATAGATTTAAAGCGAGACTGCACTCTGATTCTGACGTTCATTGAATAGAGCAGTCTGACTAGTGGTGCTCTCCTCCACTTGATATTGTTGCTCTCTCGCTCGCTCGCTCACACACGCACACACATACTCACTCACTCACTCACTCACTTGTATCCTGAGGATGTTAAATCTGAGAAACCAGCCGGGCATGCTTTTACTCCTGATCCTGCTGTGCCAGCTCATGGAAGATCGCACAGTCCAGGGTAAGTAGGCTAAGGTTTGTTTGTCCGACTGATTTCTCTCATACTTTTCTATCTACCCTTAAAGATCTGTTCTGTACTGTTCTGCTCTGCTTAACGTTTCCCTTTGAAGATGGTTCGTTGTGCCAAGTTAACTGCTCCGGAATGTACAGGAATAGGAAAACTTAAGGAAGTGACATTCCGGACTGAAAGCAGCATTTATTGCTTGGGTTATCATTAACAATATGAAGAGCGAGCGAGCAATATAGTTCAACAGTTAGGACTGGATGCTCAAAGTTCCTGCAGTATTTAGTTTAGAGATATTATCTCCTCTGGCTGAGGAGGGGGTAGTCTAGGGAGAAAGCATCAGTACCCTAAAGAGTATAGGCGACCCATTTACAAACTAATTGTGACTATTATATATGTATTTTTTATGCTTTCCTGGATAACTTTATTATATGACTTGGGGGGGGGCACTTAATTGACTCGTATCTGAGAAACGTGGTTCCAAGTAACTTGGCACAAAACTAATACTGGCGAAGGAAGTTTTTAGGTAGAAAAATAGCTTTCTGCTCTGTGGATCCTTCCTTTCCTCTCCTCAAATGTATTCCAAACACCATTCCAGGTGTAATACAAAATACTTTAAAAAAAATTCCCTCCAAAGCCACTGTAATTTTCAGTAGATAGCCATAAGAAGTTTACAAATTAAAATGCTGAGATTTAAGTGACTAAGACCTTGAGGTAGACTTTTCAGAAGGTTGTTTGCTTAACTTACTGTTTGATGATTTTTTTTTTAAATGCCTATAAACCACTTACTAGAATCAATGGTGTTGAGTTGCTGGAAAAAAAAAAATCACATCGATGATTCATGGTAGATTCATCCAAACCAAAATCTCTGCATTATAAACCCAAGAATTGCTTGAACAGAGTTTTTAGCTTGGGCCAATATAGGACATCAAAACTTTTTTTTTTTTTTTTAAACACTAAAAAAGAAATAATAAAAAAAATAAAAAATAAAAAAAAAAAAACACCAAAAACTCGTTCAGCTTTAAGCAGCACAGCAGATAATTTCGTCATGCTTTCCCGAAGATGACACTTTAACCTGTAGCTTTAGTAGCCATTTCATTGTTATTTTAAACTTTCAAAATGCCTTTTGGCTTTGCCTCCTAGCTTTCTGCTGGAGTCACATACAATTTGTCCGCCCTTCTTGAGATAACTAGCAAATTCGTTTAGTACAAGTTGGGGGCACTAGAAGCAGCAGACTTCAGGGATTTTGAAATGACTAACGGGGCAGAGAAGAGACCTTTCCCCAATTCTTGAAGATTGCAAAATGGGCTGCTGGATTGTAATTCTACGCAGCGGCAGCAGCAACTGCCGCAGCAAGGCAGCAGCCGCTGCCGCTACCGCTGCAAGGCAGCAGCAGCAGCAAGGCAGCTTCTGGTCGTGCAGAGGTTATTTTGTTTTGTGTTTGTTTTTTTCTTTTTCCTTTCATTTTTCAGAAGTGCCCTTTGCTCAGCTCTTTGGTGCTGTAGTGTTAGTGTGTGCGTGTCTTTTAAAGTTCTACTTTCCTAATCCCTGTCACAAATAATACCTACACCGCCTACATGAAACCAACATGTAAAAACATCCGTCGCATCCTGTTTTTGTCAGGTTATTTAAGCTGCTCTTCGAGTTGCTGCAGGTTATGAAACGGGATGAATAAAAGTAAACAGTCTAGTAAAAGTCAATGAAAGCTGCACGTGTTGTGTCTGGGTCACTGGTAACTGACACTGATATGGCTGGAACGCTCACTCTCCTCTCTTCCTCTCCCATTTCACTTCTCTTTTCCCCCAATTCTTACTTTCATATTCTTTCTCTGTCTGTCTCTCCGTCTCTGTCTCTGTCTCTCCGTTTCTGTCTTTGTCTCTGTTTCTCTCTCTCTTTTTCTTCCCTCCTACACCTCCGCCTCTCCGCTCCCCCTTCTCTCCGTCTCCCTCCCTCCTGTTGTCTCTCCGTCTCCCTCCCTCTCTTCCCACCCACTCCACCCCCTTTCTCTCTTACAGCTGGGAATTGCTGGCTGCGGCAGGCAAAGAACGGTCGTTGCCAGGTCTTGTACAAAACTAACCTCAGCAAAGAAGAGTGTTGCAGCACCGGGAGGCTTAGCACTTCGTGGACTGCTGAAGACGTGAATGATAATACGCTTTTCAAGTGGATGATTTTTAACGGGGGCGCCCCAAACTGCATCCCTTGCAAAGGTAGAAACCACTACTCTTTTCAACTTTCAGGCCATTCCATAGAGGGCGTTTCACTGGCAGCTCCTTTCCTATCCTAAGAGGCGAAAGTAGGCATTGGGGGAAAAGTGGGGCTGGATTGGGTGTCTTTTGTCTGTGGATTTGGTTTAAGGGGGTTCTCTCTCACCCTTAAGATGCTAGCGTTTTTGAAACGCGCCTATTGGAGACTTGCGACAAAGAATCGATCTACAAAGTTCCTTATGCTTCTTAGTCCGCTGTGGGTAGAGAAGTCTACAGCAGAACCCTCTGGCGATTTTTTTGTGGATGGATTACTGATCTGGACAGCACCTTCGCTCTCCCCTAAAAATCTTTTTCTTCTTGAAGGACTAGTTTCTCTGCTCGGTAGCTGCACAATTGTGTAGGGCACACAAATGATCATCGTGGCTGACCTGGAGACTAGCTCTTCTATAAACGATACCTCTTTCCAACTCCTAGAAACGTGCGACAACGTGGACTGTGGACCTGGAAAGAAATGCAAAATGAACAAGAAGAACAAGCCTCGGTGTGTCTGCGCTCCGGATTGTTCCAATATCACTTGGAAGGGTCCTGTCTGTGGACTAGATGGCAAGACCTACAAAAATGAATGCGCTCTCCTCAAAGCCAGATGTAAAGAGCAGCCAGAGCTAGAAGTTCAGTACCAAGGCAAATGTAAAAGTAGGTTTGGAGTTTTTGAAAACAAGCGGCTTCTGCCTCTAATAATCTTTTAAGCAGAAATAAACTTTATGGTAGTTAAGAGCTGACAACTTTATTATCATCTTTAAAATGGGTGGATGCAAAGGATTGTTTCGTTGATCAAATGAGCTAATGTGCGTATGGGGCTTCACAAACCTTAAATGCTACATAAATATAAGCTGCCACCATCCGTTTAGTGCCATGTTGCATCCAAACAAAACCATTTAGGACTACTAAATATGAATTTTAAACTAAACAGTCAAGAGTCCACGTATAGTCAGTGGACTTTGTCCCGAAAGAATTACCCAAGTATTTTTTGAAAATATGGAGGCTTGTTTCAGTATTTGAGTGATAATCTTAAAAGTTCCCTCCCTGAGAGTCAAGCTATGCCTATTAACTTGTATTTCTGTCTTTATTTCAGAGACTTGTAGGGATGTTTTATGTCCAGGCAGTTCCACGTGTGTGGTGGATCAAACCAATAATGCCTACTGTGTGACATGTAATCGGATTTGTCCAGAGCCTACCTCCTCTGAACAGTATCTCTGTGGGAATGATGGAATAACTTATCCTAGTGCCTGTCACCTGAGAAAGGCTACCTGCCTGCTGGGCAGATCGATTGGATTAGCCTACGAGGGAAAATGTATCAGTAGGTATTCTGGTTTGGGGAGGGGAGGGGGGAGGTGAAGAGAGATGATGACTAGTTAGTTACAGCTAGATTGCCTGGTTGTCAACAAACAAACAAAGCAAAGGCTCTCCTGGGCAAGTTACTTCCACTGGCAGGGGGATGTTTTCCATTTTTGATGAACTGGCTACAGCTTGCCTCGTGGAAACAGCTGTCTTCAGGAAGTGTTGGCAAACATGTATAAATGCCAGTAAGATGCATGAACCAATTGATTTTTCCATCTTTCCCTCACCCCAGATCAGAGCTCACTCAATTTGTTGATTTAAAGAGAAATTGTTGTATAGAGAAGAAATAAACAGGTCACTGATTCCTGAACTAATTGGAACTATGAAATATTATTCCTTTACCCAATGATCTTATTTCTTTTTTTAAAAGATAATTCCTTTTCTGTCTTGAACTTTGGGAACCTGTTGATCTTTGCTAAAATAAAATGTCCCCAAGGTTATGAATAAAATCTCCTTTCATACACTGACTATTATGTAAGATCCTTAGCATGACTTCTGTAACTTTGTGATTTAAAAAATTAATATTTAACATCCTTTCATTCCAAATGTTTTTAAATGTCTTATAAACAAAATATATAATTTGAAGTTCCAAGTTAACTTTAAGATAAAAGAGATATGCCTAAGGCACATTGAGGCAAATTGCCCTGGGAATGGGAAATAGATTAATTATGAAAAGATGTATGTGTTGTGTGAGTGTGAATGTGAATGTGAGTGTGAGTGTGTTTTTAAAGAGAAATGCTGGAGAGAGGTGGTGAAGAAAAAAAGGAAGGAAAGGGAAGAAGCAAAGATATGACTTTACTCATTACAGATATATTATATCCTAGAAGCAAAATCCTGTGAAGACATCCATTGCAGTAGTGGGAAGAAATGTTTGTGGGACTTCAAGGTTGGCAGAGGCCGGTGTTCACTCTGTGATGAGTTGTGTCCTGAAAGTAAATCTGATGAGGCTGTCTGTGCCAGTGACAATGCTACTTATGCCAGTGAATGTGCCATGAAGGAGGCTGCCTGCTCCACAGGTGTGGTCTTGGAAGTAAAGCATTCAGGATCTTGCAACTGTAAGTGTTATTTTTAACCTTGCAGCACTTTAAGGCTCTGAAGGCAATCCTTGGGTAACAAAGTCTTAGGAAGAAGAAAGAGGAAGGGAGGAAAGAAGGAAAGATGGAAGCAAGGAAAAGGGAAGGAAGAAGAAAAGAGGGAAAGAAAAAAAGGGAGGGAAAGAAAGAAAAGAGGAGAAAGGAAGGAAGACTAAAGGAAGAAAGGTAGATCTATGTAAAGATGTAAACAAGATACTTGTTTTTTAGATGATCATGTCATTAGCTAGGGGTTGCCTATAAGAATATCTTTCAAGCTGTTTTGTTCTAATTTGTTTGTTCTGTGTGCTTTGCTGTTTGCTTTATTAACACTTGGATATAAACTAACTCCATAAAAAGAAAAAAGACAGCTATATTTTTTAGCCTATGGGCAACTGCTTCTGCAGATAGCCACTACTAACTTTGAATTAAGGACTCCAAGCAGTTAAACCTAGAACACAAGAGCGCTTTTTATCTGATTTCAGGAATCTGCCAGTAAAACCTGAGCCATTGATTCTTCAGAACTTTCTGCAATTTTTGACTTCATAGATTATGTCTTAAAAAAAAATTATTGCATAACAGCAGATGCCAAAGAGCATCTCACTGCAAGTCCCATAAAAATACACCGCTGTATTATGGCTGTTTCAAAGGGCTTTGAAAGCGTGCACTGAGCTGCTTCTGCGCTGTTGTTGTCCTTATTTAAACAACAGCTCCCCTGTATTCCCCCATCTAGCCATTACTGAAGACACAGAAGAGGAGGAAGAAGATGAAGACCAGGACTACAGCTTTCCTATATCATCAATTCTAGAGTGGTAAACCCTCCATCAATGTTGGGATAGCCCTTGGGCAAAAAAAAAAAAAAAAAAAAAAAAAAAAAAATCGGTGTCCATAATGTAAATAAGTGTATGCTTATTTATTTGGGGGGAAAGTACACGCAAAGGACCTTTGTCCTGCAGCCCTCTCCCAGGCAACCTTCCCACTGACTTGACAAGGGAGAGGCCGCCAGTGTGAGGTCTACTGGATGGGGCTCATAGTTGAGACTTGTAGACATTTATTTATACTGTGTCATGTTTTATAATTTATACATAAAATGTCTGGTTGACTGTATACCTTGTTTTTGAAGAAATTTATTCGTTAAAGGAAGAGCAGTTGTTATTTATTGTGAGGCCTCTTGCCTGTAAAATAAAAAAAACTTTTTTTTTTTCCTCATAAAACATTTTAATCCATTCCTTACCACTCACTTATCACCTTTTGGTCCACTGTTGTTTAATTCCCTTTCCACCTTAATGAACATGCATGTCAGTTTCTATCATGTTTGTTTATTTATTGGATTTTCTGCTGCCAGTTCTGTACATACATGATCCCTGGGGTTTTTGTTTACAAGGAATCTTGACTGACCAAAAAGCATTATAACTTGACTCAAATGTAGAGTACAGTGGTCCCACCTTAAAGGAAACTTCTGCTTCAGTTCTCTCTTATTCTATCCAAGGTAATCTGGGAATACCAGTATTAGAATGAAACAGATATGTTATTATACTTTGAAAATTCACAGATCCAAAGAATTACGGTGAGAAAGATGATTTAATGGGATATGGGTGTGTTATGGCAGTGGATGGGGAGATTAATAAACACAGATTTATTAGGTGTTTCCTTTCAGCTGGACTGCTATACCCTTTAAATTAGTTCTTTTTTTCAAACAATATGTCATTAAAAGGTATATTAAAGCTTTATCAGTTCAAGTTTCTTGCTTTTCATAATACTTTTTTTCTGATGCAATTTTATATTTCCAAACATGGCAAGTTAAATATAAATTCATTTAAATATATAGTTTTGTACTTTTCTACCATGTAAATGTGCAATGTATATAAAAAGTTATAATGTGTATTTGTAAATAAATGATGAGTGAAAAATAAAAAAAAAAAAATGTTTTAAAAAAAAAGCCTGCATTCCTCCCCATGGAAAGAGAGTAGATTGGGCTTTGGGTCAGTGATCCTCATTATGTAATGCAATAGTTGATGCATAGTCTACCAAAAATAAGCATATGTGATGTCAAAATCTCCAAGGACTGGTTAATTATAAGTGATTTTAGTAGAACTGAAATGTAGTAAGGCTTAAGATTTATTTGTACCTGGTGCCAGTCTTCCTCTAATTAAACTCTAAACTGAACAAGACAAAGAGTCAATGTGGTTTCCTATGTAAAAACTACCTCTCAAGCTGGGCTGGTATTTTATCCTAAGTAATTTGCTTCCTCCTTTGGTCTGTCTATGTTGGGCACTTTCATCTATGTTTAGTTCAATCTGAATATACTCATTCCATTTACAAAATGAAGTTTGTCCTGGAACATCAAAAGGAACCTTATCACAAAGAAAGGGTCCAAAACATGTGTAGTAAAGTATATCACTTAGCTGTCTCACACAAATCCTCTGCAGATGAATGCCCTTTTCCTCATATTGGTAAATCTCTATGGTCTTCGCCTAAAAGAGGGAATTAGAGAAGGATAAGAGTTGGATAACTTGATTTTGACAGTCTGAAATGATCCATTTATACTGTTTCAAGGGGGCATGAGCCACTTTTGAGATAATGAAATGTTGTAAAAAGTTGAACGCAAATGAAATCTTTGCCAGAATTACTTCTACACAAGACAAAATAATGAGCAGCAGCTAGATGGCGAAGTGGATAGGGTACTAGTCCTGAAATCAGGAGGACCCGAGTTCAAATGTGTCCTCATGACATTTAACCCCAATTGTCTCAGCAAAAATAAATGAAGGCATGTTTTGGTGATTTAAACAAGCCAGATATCTATTTTTTGATAGTTATATTTGAACACTGAATTTTCCAGTGTAATTGGCTATGAATATGAAATAAATATTTGTCCTCAAATATCTGATTTATTTTCTGCTGGTTAGACAAAGCCATAGATAGATAATTAGATAGCTATTAGAGTCAAATGGGCATAGATTAGCTATTAAGATCTAAGAAATAGTTAGCAACAATAATAAAAGTGCTGAAAAAAACTATCCCAACTAAATTCTTTTTATGCCCTTTTGAACAAACCACGGTAACAGAAAGGATTTCTCAAGAGAGAGAGAGACAGAGACACAGAGACAGAGACAGAGAAAGATTTAGAAAGAGAAAGATATAGAAAGAGAAAGATATGTCAGAGAACTTTGGATCTAAAATCTGGTCGCAACATGAGAAAATTGGTGGACAGAGAGGGAGCCACATTTTAGTATGAGCTTGTATAATAATTAGGAAGCCTGTTGGGTTTTGTTATCCTTCAGCCCTGGATTCCCAGAGGGAAGGAAAAGGGAGGTGTAGAAAACAGACAGGCTGCCATTAACCGCAAGAAGAAGAGGGTCATAACTTCTCCTGTACTGAGAAGCTACTGAGTTGCCACTAGGGAAAGTCTCTATGAAAAGGAAAAGAGAGATGGGCAGATAGAGTTTCACAGCCTTTCAGAGTGTTGATTTGTTACTTTTTCCTGGGATGCTGTAGATCTTTTAAAGCTGCCACTAACCTGATCAGAGTAAAAATGTCTAATTTAATGGGAATATGTCTTGGCAACAGGGAGTGATAAAATCAACAGCTTGCTTTTTAAATAGCATCCGGATTATTTATTTGAAATTCTGATTTCACCTCTTTGGATATCAATCATTCCTTTCAAGACCCAAATAGTATTTCATTTTCTTTCCTGATATTTCCCTCTTTTGCCTTTTATCAGCAACTTTGTGTTGGGTTAATTTGTCTCCCATATCCCACCCCTGGCTAAGAATTTTTGTCCAAAGTTTTGTCCAAAATCAAAATTGAACTAATAATAAAGAATTGTTTAAACTAAAAACTAGACTTGCAATCTCATTGATACAGGAATTCCCAGTTGAGAAAAAGTTTGTAATGCAGTTTAGCAAATTACACTCTTTAAGACTTTGTTATAATACTGAAATTAACTTGCCCAAAGCTACTCCATTAATATATATGTGAGTGAGAACTTGAACATAATCCTTCTTAGCTCTGAGGCCAACTCTTTTACCATGTGCTGCTTCCCCAAATTCAAAAGTATGACTCTCTCTCCTCACATATAATCTTAATCATTAACATTTAGAAAAATTTACATTAATAAAAGAAATGGTTACTGATAACTAGTATTAATATGCAGACTTTATGCAACATAGATAACAAAAAATTAAAAATCAAAGGAAAGATCTTTTCTGATTTTCATTTTCATCTATGGTGTCACATTCCAAATTCTCTAATGTGAGTAGACCATCATTCTATTAAACCAAAAATAGCAGAGCTATCTTTTTTTTAATAATATGTAGTATGTATCAAGACATTCTAATGCCTGCCTTGTTTTTGTGGTTCTTAGTTATTTGCATGTCACCTCTCCCATTGGAATATTTTTGTCTTTGTGTCCTCAAAACTTAGCACTGAACCTTTTACTTAATCAGCATTTAATAAGTGCTTGTTGACTTGGCTTCAATTAAAAAAACAAACAAACAAACCAACCTCCTACTGGAGAACATTTACTGTCCTTAAGGAGGCAACTGAAATGTAAGGATTTATGTCAAAACAATCCACTTTGTGTCACCAAAATACTTGGAAAATTAAGTATCTATACTTCATCCAAGTACTCTTAATGATAGTTAACATGTAAATAGTGCCTATTATTTGCCAGGCACTGTGCTAAGCACTTTATGAAGTTATCTAATACTCACAACCGTGGCAGGTAGATACTATTATTGCCCCTTTTTTTCAGGTGAAGAAACTGAGACACACAGAGGGACTTGCTCAGGATCATACTGCTAGAAAGTATCTGATGCTCGATTTGAAGTCAAATCTTCTTGACTCCAGGCCTGGTCAGCACTCTATCTACTATATCAGCCAGCTTTTACATATCTGAGACAAGACTGACAGGCAAACAGCCAGACTTCCTGACACATATTTTTCTAAATTATCATCATTGACATTGAAATAAAACTTACTCCTTAAAAAATTTTAAGCTGGGGGCAGCTAGGTGACGCAGTGGATAGAGTACCAGCCTTGAATTCAGGAGGACGGGAGTTCAAATGTGGTCTCAGATACTTAACACTTCATAGCTGTGTGACCCTGGGCAAGTCACTTAACCCCAGCCTCAGGGGGGGAAAAAAATTTAAGCTAATACTAGCTACTAATTACTGGCAAGTTACAGTTTTATTTTGAGTTTCATAGTAAGATTAATAAGATAGGTGCTAGCTATAACCAAAATAGGAGGCAAGTCCTATGGTAGGAGGTGTTGCTGACCAGAAGACTGAAGCACTCAGGAGAGAAGGAAAAAAGAGGACTGGACATAGCTACAGTTTTTGTCTCCATAATTAGATGCTGGAACTAGATAACAATAATTGCTCATTCTGGGAAATTGCAGATGTCATAATATTTCACATGGAAGCAAAACAAAATCAGCAGCTTGGATATTTAGCCAAATTTATTGATTTTTCTGGCTTCTATAGCCAAAAGGGCAAAATTGATGACAACAGATATTTTACTTGCTTTTCAATGGAATTTTAGAATGGCCTCATGGAAAGTTCATTTGTCTGTACCTAAACACACTTTTTTTATTTTTTTGCTTTTTCCCCTTATCCCAGGAGATCCCTAGGAGCCAAATACATGAAATCAACATTCTTTATAGAAATCCATTCTCATATGGCATGAATAAAACTACTTTGACATAGACAACAGACTTATTTGCAAGCGTGGCTTAAATTATGTATGCATTGTAGCAAAATGAGTTTTCCAAAGAGAGTAGTATCAGCTTATGATTTTTAAAGGGTAAGTTTTATTACAATGAGTGTCATTGATGATAATTTAGAAAAATGGCTCAAGTTATAAATTAATGAGGCTTTATAACAGTGATGTTCTTGAAATGAAAACAGTGGTAAGCAACTCATTATTCATAGATTATTACTTCTAAGAGAAACTTCAGAGACATAATTCATTTCATTTAACAAAAATGGGTCAGAATGGTAAAATGAGTAAACCAAGATTTACACATTATAAAACTTGGAATTCCAACCCAGGTCTTCTGACTCCAGGCTCAGTATGTTTTCTGGTATATTGTAGTCTCACCCTTCAAGTAGAGGTAAAGTAGATATTTTCTTCATCACAATGATCCTAATAGGGTTGTTTTTCATTGCCTACCCAGGAGGTATACAAGATGATTTTTTTAAATGGCATTCGTATGTCCTCAGAAACCATCTCTTAGATTGCTCCCCATTTCTTAAGTTTAAAAGTTAGGAGAAGTAAAAATCAAAATTTACTCTATAAATTTAAAATTCAGAGATAAATCCTATTAAATTCACAATTCAGTTTTTAAAATATGGTAATACTAGGAAGGCTTATATGAACTGATGGAAAATGAAGTAACCAGAATCAGGAGAAGATTGTATACAGAAACAACAATAATGTATGACAATCAACTGTGAATAACTTAGCTCTTCTCAACAGTACAATGATCCAAGATAATCACAAAGGACTTATAATGAAAAATACTATATACCTCCAGAGAGAAAGAGAGGAATGATGAACTCTTGAGTAAATATTGAAGTCTACTTTTTAAATTTTTATTTTTCTTGTTTTTTTTTTTTTCCCTTTGGGTCTGTATCTTTTCTCAACATGACTAAAATATTAATTTTTTGCATGATTAATATGTATAACCTATGTCAAATTGCTTACTGTCTCAGGTGGGAGGTGAGAAGGAGAAAAAATTATGAATTCAAAAAGTTTTAAAAAATAATGTTACTGGAGAAAATATAATATTACTAAAAGAAAAATATTCAGATAAACTGTTATTCAACTTACTTTACAAATTGATGACAATTGTAACCTTGAGCTAAAACAAATTATAAGTATAGAGAAAATAGATATTAGAGTTTTTGTTCATAGATGAGATGTGAATCAGGATAAAGAATAAAAATGTTTCAGGATACAAAATAAACCCACATAAGTCATCAGCATTCTTACATATCACTAACAAAATCCAACAATTAAGAATTACAAAGAGAAATTCCATTCAAAGTAACTACAGATAGTATAAAATATTTAGGAATCTATCTGCCAAGGGAAAATCACAAATTATATGAGCAAAACTACAAAACACTTTCCACACAAATAAAGTCAGATCTAACCAATTGGAAAAATATTAAATGTTCTTGGATTGGACAAGCAGATATAATAAAGATGACAATATTACCTAAATTAATCTATTTATTTAGTGCTATACCAATCAGATTCCCCAAAAAACTATTTAAATGACCTAAAAAAAATAACAACAAAGTTCATATGGAAAAACAAAAGGTCTGCTGAATGAAATGAGCAGAACCAGGAGATCATTATACACTTCAACAATGATACTGTATGAAGATGTATTCTGATTGAAATGGATATCTTCAACATAGAGAAGATCTAATTCAGCTCCAGTTGAAAAATGATGGACAGAATCAACTACACCCAGAGAAGGAACACTGGGAATTGAGTGTAAACTGTTTGCACTATTGTCTTTCTACCCAGGTTACTTTTACCTTCTGAATCCAATTTTTACTGTGCAACAAGAAATTCGGTTTTACACACATATATTGTATCTAGGATATATTGTAACACATTTAACATGTAGAGGATTGCCTGTCATCTAGAGGAGGGGGTAGAGGGAGGGAGGGGAAAATTCAGAAAAGAAGTGAGTACGAGGGATAATGCTATAAAAAAAAAAAATACCCATGCATATGTACTGTCAAAAGAAAATTATTATAATTATAAAATTAAAAAAAAAAAAGAAAAAGAAAAACAAAAGGTCAAGAATTTCAAGGGAATTAATGAAAAAAAAAAAAAAATCAAATGAAGGTGGCCTAGCTGTACCAGATCTAAAATTATATTATAAAGCAGCAGTTACCAAAATCATTTGGTATTGGCTAAGAAATAGACTAGTTGATCAATGGAATAGGTTAGGTTCAAAGGACAAAACAGCCAATAACATCAATAATCTAGTGTTTGACAAACCCAAAGACCCCAGCTTTTGGGATAAGAACTCATTGTTTGACAAAAAATTGCTGGGGAAATTGGAAACTAGTATGACAGAAACTAGGCACTGACCCACACTTAACACTGTACACCAAGATAAGGTCAAAATGGGTTCATGACCTAGGCATAAAGAATGAAATTATAAATAAATTAGAAGAACATAGGATAGTTTACCTCTCACACCTGTGGAAGAAGGAATTTATGACCAAAAAAATACTAGAGATCATTATCAATCACAAAATAGAAAAATTTGATTATATCAAATTGAACAGTTTTTGTACAAACAAAACTAATGCAGATAAGATTAGAAGGGAAGCAATAAACTGAGAAAACATTTTTACAGTCAAAGGTTCTGATAAAGGTCTCATTTCTAAAATATATAGAGAATTGACTCTAATTTATAAGAAATCAATTCATTCTTCAATTGATAAATGGTCAAAGGATATAAACAGACAATTCTCAGCTGAAGGAATTGAAACTATTTCTAGCCATATGAAAAGATGCTCCAAGTCATTATTAATCAGAGAAATGAAAATTAAGACAACTCTGAGATACCAGTACACACCTGTCAGATTGGCTAGAATGACAGGGAAAAATAATGCTAAATGTTGGAGGGAATGTGGGAAAACTGGGTCACTGATACATTGTTGGTGGAATTGTGACTACATCCAGCCATTCTGGAGAGCAATTTGGAACTATGCTCAAAAAGTTATCAAACTGTGCATAGCTTTTGATCCAGCAGTGTTACTACTGGGCTTATATCCCAAAGAGATTTTAAAGAAGGGAAAGGGACTTGTATGTGCAAGAATGTTTGTGGCAGCCCTTGTTGTGGTGGCCAGAAACTGAAAATTACGTGAATGCCCATCAGTTGGAGAATGGCTGAATAAACTGTGGTATATGAATGTTATGGAATCTTATTGTTCTGTAAGAAATGACCAGCAGGATGGTTTCAGAAAGGCCTGGAGACACTTACATGAACTGATGGTGAGTGAAATGAGCAGGACCAGGAGATCTTTGTATACTTCAACAACAATACTATATGATGATCAATTCTGATGGATGTGGCCATTTTCAACAATGAGATGAGCTAAATCAGTTCCAATAGAGCAGTAATGAACTGAACCAGCTACACCCAGGGAAAGAACTCTGAGAGATGACTATGAACCACTACATAGAATTCCCAATTCCTCTATTTTTGTCTGCCTGCCTTTTTTATTTCCTTCATAGGCTAATTGTATACTATTTCAAAGTTCGATTCTTTTTGTACAGCAAAATAACTGTTTGGACATGTACACATATATTTTATTTAACTTATACTTTAACATTTTTAACACGTATTGGTCAACCTGCCATCTGGGGGAAAGGGTAGGGGGAAGGAGTGGAAAAGTTGGAACAAAAAGTTTTGCAATTGTCAATGCTGAAAAATGACCCATGTATATATCTTGTAAATAAAAAGCTATAATAAAAAATTTAAATATAAAATGAAATAAAAACTTGAATTAGTGAAAAAAAAAAAATGACTGACACATGAGATACATTTTAAAGTCCCAAAAATAAAAGAATTAAAACAACATACTGTATCATATGACAGCTAAAATCTCATCAAAGGATTTTTAAGGCAAAACTCTAATTTGGTCAATGGAGTTGGGTGATTGTGGAGGAAAAACAATATCTGTGTCTAACATGACACCTATTACAAGTCAATTGTGAATGTCCTCAGCAGAAAATGTATACCAAGATACTTAGAAAACATATGGGTCCTCGGGTTCTGAGTATTTCCTTTTATGAAAGACATTTAAAAACTGGAATGGATCCCCAAAAAGAGAAGCCTGTGATGACATGATGATCAGACTACTGTGCTATATAAAGATGAGTAGAAGAAATAAGAGATATTTAACTTAGGAGAACATGGAAGGTGGATGGAGGGCAGGGAACAAGGGAGATTTTTCTTTTTGTATTCCTGCTGCCTAACCCACTGCTTTGTACATAAGAGGCATATAATAAATATATATTGTGTTGAATAGTATTAGCCTTCAAGAATTTGTTGTTTGGTTGTTTGTTGTGTCCAACTCTTTGTAATCCCATTTGATGTTTTCTTGGCAAGATACTGGAGTGTTTTGGTATTTCCTTCTCCAGCTCATTTTGCAGATGAGGAAATTGAAGGAAACACTGTTAAATGACTTGCCCAGAGTCACACAGCTAGTAAATGTCTGAGGCTCCATTTGAACTCAGGAAGTTGAGTCTTGCTAACTTCAAGGCTTGGCACTCTATCAACTGAGCTCCAGTCACTTCTCAAGTATTTAACAGGCTGTCATTTAGAAGAGGAGTCCTCTCTTGGCTCCAGAGGGCAGAATTAAAAGCAGCACATTAAAGCTGCAGAAGCATATTTGATTCAATGTAAAGAAAAGCTTGCTCATAATGAGGCAGCATAGACTGCCTCAGAGATAATAGGTTCCTAGTTGTTGGAGATGCTCAAGGCAGACTGAATGACCACTTGTCAGGGATATTTCAGAGGAATTCCTGTTATAGTACATTTTATGTTAGCTGGCCTCTGAGGTCCCATCCAACTCAGAAATTCTATGAGTTTGTTACTGGAACAAATGAATGGTGGAATACTTAGTATCCTTTCCAAGTTTCAGTTGATATGTAAGCTATTATTCCTATTCTTCTAAGCTAGAACATCAGTACATTCACTTCCCCAATCACTTTCCAGACAAAAGTGCTGCTGATAAGCTTAACACAGAGAGTAGTAAAGCAATAGTAAAGCCATAATTTCCTAAAAATTACTTTCACCTTTGCAAAGAACTGAAAGGTCAGATTTACTTTGATTAGATTCTAAAGTAGTTACTGACATTCAGGTAGATTTTTTTTCTTTGAAAGAAAAACAAACAAACCTAAAAGTTACTTTACTTCGTCAAAGAGAAGGAGTAGAAGCCCTGAGCAAACTTACCAAACATTCACACAAACATATTCTCCAAATAGGAAAGTTAGGTGGTACAATGGACAGAGTACCTGTGTGACTCTGGGCAAATCACTTAACCTTGTTTGCCTCAGTTTCCTCATCTATAAAATGAACTGGAGAAGGAAATGCCAAACCATTACAGTATTTTTGCCAAGAAATAAGGTCCCAAATAAGGTCATAGTTAGACAAGAGTTAGACATCAGTGAAAAACAACAATAATATTTTCCAAATATATACACCATAACAGTTCCATTTATAATTACTTTCAATTTTATAAAGTATTTTCCTTGCAATTAGATTGTAATGTAGAGATAATATTGTGTCTATTTATTCAAGATTCTTGTTCCTCTCCAAACTGCACCAAATACCTTTTTCTACCAGGTTCTAACTCTTCATCCTAGAATGTCACTTCAGTCCTGGAATTGACATTTTGGAAGTGCTCTCTATTTATCCCTGAGAACTCTCCCTCTGATTGACTGGCTCATCCCAGGACATTTATTTAAAGAGGTTATGCAGGTTAATCATGTATCATTCCTCTCTAGGCTGCATTCCCGACTTTCTCTACCCTGCCCAGTACCTTCATCCATTATCTAGCCTTTTCAGCTTCCTTCTAAGTGTTGTCTACCTCCATTAAAAAGTATGCTTCTCATTGAGTGCAGAAACTGTTTTTATATACATTTGTATTTCTAGTACTAGCACAAAGCCTAAAGCATAGCAAACAATTAATGCAAAATTGACTGAATGAGTTTTACAGATTGAGAAATTGGGACAAAAAAAGGTTAAATAATTTGCCCTTGACTAGACTGTTAGTAATCATAAGAATTAGGATTCAAATGCTGGTTTCTTGAAATCAAATACAGTACCCCCTATTTTTTCCCCTTATTATTATTATGAACTTGATAAATATCAACAAACAATAACTTTTCTATACAAAGAAGAACATGAAAAAAGGACTGCATATGAAATGCATTTCAATGATATATAGTTTGATTATACATATACAAATATCAAAAGTCTTCTGGAGTCTTTATAGGTCATTGTACTCTTTTTCTTACTTTAATGGAGACCTTTTAGCTACTTTCTTACAATACATTCATTTACCCAAACATACCTAGGTAGTAAACACATCTTACTTCAATGCAGCAAAAATCAATTGTTTTGTCTATGCATGGACCCTTATCCCCTCCACTACTATCAAGACCCCTTTATGAGTTAGCAAACAGTCCTTGAGTGTTATTAATTAATCACTCTGCAATCAACCTGGTATTCTTGCTTCACTTAACTAGGCTCTTACTTAGATAACACATATGTACCTGGTACAAGGCTTGTATTTAAAGCTTTTCTGGCATGATTGGACCTCTCAGAGCTCAAAGGCTCTGTCATAATTTTCAAAAACCCAAATTACTTCCATGCTTCAATGGAGCAAGCACTGGAATAAGATTTCTTTGGGCCAATTTGTATGAAACAGTTTCTTTAATAATGTTTTTTATGATTACATATTTCATTGCTTAATGTCATGCTGTTATTTTTAAATCTCCTTTTTGTTCACTTGTTGTTTTTGTTTCTAAACATAATATTGAATAGAAATTATCTCAAGTCCATAGTCTCACAAGGGCAGTCAAGTCAGGAGAGGACATGGCAGATCATGTCAGGAATGTGTCTGCTACTATGTAATGATAAAAGCTCTATTGAGGCAATTTATAATCCAGCCATTTTGCTGAGATTCCAAATGAGCCACCTCCCAATTCTATACAGACCTCCCTGTTTGAATTCTTTGCTATAGCCCCTGCTCACTTGCTTCTATCTCAAATGCCAGTTAATTTTGGCACTCTCAATAATAATCTGCTGTAGCTGGGCCTTTGGCTCGTGTTCCTTGAGATCTCAGTGTGAATCTTGTCCTTTTTTCCTGGGAGAGGCTGATATCTCTCAGACCCACTGATTGCCCTAGTCATAAGCACATGTAAACCTCCCCAGAGCTAAAATGACAAATTTATGATACTTATTTTCTTCTCATATTAAAATACATAATTGCTATTTGAACCAAATATGTCATCATCAGGTCATAAACCTATCATCTAATCATCTAACACAAATCCCTCATTTAATAGATGAGAAAACTGAGTCTTGGAATGAATAAATGAATGAAAAAGCATTTATTAAGTGTTTACTTGTTTTAGATACTATCCTAAGTGCTGGGGATATAAACAGACAAAGTAAGTCATCCCTATCTTTAAAGAATTTATATTCTAATGGGAAGGACCACACATATTTTAGTTAATATTACTTTAGTTAATGTTTTAGTTAGATGAGTCACAGGGATGGTGAATGGAGTCATGAAGTAATTGATTGTCAATTCATTTCCAGAAATGGTAGTGTGGATTTAAATACTGTTCTCAGAACCTGAAGTAGTTAAGTCATGAAATGGGATAAAGATAGTTGGCCTGAAGATCTGTCAGATAGGAGATGGTCAAGTCTCAAACATCAGAAGTCAAGGACCTAGGGAAATTCAGTGCAATATACAATACATTTATGGCTTGGGCTAGAACTGATGAAGCCTAAACTTTTAGAAAGATTAAGTAACTTGCTCAAGATCCCACAAACAATAAATAGCAGAGCCAGATTTGACCTCAGATCCACTCACACTAAATTAAACTCAACTTCACAAAACTTTCTACAACCTGAAGGAAGCATATTTTGATTACATGTTGGTTTTTGTTCTTTGTTCTCAAAGAGGATCAAAATGGCACTACAATGTTAGAGTCAAATTACAGTGAGTAGGATCAAGAGAACATTGTACCTGGCAACAAGAAGATTATGTGATGATCAATTCTGATGGGCGTGGCTCTTTTCCACAGTGAGGTGATTCAGACCAACTCCAATAGACTTATGATGGAGAGAGCCATCTGCAGCCATAAAGAGAACTCTAGGGACTGAATGTGTATCACAACATAGAGGGTTTTTCTCATCTTTTTTATTGTGGTTTGCTTGCTTTTTGCTTTCTTTCTCGATTTTTTTTTCCTTTTTGATCTAATTTTTCTTGTGCAGCATGATAAATGTGGAACTATATATAGAAAAATTGTACATGTTTAACATATCAATACATGTTAACTCACTGTCTAGGGGAAAGGGTGGGAAAAGGAAGAGAGAAAAATTTGGAACACAAGATTTTACAAGGATGAATATTGAAAATTCTCTTTGCATATATTTTGAAAGTAAAAAATGGAAGCAATTAGCTTTACTGGCATGGTGCTGGTAGATTGTCCAGGTTTCACAGGCATACAGTAATGATATCAGCATCCTAGCTCTACAGACCATCAGATTGGTCGTCACTCTAATACTTCTCCCATACTTTCCTTCAGAGCCTTCTAAACAATGATCTAGCACTCATTCCATTAATCATTCCATTTTCTCAACCACTACATGACCATCTTTTGAAAACAACCTCTCCTTTCTTAAATTTTTCATAACATTTTTTCTGATTTTTTTCATTCACTATATTTTGTTTTGTATGAGTTATTTCTTATTATAGATAATCTGCTTTCACCTATTTAATATTGGATTATAATTTCCTTGAGGGCAAGGATTCTTTTTCTCCCCCCTCTTTGTGAACTCAGTTGAAAAGTGCTTTTAATCGCTTATGTATGTGTCAATCTCATTGTCGATGTGGACATCCCTGGAAAGTATACCTCCAAGGTAAGAAAACTTATCCATAGCATTCAAAATTTCTCCATTGGCTGTAATCATGGTGCTGGTTGGTGACCAAGTATCAAAAAGAAATAGTCTTTAGGGCATGTTAAGGAAAAAAAAAAACCCAAGCATTAAAAAATTATAATTTTATTAACAATGAAACAATATGGACATAATATATGTTTTAATATTTTACATACATTTGTATATCTGTATAATGACATGAAATCCAAGTGACTGAAATTCCTGATATTAGATTATTTCTTAATATTTATGATATTGTTATCTTTGAAGGATAATCCAAACAGGCTTATTAATACAATAAAAGACATGTTTGTCTAATTAATGAACTATTCATCAAGAAGAACTGAAACTCAAGAAAAGAGGATTCTGATAAGGAGGGCCATCTTTTTTATTGAAGAGGAGGAGGAAGAGGAAAGGATTTATTCAGAGTATTCCTATTTAAAAAATATTGTAATCAGCAGAGCCATAATTAACTATGACTAGTTTAAGTTCTTGCTAGAGCAGCAGCACAGATGACAATCTATATCTTAGGAGAGTGGTTGATGGCCCTAAGAATGGGGTCCCATAGTGATGAGGCCCTAGGATTGTTGGCCAAGGATGATAATGAGAAGAAATGCAGAGACAAAAGTTGTTTGCCACCACCAGTGATGATGCTTGCCACCCTGAAGCTTTACACTTTAAAGCTAAGTCCTGTTCACCTATTGCTCACAGTGGTTTTGACACTTTGTAAGACCATGATTGCCAGGGAAACAAATAAGGATTACTGAGTGCTGCAATGAAGAGAATGGACAATTAAAGGGAGTAAGAACTTTTTCTGAAAAGATGAATAAAGGGGCCCTCAGGCAAATATCATCTATTTTATGAGATTGTCTGGAGCTGAGCATGGTTAAAAAAAAAAATCTTTAGCCTTGAGGATAGCAAATAGCTTATAAACCTTTACACTGTTCTCAGGGGCTAAATTTGTGTTAGGGTATATGTGGTAGTACTAATATTCTCACTCACCTTATGTGCTGCTAAATTCACCAAAAATATTAATTCACTTATCTATTCAACAAGTAACTATTATGTTCTTTTGTAACTGAGTTAACAAAGAAGGGGAGGGGAAACAATCCTTGCCTTCAAGGAAATTAAAATCCAATATTAAATAAGCAAAAGCAAATAATCTAAAATAAGAAATAACATCTACAAAACAAAATATAGTGAATGAAAAAATCAGAAAAAGTATTATGAAAAATTTGAGAAAGGAGAGGCTGTTTTCAGAAGATGGTCATGTAGTGGTTGAGAAAAAGGAATGATCAATGGAAAAAGTGATACTTAAGTTCAACTTTGATAGAATGGAGGGGTTCCAAAAAAACATACACATAGAATGGAAAAAAATGAGTTTCAGTTCTATAGATTAAAATGAGCAAAGACATGAGGATGGGATAGTGCCATACAAGAATGATATAGGGGGTGGCCAAGTTGGCCAAAACATAAATAGAAGATAGAAGGCTGGAACTATATACTGTGGATCCCAATTATGGAGGAACTTGAATACAAAAACAAAGAGGTTTTTTTGGTTTTTTTTTTTTTAATATTGCCAGAAGACATTAGAAGACAAAGAACATTTTTAATAGAGGACAAACATGAGTAGGGAAGTGCATTAGAAAAATTACTTACACAATATTGTGGAGAATGGATTGTTGAGAAGAGAGATAAGAGATAGGACAGATCTAAGATGGCAGAGTAGCAGGAAAAAGGTACAACTAAATCCCCCGTTATGTCTCACACACACACACACACACACACACACCTCCAAACAGAGTTTTAAAAAACACATCAGCCTGATTGGAAAATCCAAGGAAAATCACAGGGAATCATTTTTCCAGACCATGTCAACATAGGAAGATAGTTAGAAAGTTCTCCAGACACTGGGGATGGGGTTCTAGGCAAGGACAGTTATTTGGAGAATTCCAGTGCATGGAAAGACCGTGTATCATCGAAGTTCTGAATCCAGCAAAGAGGGGCCCAACCTTGTGCAAAGTGATAGAGTAGATGTCATCTGGCAGTTTTGTTGCTTATTATCCAGGTATAAAGCACAGATGTCCAGGACTGACTGAAAAGGGCAAGGGTTCCAATTCCAGTCTTCAGATGAATTCTGCAGTAGAATAATTAGGGCAGGAATTCAAGAACAATAGATAGTCTACAGTACTGTCACTATAAACAGGCAGAGTTTTCCAGCTAATTGATTGTGGTTAAGTCCAGCAATAGTCTATTGTAACTTCAGTTTGGATAAAGCCACAGGGGGCAGCTAGGTGGCTCAGTGGGTAGAGCACCAGCCTTGAATTCAGGAGGACCCACGTTCAAAGGTGATTTCAGACACTTAACACTTCCTAGCTGTATGACCCCGGGCAAGTCACTTAACCCCAGCCTCAGGGGAAAAAAAAAAAAAAGGATAAAGCCACAGGCATATTGCTCAGACCTGAACTCAGGGAAAGAAGTGCAGAGCTCTGAATAAGAGTAAAAATTAGACTTTGTCCTTTATCTTTGCATTATGGGGGCACTGAAAGTTTTTACCTCCTAATCCTAAGGTCCTGGAATAAGTTAATATTTAAATTCTCCTAATACAGAGAAGCTTGAAGAGACTTACATGAACTGGTGCTGAGTGAAACAAGAAGAACTAGGGGATCATTATACACTTCAACAATGATACTGTATGAGGATGTATTCTGATGGAAGTGGATATCTTCAACATAGAGAAGAGCTAATCCAATTCCAATTGATCAGTGATGGACAGAATCAGCTACCTCCAGAAAACACTGGGAAATGAGTGTAAACTGTGAGCATTGTTTTTTTGTTTTGTTTTGTTTTGTTTTTCTTCCCAGATTATTTTTACCTTCCGAATACAATCCTTTCCTTTGCAACAACAAAATTCGGTTCTGTACATATATTTTGTACCTCGGTTATACTATAAGATATTTAATATGTATGGGAATGCCTGCTATCTAGGAGAGGGGGTGGAGGGAAGGAGGGGAAAAATTCGGGAACAGAAGGGAGTACAAGGGATAATGTTGTAAAAAAAAAAAAAAAATTACCTATGCATATGTACTGTCAAAGAAAATGTTATAATTATAAAAATTAATTTAAAAATAAAATAAAATAAATTCTCCTAGAAAGTAGCCTTAGAACCAGCCTAGGCATCCCCTATAAAAGAGCTTAAAGACTGATTCCAACTAACATAAATTCTAAAAATTTAAACTGGAACAATGAGTAAGCAAATAAAAAAAAAAAAATTTCACCACAAAAATCTATTGTAGTGATGGGATGCTCAAGACATAAACCCAGAAGAAAATAGTAACTTCACAACATTTACAAACAATGTATAAGCAAAAAGGAAAAACAAAGATGTTTTGAGCATATGTTCAACTAGAATTCCTAGAAGGGAGGAAAAAAGTATTTTTTAAAAAGTTTTAAATGATCTTTAAAATGAAATGATATAAATAAGAGCACCAGCCTTAGAATCAGGAGAACTTGAGTTCAACTATGGCCTTTGACATTTAACACTGTCTAGCTGTGTGCGTCTGGGCAAGTCACTTAACTCCAATTGCCTTCCAAAAAGAAAAAGGAAAAAAAAAATCAAATAAGAGTACTAAAAGAAATTGAGGGGCGGTAAGAAATCAGATCTACAGAGGGAAAAAAGAATTGTGCACAAACAAAACTAATGCAAACAAGATTAGAAGGGAAGTAACAAATTGGGAAAACATTTTTACAGTTAAAAGTTCTGATAAAGGCCTCATCTCCAAAATATACAGAGAATTGACTTTAATTTATAAGAAATCAAGCCATTCTCCAATTGATAAATGGTCAGAGGATATGAACAGACAATTTTCAGATGATGAAATTAAAACTATTTCCACTCATATGAAAGTGTTCCAAATTACTATTGATCAGAGAAATGCAAATTAAGACAACTCTGAGATATCATTACACACCTGTCAGATTGGTTAAGATGACAGGAACAAATAACGATAAATGTTGGAGGGGCTGTGGAAAAACTGGGACACTGATGCATTGTTGGTGGAATTGTGAAAGAATCCAACCATTCTGGAGAGAAATCTGGAATTATGCCCAAAAAGTTATCAAAATGTGCATACCCTTTGACACAGCAGTGCTACTGGGTTTATATCCCAAGGAAATACTAAAGAAGGGAAAGGGACCTGTATGTGCCAAAATGTTTGTGGCAGCCCTTTTTGTAGTGGCTAGAAACTGGAAGTTGAATGGATGCCCATCAATTGGAGAATGGTTGGGTAAATTATGGTATATGAAGGTTATGGAATATTATTGTTCTGTAAGAAATGACCAGCAGGAGGAATACAGAGAGGCTTGGAGAGACTTACATCAACTGATGCTGAGTGAAAAGAACAGAACCAGAAGATCGCTGTACACTTCAATGATGTATGAAGAGGTACTCTGATGGAAGTAGATATCTTCAACATAAAGAAGATCCAACTCACTTCCAGTTGATCAATGATGGACAGAAATAACTATACCCAGAGAAGGAACACTGGGAAGTGAATGTAAATTGTTAGCACTACTGTCTATCTACCCAGGTTACTTATACCTTCGGAATCTAATACTTTATGTGCAACAAGAAAATGGTATTTACACACATATATTGTATCTAGGTTATATTGTAACACATGTAAAATGTATGGGATTACCTGCCATGGGGGGGGAGGGAGTGGAGGGAGGGAGGGGATAATTTAGAAAAATGAATACAAGGGATAATATCATTTTAAAAAATTACTCATGCATATATACTGTGGGAAAAAAAATTCTAAATAAAAAAATTATGGTATATGAATGTTATGGAATATTATTGTTCTGTAAGAAATGACCAACAGGAGGAATACAGAGAGGCTTGGAGAGACTTACATGAACTGATGCTGAGTGAAACGAGCAGAACTAAATCATTATACACTTCAACAATGATACTGTATGAGGATGTATTCTGATGGAAGTGGTTATCTTCAACATAGAGAAGAACTAATCCAATTCCAATTGATCAATGATGGACGGAATCAGCTACATCCAGAAAAGGACTACTGGGAAATGAGTGTAAACTGTGAGCATTTTGTTTGTTTGTTTGTTTTTCTTCCCAGATTATTTTTACCTTCCAAATACAATTCTTCCTTTGCAACAACAACAACAACAAAATTCGGTTCTGCACATATATATTGTACCTAGGATATACTATAAGATATTTAATATGTATGGGAATGCCTGCCATGTAGGGGAGGGGATGGAGGGAAGGAGGGGAAAAATTCAGAACAGAAGGGAGTACAAGGGATAATGTTGTTTTAAAAAAAATTACCTATGCATATGTACTGTCAAAAAAAATGTTATAATTATAAAAATTAATTTTAAAAAGTGTCAAAAATAAAAAAATAAAGAATTGGCAAAGGAATTTAATTGTTTAAAATAAGAAATACTTAACTTTAACTTAAAATCCAGCTCCTGAAAATTATAATGAACGAAAAAGAAGTTAATGACTCTAAAAGGCAACAAGAAATAATTTTTTAAAAATGAAATCAAAAGACTAATAAAGTAGAAGAAAATATAAAGTATAACAATATAAAACCAAAACCAACCCAAAACTCAATTGTTCTGGAAAAGAAATAGAGGAGAAATAATTTAGTAATTATTGGTCTACCTTAAAGCCATGACCAAAAAAAAGAATTTGATCAACATATTTAAAGAAATTACATATACATGTCCGTGCTCAATAACAGGTGTGCCTGTGTGCAAGCACATGCACACACACACACGCACACCCATGCATACACCATACTACTATCCAGATTTCCTAAACCACAGGACAAAGCAGAAACAAAGAATTCACCAGTCCCCTCATGAAAGAAACCCCAAATTAAAAACTCCCAGGAACATTATAACTAAAATCTATAACTTCTAGGTCAAAGAAAAAATACAGATAGCCCCTAGGGGGAAAAAAGAATTCAAGAAATCACAATTAGAATTCTACCCAATTTAGCAATCATCTTTATAAAGGAGAAAAAAGCTTGGAATATGATATTACAGAAAGGCAAAGATATTGGCTTAGAATAAGAATAACTTAATAAAACTGAGTATAATCTATTAGGAAAGGGAAAGGATTTTTAATGAAGTAGAGGAATTTCAAGCATTGCTGAAGAAAAGATCAGAGATACACAGAAACTTCTAAATGCAAACACAGGAATCAAGAAAAACATAAAAACGTGAATATTAATGAATGAGCAATCATAAAGTGATAAAGCAGGATAACCTGTTTTCATTATATTCAATAATATAGGGAGACAATATATATATGTTCTCTCAGAACCCTTTCATCATCAGGGGCAAAAGAGGGTAACTAATTAGACAGAGAACCTGGAAGAGGTTTTGTTATGTTTTGATGATCTAAAAACAAGAATGTAAAAAGAGGAATACACTGCTAGGAAGAGAGGAGAGAGGAATAATGGGGGAAATTATCTCACATAGTGAAGTAAAGAAATAGAGTTTTATATAAACAAGGAGAAAGAGGTTAAAGGACAGGTGGATACTTGAACCTTACTCTCATGTGAACTGTTCAAATTAGCTGAATACAGAAATAGATTATACTCCATACAGAAAGAAGAGGGAAAAGGGAGACAGAAAAAAAAGTGAATAGGTGGAAAGGTAAATTAAGGGAGGAAGCAGTCCTAAGCAAAACAAATTCTAGGTATATACAAAAATATGTACAGTATTTCTTTGCAATAGCAAAAAAAATTGGAATCTGAGAAGGTGCCCATCAATTGGAGAATGGCTGAACATGTTATGGTTTATAAATATAATGGAAAATTATCGTGCAATGAAAAATGAAAGGAATGATTCCAAAGCAATCTAGAAAGACTTATATAAACTGATACAAAATGAGGTGAGTGGAATCAAGAAAACGCTTTTCACAGTTACAACATTGTAAAGATAAAGAAACTTTGATTAACAGAAGGATCAATCATGATTCCACAGGACTCAAGCTTAAACATGCTACTTATCTCCTGATGGATTGTAGCAAAGCACTAATAGTGATCAAGGACATAAGGAAAAGTAAAGAACATAAGGCATTTATAATTGAAAAGAGTCCTCAAAAGCCACAAATTTATTATGCTATTATTGCCCAATTTCTGTCAATCCCTCAAAGTTCAATAAAATTTAAAAAAAAAAATTCTTTTAAAAACTCTAACATGTAAAGAAAAGAATTTTCACATCCTTATGTGCTTATAAATCCTTTAAATATGGTAATCAGACTATAACTTCGTGTGTGTGTGTGTTGTGTGTTAGAGGGGAAAACTCTGATAAAAGGTAGTTGCATTAAAAAAATAATAATAATAAACTCCAGAATTTAAGATAAAAAATAAGCATTGAAGCAAAAAAAAAAAAATCTGGAATAATCTACAATTGCATTTATTAAAGCTAAAAATGGATAAACTAGTAATAATTGAAATTTAATTTAATTATAATAACAAGAAAAATACTACAGAAACTTTGAGGAATAATGGTTAATGCCTACTGCCAGAACTAAAAAGAGCCCTGCAGGGATTTTTCACACAATACCTTCCACCATACAGAGGGCTTTAGGCAGGGTAATTCAAAACTGTATTTAAAGCACTGGAAAAATAGAAATGGAAGAATACTCATGAAATGAAGGGGGTGAGTAGATATGTGCAGGGGAGACAGCTTTACAAAATTTTACACAAAAGCTAACAACATTTTCTTATTTTTCTTAGTCAAAAGGCATTTGAAATTTATTGAAGCATTTTTTTGAAAACTTCCGCTGTTTTAGTTGCCTGATTTAGAAAAACTAATTGACTGGTACTTATTTATCCATAAAAAATATGGATATACTTGAATGCCTGTCTTAAATTCATTATGTTGCTCCAACTGACACCTTTATGCAGGTATTCCTCACTGCAAATAGGTCACTATGCATTTATTGCATACTTGTGGCAAACTAGCCTGGTCTCTCATTTGGCCATATTACAAATAAAAATCATTCTAAGAAAATAATAAACAAAACACTTGAGTTTCTTATGACAGTTTCTTGTCAACTTTTTTTTTTTTAAAAGGACTCATCAGACTCTTACTCTGCTTAATGGGTGGCAAACAGAACTTTTAACACCCCTGCAAAAAAATTAGATTCCAAAAAAATTCCTTAAGTTGCTTTTATTCCTTCCTATTAAAACCTATGTCTTTGAGATGCATGAAGAAGGTGGGCATGGAAAAGGGGAGAAAATCATATCATATGCAGAAAGTACATTATTGTTACCAGGATATTCAAAGTATATGTCATTTTAAAATCAGTTAAACTCTTCTGTGGATAAACGAATACATGAATCCTTTTGGAGACCTACTCACTTGTCGTGAGACCAATTAACATGCTTAATCTGTGACTGGTGACTTGGTAAAATATTGCAAATGAACAGAGCCATCCAAGAAGCCAATGAGCCATGTTTCAGCTGTGGAAAGAGATACCAGTCTTATCATATCATATGATAAGATATGGTGTGAGTTTTGGCTAGTTTGAGGATCTTTCCCAATCATTGGTAGTTTAGGTGAAGAATCACAGGAAGCAAGAGGAGAAAAAGTAACATTTAAATCAACCAGAAACTAGAATGATCTCTTCTGGACAATTCTGGGAGGGCCATGAACACTATCCCTGAAACTAGGGGCAGTCTGCTCTCTGAACCAAAATGAAATTACAGCAGTGAAAAGCACTGCAGTGGGAGGAGGTGTCAATGGGTTAATTGGGGGAAATGCAGGCCCGAATGAAAAGCAGACAATAGTTCACACTTGGATGCCTGGGGTGAGTTCAACACCGGAGAGAAGAGAAGAGACAGGGGGGGAGAAAGAGAAGGATAGAGACAGAGAGAAACAGAGAGGATGCCAAAAAAAATTATTAACAAATTTTTAAGGAGAAATATGTTTTAAATCCAAAAAAAGTGCTTATCACCTAAGTAAACATTCTATGCTAAAATTTAGATAGACTGGAAAATGAGACAAACTGATAAGTTACAAAAGAGAGGAAAAAGTAGAAGGAGGAATTTAGTGGCCCAGTAGTAGAGATTATACAATTTAAGAGTATGAAAACAGAATAAAAAGAGAAAACATAGAAAATTGTGGTCAAGGTCTGTCAATTCCACCTTTACAATATGTCTCAAATATGCCCCCTTCACTCCTTTGATACTGCCCCTGTCTTGATGCAGGCTTACATTTTCCTTATGCCTGAACTATTGCAATAGTCTTCTAGTTGGTTTGCCTGGTGGACCTCATTCCCCAGTCCACTCCAGCCCCAATTCAATAGACTACAATAACTTCCTATCATCCAAAATCAAATATAAAATCCTGTTTCTGTAATAAACCGAAACCTTTTATAACCTAGCTCCCTCCCCACACCCTTTTCCAATCTTTTTTATACCACTTCTACTGGTAATACCAGTAATACTGGTCTCCTGGGGAAGCTAGGTGGCACAGTGGATAGAGCACCAGCCCTGAATTCAGGAGGACCTGAGTTCAAATTTGATCTCAGACACTTAACACTTGCTAGCTGTGTGACCCTGGCAAGTCACTTAACCCCAGCCTCAGAAAAAGAAAAAGAAAGAAAAAGAAAAAAAAAAAAAAAACAAGTAATACTGGTCTCCTTGCTGTTCTAAAATAAAATAATACATCATTTTTGACTCTGGGCATTTTCATTGACTCTTTACCATATCTGGGATTCTCCACCTCTTGTATAACTCCAAAGTTCCAGATAAAATTCCATCTTCTACAGCAATCCCATTTTCTACAGGAAGGTTTCCCCAATCCTTAGTTCTGTTGATTATTTGCTATTTATTTTATAAACAGGGGCATATAGGATGTTCAGAGAGGGCCAGCACCTCTAATGTGAGGGTTTGCCAAGTGCTGCTCATCAATCAAACCTGTCACCTAACTTTCATCTGTGGCTCCAAGAAGCTGTAATGTGTGCAGTGGCCACACCCCAGTAAAACCTATTTGGGCAAACAGGCTATACTGGATTGAGGGTAACTAACAAATCTCAGCCCCATCAGTGAGTTAGGAAGATGTCCATCCCAAGTATGTGAAGACTTCCCCTGGGGGAATGGGTAGATGAGAACAATTTGTTCCAACAGCCATGAAGGCAGCTGAAGCAGATATTGTAGGGCACTTAAGAGTCAGGTAAGACATTGAAAATGCCAAGGTCATCTATCGTGTCCTAGCTATGACCAGTTGTCTTGACTTCTGTCTTGCCAATGACTCTAGGAGAGATTCAGTACTATAATAATCAACCTCTTAAAGAAACATCTTATAGAGTTGAACAAAATAAAAACAAAATTCATTAGAAGACCCCCCCCAAAAAAAAACCCCTATAAATTCAAGAGAAATAATGAAAAAAAAATTGCAAAGAATGAAAAATAATTCTTTTAGATCTCGAATGATATAATAAATCAATAAACATCAAAACTATTTGGAAATGATTGAAAAAAGAAAAAGAATAATGGAACAGATTGGATAAGAAATAATCTGAAACAATCACATTTAATAACCCAAAATTAAATAAATTGAAATACATGCATTTCTTGAGAAAAGAACTTTCTTTTGACAAAAACATCTGGGAAAACAGGAAAATAGTTTTTAAGAAAAAGGATTTAAAATAACACATTAGGGGCAGCTAAGTGGCACAGTGGATAGAGCACCAGCCCTGAAATCAGGAGGATCTGAGTTCAAATGTGAACTTAGACAATTAACACTTCCAAGCTGTGTGACCCTGGACAAGTCACTGGGCAAGCAGCTCCCCACATATTATTATAATATAATAATATTTTAAAATATTAAATATTAATTTAAAAAACATAAGACAACCACATAAAGTCTGGCTAGGACTTAGCATGGCTAGTAGGGAAATTCTTAACTAAAGAATGGAGAAGAAATACAAAAGATAAAACTAGACAATTTCAATCATATGAAATTGGAAATCTTTTGTAGGAACAAAATTAGTGCCTCTTGGATGTGAATGAATGAAAAACTATGTTTGAAATATTTATTGTATACAAAGTTCCATATTAAGTGCTATGGATACAAAGAGAAAAATAAGACAGACTCTGCTCTCAAAGAGCTAACAATTTGATCGAGGGGAAAACAACACATAGTAGCGATTGCAGTTGCAAGTGAGATAGTAAAGGAGTCTTTTGGATACAGTGACAATTATGTCTGTTCATCTTATCTGACCTTTTAGCAAATATATTAGGGCATTATGTGCAAATATCACATTTTAAAATGTTTCTTGTTATCTTTAGACTTATAATTAAAACCATTCTACCAAGTTTTAATTGCCTTTTCAAGGAGTATCTGTATACCACCCTTTCATTAAATGACAATATTCTTCTTTCTTTTAGTTTTGATTATGGTAAGAATGGCAACTTGCCTATGATTCAGATCCTCTACAATGTGGTCATTAGATAAGAATCTCAGATTTAGGTTAGTAATTGTTATATACATTCTCATTCCAAAGATTTCATATACATCAAATGATCCATAGTGGCAGCATATGGTCAATGAATACAAATATAAAGAATTCAATAAAGCAAGAGAATTGATACATAGTATAATAAGCAGAAAACAATATATACAATTATTTTAACATTGCAAATGGAAAGAACAATAGCAAAACTTAATGCTGTGCAATTGTTATGACCAAACTTGGGCCTTAAGAAGAGATATGAGAATATACCTCTTTTGCCTTTTTGAGGAGATGATAGACTATGTGCATGGAATACTTTATGATAAAAATATCCTATACAATGTAATAAAAATGTATTAGATATCAGGCAAGTGATATGTTTTGACTTTACTGAGATGTTTGCTCCCCATATATATCTTTTTTTCCCCCTTTATTCTGTTAAAAGAAATGGTTCTCTAGGTGGGAACAGAGAAAAGATGTATTAATAAATGGAAATGGTGGGGGAAAATACATCAATTAAAAAAACCTATTGACAGAGAATGCTTATGATAACTAAAATTAGGTAATGCAGTGAAGGAAATAGAACCAGGAAAACAATATATACAAGGAATAAAGCAAGTTCCTTGTAACATGCCCTCCTGGCAGTAACAATTACTAATCTGTCCTAGGCCCAACAGAGTACCTTTGACCACTGACCTTTGCAGTGTCAACTCTACCCAGCTCGCCTCCTCTGAGGCCTTCAAAGGTCTCTGGCCACAATTTCTTGAATAGTAGTTTAATAACCAGTAGTACACTCAAGAACAGCCACATGTAATCTTAAAAGCCTTTATTATACCTACTCACATAATGTCCTGACTTGATGCCCTGACTTGTTAGTTCCCTAGTGAACACCTGGTCTGAAGACCCCTGTGTTCACTACCAAACTTCTTACCTCTCTTGGCTATCCATCAGCTTGGCTTGACTTGGCTACCCCAGGCTAGGGAGCCAGGTTAAAGAGCGCAGGTTAAAGAGAGCATCTTTTGATCTTCTACTCTCTCCCACTTCTATGAATATATATTAACACCCTTATCTAATTAGAATAAACTTTCTCCACATTTCCACCTTTTGATAATCTTTTTTCCTTGAGAAAGTCAACTAATAAAAGAGTATGTTGTTGTTCAATCATTTTTGACTTGTGTCTACTTCTTGAGGAGTGGTTTGCCATTTCCTTCTCTAGCTCATTTTGCAGATGAAGAAGCTGAGGCAGAATAAAGTGACATACCCAGGATCATACAACTAGTAAATGTTTAAAGCTGGATTCAAATTTAGGTCTTCCTAACTCTAAGCCAGTATTCTAACCTACCTGATAGGTAACATGATGAGGGAACAGGGAACCAAATAATTGAGGTACATACCTAATGATGAGGTATATACCTCAATAGGATTAATGAGGTCTAGTGGTAGGATTGGGGTACAGGGAGTCACATGGAGCTCCCCTGCAACCCCTTAGGATTCAGTGCAAGGATACAAAGTTAAATCAAGTCTAGTGGTGGTGAGAGTCCCCTGTAAATGAATTTACAGGCCTGAAAACCTCGATGGGTAAAAACAAGGTTTATTGCAAGGTTTGGAAGCAAGGTTAAAGTCTGGTTAGTAAAAGGCATAGAGGAAGATATAAGCCAATGGGACAGAGAGTCTCTGATGCAAAACATCTTGGCTGGCATCTTTCAACTCTGACCAAAGTGGACTCCACCTTTGTTGCCTTTATCTACTTGAAGAAGCATATGGGTGGAGCTCAGGTTGATTCCTGGAAGGCCAGATTATTGGCAGGCTTTTCAGATAAGGAAGAAACTGTTTTGGGAAAACCTGAGCAGATAGTTGGGGGTTGGGTACAAACCCAAACTGGCTCAGATACTCCCCTTGGGGTTTTGACCAGATCTTGTAAATCAAAGATCAGTCTCAAAGGTAGATCAGACAAGGAATCTTAAAAGGGGCTATGCCCGCATCATATCTACCCAATAATAGAGCATATAACAGTAAAATAGTAAGAATTCCAAACTTCAGAGTCCAAATTCATCATTAACTCTATCACTACTACCTCTGTATTTATGATTTGGATGTCCATAAATTTGAGACAAGGTATTTCCCAAGATAGAATCATGTAACTTCTTTATTATGTTAAACTAGCCTATAGCATTATAAACAACATAATCAAAAGGACTCTTCAATTTGATATCAGCATTTACAAAAATGGAAAATTTTTGTAATTTTTCAATTTATTGGTCCCAAATCTCTCTTTTTTACAAATTTATAAGAAAAGCATTAATTTGTACAGCTATTCTTCAACTTGTATAAAGTTCACATGTTTTAGCAAATAAGTTTATCTAGATAATCAAAAACTATCTGAAAAATGGGATTCAAATTCTTGCTAGTTTTCCATTGCTTCTATTTCCATTACAAAATAGAGATAAAACTCTCCCTTTGCTACAGAATTAGGCTTTCTTCTTAGCACTTTAGTATTCCTACTCCAGAGACAAAATGCAAAATAATAATATTAATATTAATAAAAATGAAGTTCTATAATATCATCTAAGAACTTCATCAATAAAAACTTGATCTGAATTTTCTTCCCTTTATTATGAATGAAGGTTGAGAATAAGAGTAAAGAAGGGTATTAATCACATATCTAAACAAGTTAATTCTCCTTTATTATGATGGCTTGAAAAATAAGTATGATTCAAATACAATCAAATATAGTGTTTAGAAGATAAATAAAAGCAAACAAAATTTTAAAGACCAGTTCAAGCTTTGCCTTACATATTTTACCTAGACAAAACTTGCTATTGAAAGTTGATATGATTTTGATAAGGTCTAGATTTAAGGAACCAAAATGAGATTAGGGTTTCTGGTTGTCAGGGAGTTAAATGATAAGGTCTAGAGGCAGGTTCAGGGTTCAGGGATCCAAATGGAGAGGTTTGGCTCCCTTGCAGCTCCTTGGGATTTTATTCAAGGGTAGGGAGTTTTGGGGACTCCCTTCTAGTTGCACAGAGATTCTCTCTAAAGGAATTTACAGATCCAAAACCTAGATTGACAAAAGAAATTTATAATAGGGAAGGTTAAGAAATCCTGTCAGAGAGGAATAAAGTCTTGTTAGGGAAATAGGTGAAGGTAAAGAGAGGATAACATGAAAAAGAATATTCCAGTGGACAGAGGCCCTTGGCATAGCAAGCATGGCATAGCTGGCATGTTTGGAACCTCTGCAAAAAGAGGACTTTAGGTTTGGCTCTTATGTAAGTCTTGGCCACCAGCTGGGATTGCTCTAGATGGGGCTGAGTATAGCTTGAATTGAATTGAATAGAAGATCTTCATTTGAATAGGGTTGGAATTCTTTAGCTCAGGACTGAGCCAAGCCCACCTAGATAAACCATTTTATCTGATTTCCTGGGGCAGTCTCTCTCAGAGGCAGGGTTGAAGGAAATTTTCTCCTTCTAGGATTTTTAGATTTTCGGGGTCCCCTCTTCTATGTAATGACTCTCTTTAAAGTCTAAGCATACTACAATTCAGGTGGAGAGAGGGAAAGAGAGAAATAGAGGCAAAGAAAGAGAAAGAATGTGAGTGTGTGTGTGTGTGTGTGTGTGAGAGAGAGAGAGAGAGAGAGACAGACAGACAGACAGAGACAGAGACAGAGACAGAAAAACGTTTTATTATTGTTTGGTTGGTTTTTGTTTTTTTTCATGGTTTTTTGTTTGTTTAGTTTTTTTACTAGCTTTATGTACAAGGAAAACTCTCTAGGTAAGACTATGGAAGTTCATCACCATTCAACAACTTCCATTATCATCAATACAGTGGGTCCCTGTTTAATAATATGCCTCATTATTAAATGGATTCAAACATGCAACGTTTTATTCTGCAGCATAAAGAACTGACCTAAACTTGTTTGACCTATTAAACCACATAGTCCTCATTTCCCTAGATCCATTCAGAGAAGTCCAAGCTTGAATCATTCTTTGAAGCCACTAAGAAATTTTAGTTTAAATCAATTCCTTTGGGACCGGAAGCACTATGGGAAATAGAATTGCTGAAATAAGCCATTGATTTGGACAAGTGAAAGTCCTTTGAATTGAATTCCTTGGCAGATGTAAAGAAACAATTCCAGGCTAAGATTTGGATTTTAATGAATTGGAGGAATGAATAGCACATAGATAGTTTAGCCATAAGAATGACAATATGAAAACTATTCAAGAGAAGGAAAGAGGGAAAGGAGTTGTGTAGATAATTTTAAGGGATTATGAAAATTGCAAAAGAAAATTTCACATATTCTTGAAGTCAACCAGTGCTAGAAATGAGCATGTAACATGATGTAATTCTTTATTCAGGTATTCTCATATGACCAAATTAAGTGTCCTACAGTCACTATATTGGCTTTTCATTTCAGAATAAATTATTACAAATATTGGTTGTGTTCAATTTAAATTATCAAGTATAAGCCTAATCTTCTACTAGGAATGTAAAAGAAATATTCTCCTGAAGGAATATACAGTTTCATTGGATTAAAAAAAAAGAAAAGAAAAGACATATACACATGAAAAAATTAGAAAACAATATAAGATAGCATATGCTATGCCAGAGATCATGAGTAATAGAAGATCAATGTAGGGTAAAATATCCTTGGGAACCAAAGAAGTCAGGGAAAGATTAAGTTAATGTAAGCTAATTCCTAAAAAGAGGGGTAGGCAAAAAGTCATAATGTTGTGCCACAGTTCTCTTTTAATGTGCTGACCCAGTTTCCCCAATTGTCCTATTCAGTTACTCTACCTCAGGTTATAATCATTCCCTCTTAATGTTTGATGGGATAAAGGTCTTTATCCATTTTAGACATCATTAGAATATCAGTAGCCTCTCTAGTACCTCCCCCATTATGTCATCTTATAAAAGAATCTTGTATCTGACATTCACTGCTAGATTCTTGGTGACTATAGTCTCTTTCAGCCCTGGAACCAAACCATGGATCCATTTGGTCCCAGTAAATCTCTCCCATTTAATAAATTATTAATTACTATCTAATCTCTATCTTGCTCAGTTTCTCTGGCAAAAATGAGAAAATGAGCAGGATTAGAAATAAGAGATTTTTGGGTCTCTGCCTTGGGCGTGAGGGTGGCTGTGGATCTGAATTCTTGGCCTGTAGAGGCCTAGCCCCCTGGATTTTTTTTTTCCAGATCTGGGAAAGAGAACAGTTTCCAGCCCCAATAGCCTGATGGTAGACACCCCCATTTCAGCCACAGAAGAGTAAGTCTGTCTGGGTACCTTTTGGGGTACCATCTGGTTAAGTCTTAAGACCTGTTCTATTCTGTTCTGTATGCTAGCATCTGGATTCCCAGAATTATGAAATGCTGATGGGCATAAATTCTGGGAATAGGGTCCTCTGGATGCAGGGGACCTTACCTGGGTGTCCAAGACACATCTGTGTGCCAATTGGCACAACTCTGGGCATTCTAGAGTATAAATTTGGATGTCTTTTTAAAGACACCATCTGGCTAAAAAAAAAATCTCCAGGATTGTAGTTAATATGTCACTGCATTTTTTTTCTCCTGTAACTGATTTCTATAATCAGAGCAATGGTCAACTGTTAATGCAATTCAATTATGTCATACCTTGTTGTTTCCAATCTAGTTATATATTATTCCTGGTTATCTGTAATCATTATACCCTAAATACTTGCAAATAAGTATTTATTCTGGTCATCTATTGGTTAGTAGATATTGTGTCTAGATATTCAAGTTTTTTTTTTTTTTTTTAAGGTTTATAACTAATGAGAGGCCACATCTTGTAGCAGTTCTTGTGGACCAGTCTTTCTATCTCATATTGTTCTAACTTTTCTTTGTTAGATTTGCTTTTGTTTCTAGATTTGGTCAAATTATAGATATATTGACTTGTTTCTGGGACCTAGATCAGTTTTGATTGTCTGCATGCCACACCCATCCCCCTCCCTGGACTGAGCATCTCCGCCCATCTTCAGCAGAAAGCAATTTTTGAGAAAACCATTGCTCCTGCTCCTGATGTAATTTACATGAACTGATGCAGAGCAAAGCCAGGAATCCAATTTATTAATCCAAATAATATCCTAGACCATCAATAATCATCTTAGCTTTTGTCTTATCACTCAGATATTGATGACTAGAGGAGAGTGAGGCTGATGACTTTGCCCAGCTCTGCCTCACTCATATTCATTTCACACACACAAGTCATTACTTTCATGATGTCCTTTTTGGGAACAAAGGACCAACTTAAACAACAAGGATTCTGCATAAAATCTATACAGAGAGAACTTCCAGAACAGGTATTGTGAGTGAAACTTTGTCACACTTTTTTTTCCCAAACATGTGTTTCATTATAATTATGATAGTTTAAGTTTATCTTCCCTACAAGCTGTATTTGTGAGAATGAGTGAACTTGATTCTTAGGAGAATGCTTTGTATCAGCTGTGTTTTTCATGTGATCTTTGGAGATCACACTTGCCAATCTGGCTTTTCTGTATGCTGCTGCAATCCTTCCTTCCTTCCTTCCTCCCTCCCTCCTTCCCTCCCTTCTTCTTTCCTTCCTTCCTCCCTCCCTCCCTCCCTCCCTTCCTCTTTCCCTTCCTTCCTTTCTTCCTTCCTTCCTTCCTTCACATCATACCCTATGTGAAAAAATTGGCCCTTGGACCAACCTTCTCCACTGAGAAAAGATTAAGATATTAAAGAAAGGAAAAAAAAAAAAAAAAAAAAAAAAAAAAAAAAAAAAGATATTAAAGAAAGGAAGACACATAAATTGAAAAGGCTGATGAAATATGCTTCTTACTTCTTACTTTTTGAAAGAGAGATGATGGGCTCTAAGTACAGAATCAGACATATGTTTACTGTCAATATTCTGATTTGTTTTGCTTGACTATATACTAATAGATAACAAGGGATGTCTTCTGTGGATGGAAAAGCATTTGTTATATAGTCATAATAATGCAAAAAAAAAAAAAAGAAGAAGAAGAAGAAGAAATGGAAGAAAAAGTATCAATGTGTTGTGCCACAATTCCCTTTTATTGTCCCCACTCAGTTTCCTTATTGTCCTGCCTCAGCTTCCCTGAATTGTTCTGCCTCGGTTCCTAATTGTTCTGTTACATCCTGCAACACCACCCCTCCCCCCTAATCACATGATCCAGATAAAGAGAAAGACCTTCTATTTTAGAAATCATCTGAATGTCCAGGAACTCTCCCATTCTGTAAGCCCATTTTATCAGATGTCCAGGTTGCCCCCCACCCTTTCAGAACCTGTTCCTGCTCTCAGCGCTCTGACTTCACCCCTGACTCAGTCTACTCCATGACTGAACCACTATATATATATATATATATATATATATATATATATATATATATATGTCATTGAGAATTCACTTTGGTTGCTGGATTCTTGGAGACTATACTCTCATTCAGCCCTGGGTCCAAACCATGAATCCATTTGGTGCCAGTAAATCTCTCCCTTTCAAATAAAACGTTAAAAACTCTTTAATCTCTTTTTTGCCTCAGTTTATCCAGCATTACAAATGAAGCATTAAAAAATACAAGAATGCAGATAGAAATTTTTAAATTTGGCTATTATTGCATTAAAGTTAACTTAAAATATATATACTTAATCTTCTTAACAGAAGTTCTCAAATTTATATGCAATTTTATTTTCTTTTTTTAAAATTTTGAGATGTTTACATTTGTTAATGTTTTTTGTGATCTTACTAAGGAAAAGCTTTAAAAAGATAGATTAAGAGGATAGGATGGTGATCACAATAGACCAATAGGTTTCCCTCAAGAATAAGTTGTATCAGACTAACATTTTTTTTAAAATAAAATAGAATTGATAAATCTCAGAAATCCTATAGATATAATCTTGATTTTAGCAAAATACGTGCTAAAGTATCTCATGGTATTGATGAAGTCCTTTGTAGCTGGATAGGTCATAGGATGAGGAATTGACAGGATAGGACCTGAATTACTATAACAATCAAAAGACAAGCTACTCCCTAAAACAATGTAGAAGGAGCACTGACAGGATTATCTTTTCCTAAGGGGTCCTTTTGTTCTTAAGTAGGCCTTTTATTATCCTTAAGAGGGCTTTTATTGCAGTATGCTCTAGTTAAATTATTTGCATAGACAAAATTATCATGACCCCCACTGTAACTGGATCCAACTAGAAGACCAGCTTATGATGTCATACATATACTCAGATTAATTTTTTCTCCTATAAAAGAACCTATAAGTACCCCACTTCTTCCCTTACTTCTTTTAGCCCACTTATTAAGCATCACAATGTCTAGTTTATTAGGAACTTAACCTATCTTGTTATGGCATTTTTGCCCTTGTTATTTGCTAAAATTCCCTTTTAGAACTTAGCCTGCCATTGATTTGCCTCTTGATTTGGCAATGGTCTAAACCTACAAATTCTTTCAAGACACCTCAAAAGACTGACACAAAGCTCCAATATTCCCACGCCCCAGCATTTGGTGGCCTAATGCAGGGAGAATCCTGAAATATATTTTGGGAGGTTCAATGCTTCTGTTCCCCTTTATCCTATCAGTATCCTTGAGAAAAAGATGGAGATATGTGAGTTATAGTGCAATTAAATGGATTCAGAATCAACAAAATGTCTAGACTGAAAGAATGGATATTAATGATCTCAGATCATCTTGAAAAGAGGGGTCCATTTAGTACCTCATGGATTTATCCATACTCTTATGACTTGGACAAAGACAAGGATGACAATCTTATAGATTTTCATATGCTAAATTAATCAATTAATTAAAAGGATAGAGAACATATAACAAAGCTAAGATCCCAAAACAATTCAAATTGGCAGATTAGAACATTGGCTTGAATCTAGTAGTTCTAAATTTAAAAGAATAAGAGTAACTTAAATCCATACCTAACTTTCACTTGGGTTCAAAAATTACTTTACAAATAAAGTATAATAGATATATGGTTAAATAGCAGTTGATCTGGAAAAGACCTGGGAACAGTAGTGGACAGAACCTCAAAATGAGACAACTTTACAATATGGCACCAAAAAAACTAATGAGATCTCAAGCTACAGTAAAAGAAGCCTAGCTTCCAACAACAAGGGGATGATCTCACTGTACTAGATCCTGATCATATCTCAAGAGGATAAATTTGCCCTACAAAGAAGACCCCAATTTGTTACTATTCCAGAAATCAATTAACATCATTCAATGCAGCAATCTGAATGGAGTCTTTTCCCCATTTTCTAGGAGTTTAAAATGAGACTGGGATTTAAATCAGTTTCTTTTGCCTATTTGATTTCACATATTTGATAGCAGAGGTGGTTATGGGATTTTTTGTGTGTATATTCAGTTTAGGGAAGAATAGAGAAAAAATACTTAAATCCAGGTTTCTTTAAGTTCTAAAAGTTTTAAAAATGAGGCTAGGACTTAATTAGTTTCTTTTGTCCATCTGACTTCATATATTTAATGGCAGAGATGGTTGTGGGATTGTGTGTCAAGTACCCCATCTACTGCACCATATCCATTTAAAATTTACTGTTTCTCACAATGCCGTACATATATAAAAGCAAAAATATAAGTCAATATTATATAATCATATCTTCAGTCTTTTGATGTGAATAAAATATTAATATTTAATAAATCCACTCTTTAAAATACTACCAAAAATAAATCACTTTTCAGTAAAATAATAATAATAATAATTGCTGGAAAAACTGGGTAGCTACACAACCAAAAAAATAGAGGAGAGGGATTACATCTACATCTCAAGTCATGTATCACAATAAACCCCAAATGGGTCAACAATCTAAATATATATCTATATGTTCTTTTAAAATAGGAATAAAAAGGAGTGTGATATTAATTTCCACTGTGGAAATTAAATAGAACATATCATTGATTACAAAAATCAATGGGCAAACATAATATTATTTTGTACAATAAAAAAAAAAACTCTAAAATTAAAAGAAACAAATTAGAAAAACTTTTGTGTAGAAAAAGAAATAAAGATTTGCCAAAAACTATAAAGAACTTAGTCATGCCTACTCTCTTTCAATGTAGAAATCAAAGAACACAAACAGTTTAGAAAAGATGAAAACTTCTTAACGTGGACATTTGCTGAGATGGATACGATGCAATTCTAGTGGTCTCTGGAGATGTGAGAATTGGGGTGGGCAATCCCCTCTGGCCAACACGCAGGTCCAATGTGAAAGAATTCACAGAACCTGAAATCTGAATGGCAGAAAAGGGAAGTTTATTGGTATTGAGAAGCCAGTTTTGCTAGGAAGACAGACTGCTTAATGGCAAGTTCCTGTCAGAGAAATTACAAAAGATTATCACTGAGAAGAGGGTATTTTCACAGCAGGAAAAAGTCCTGCCAAGTAGCTGTGCCAAGAGAGGTTTCTTGGCAAGGCGTAATCCTACTTTGGACTTCTGCAGAGATTTGGAGTTCAAAATTGTCTTTTTATAAAAAGTTTGAGGCTGGGGCTTCTTTTCAATGCCCCCAGGCCTGGATTTCCAATGGAAAAGAAAGTACTTATCTTGGAGTTTCAAGCCACTCAACAATAGGTCAACAACATGTTGAGATCTCCAACTGAATGAGACCACTTAAGTTCCAGCTACTGGGAGTGGTTCTGGGCCAATCTTCAACTCAATAGAGGGTGCAGCTACTTAATAGTGGGTGCAGCTAGTCCCCACCAAGATTTCCAAAAAATGAAGCCACTTAACTGCCCTGAAGAGTGGGTCTCCATCAGAGGAGAATTTCAGAGTTCATCCCCAAAAGTCAAGGGGGACACAATTTGCATCAGATAGACAGAGAACAAGTATTTTTGCTTTGTCAAATTTTACCAAAATGTAACAACTTTTTTCATTTATTTATGAAATTGGTTTGTAGTAAATTTTATAAATAGAAAGATTTTTAAAAATCAGAATAGAATACTTATCTTTTTAAAACCTTTCAAATTCAGAAATCTAGATGTTTGCATTTATTAGAATAAGTCCACATAATAAACTCAAATGAATTTTAAGAAAAAAAAGAATTCATTTTTCTCATTTAAAATATTCAAATGATTTTGAAATCTAATGTAACTCTTAATATTAAATTTATTAGAGGGGCAGCTAGGTGGCGCAGTGGATAGAGCACCAGCTTTGAATTCAGGAGGACGGGAGTTCAAATCTGGTCTCAGACACTTAACACTTCCTAGCTGTGTGACCCTGGGCAAGTCACTTAACCCCAGCCTCAGGTGGGGGAAAAAAAAAAAAATTATTAGAAATGTGGCCTGAACAGTAAGAATGGAAGAAAAAAAAAGGCATTGATGATTTGAGTTTTATTGATCTTGAAACTATTCAAATGCAATTTATATAATTCAAGCAAAGCAAACACTGAGAATTGTTTTGACTGAGAAGACCTGAATTTGGGGAGTTTTCACAAACTCAAAGATAAGAAAATCTCAGAATTGGAAGGACCTCAAAGGTCATTAACTGTAACCTATACTCATCTTGCAAAATCCCAGATCAATAGTAATTCAATGAAACTCACTAACTAATAAAGCAGTTTCTCTCCCTTCCCCAATTTCTCCTCATCCCAGTGCATCTTCTGCATAGCCTTGAAAATGATTTTCCTGCAGTACAATTCTGAGCATGTCACTTCCTACTAAATAAAATCCACTAATTCTGCATTGCTCTTTCCTAACCTTCCAGTCTTCTTTCACATTGCTCCTCTCTGCATATTCTGTGATCCACCTATACTGCCTTATTTCCTCTTTCCATGCTTTTCCACCCTTTTCCTCTATCTCTAGGAATCCATGATTATCTTCAAAACTCATCTCAAATACTATGAACTATGGTTCTAACATATATAGATTAGGATGACTAGAGATGGCCTAGAATTCAGTGGGACATCTTGGCCTTTTTAAATTACCTCCTACAAAAAATATTTCTAGATTCTTCTCCCTTCCCTACTTACTGGTGCACACCCTCCAGAAACTAGTTAGCATTCATTTTGAATATGTAAAATGGCTAGACAATGAGCCACTGTTTAATATGTTCCACCTTCTATCAACCCTCATGGAATCTTGGTGAGTCTGCTTACAGAAAGAAGTATGTGATGATGGGGTGATTCTTTAGATCTCCACTCCAGAGAATGTAAAGATATTTTCTTGTTTCCTTTGGCTCACTGCTGAGGTGGAACTCAGTGTGCAAGAAAAAAATTAATTCTCTCAATTGCTGGCAACTCCCAAATGAAAAAAATGCTGTGGATTTCTGGATAGGAAGACAGAGAGCAACCTCAGTTATTACAACTGGGGCTATTTTATCTGCTCACCCAGGTTTCCCTGTGATGGTTAACACATGATACCAATGTTTCTTCTATCCCTATTGTGTCTATTCTTTCCTAATCTTAGGTGGATAAATATCAGAGACATTATCACCTTGTGACCTTTGAAAGGTTAGAAACACTAGAGATTCAGCAACTGAACTCCTTAAAAATAGTTTCACAGTAACTATAGCCATGGAACCTGAAGAAGAGCCATCCTTGAGAAATAAATCATTTGATCCAGAGCAGGAGTGGATCAACCCAGTAACCAAAACACAGTGTCTTTTTAAAAAGAAGAGGAACTTTGTCTATTGGATTTGCTACATCCAGAAGTGGTTTCGGTGGAGAGAATGCTCTGTTGAAATTACTTTTTGTTTGACCCACTGTCCTGGGGACCATGCATATATGAAGAGATGAGCCATGCTTCAGAGAAATGTTTGTACTTCTGTCTTTTCTACTTTCTCAAGGATTTGATCCTTTCTTTAAAAGTTAATTGATATTAACAAGAAGTTAACTGGACAAAATGATATTAAAGTTTAAATCAGATGATATTGTGGGACATACCAGCTGAGAACTTGTGAGCAATATTGTTGTAAAGACACCTCCAAATCCAAAAGATGATACTCCTAAATCCTTGGGAAAAATAGCAACCTTACTTTGAGGACCCAATCTACTAGTCAGAGTTGGGGCTTGAAGAATGATCCCAGAAACTATGTGTGCTAAATATATATGATGATTATTTTTATATGTGTGTAAGTTGTCTTGTCCATTATGATGTGAACTTTTCAAGGGCTTCACATGGCTTCTGTATGCTCTGTATTTAGCACAGTAATTTGGACATAAAAAGAGGTTAATAAATACTTTCTAATTGATTCTATTTTAGGACAGCTTATATTTGTTTTTCCTTATAACAAGGAAATTCTATATCCCAATAATTCTCATAGTTTGTGGTTCTTTCTCTGTAACCAAGCAAAATAAATCCAATTCTTTTTCTATGTGACATCTTTTCAAATATATGAAGATAATAATCATGTCAATTTTACAATTTAACAAATATTATTCTTTATACCCATTGTGTACAAGGCACTGTATTAAACACAGGAGCCCTAAAAACAAAAATGGCTCCTTCAGAGAGCCTTAGTTTTTGAGGTTAGAAAAGGGATAGAATGACTATGTACACAAAGGTAATGTCAGAAATAAGAGTTCTTTTTTTTTTTTTTTTTTTTTTTTTTCATCTGGAAATTATCTGTTTTTATTCTTTGACCATTTATCAATCGGGGAAGACAAATCATTATATTGATCAGAATAGCTAAATTTTCATAATTGATTGTTACTATATTATGGTTACAATGTGTGATTTTCTCTTGGTTCTGCTCATTTCACTTCAGTTCATATATGCATTTCTAGGTGTTTCTGAAATCACCCCCTTTGTCATATCTTAAAACACAATTGTATTATATCATAATCATATAACAACTTATTTAGACATTGATAAACATCCCCTCTGTTTCTGATTCTTTTCTGCCATAAAAATGAGCTATAAATATTCTTGTAGATAGATAGATAGATAGATAGTCTTAGAAATATCTGGGATATCAACCTAATAGTAGTAAGAAATAAGAGAGTTCTAACCTTAGGAGGATATGGCCTTCATAGCAATATGAAACTGAGCTGGATCTTGAAAGAAGACAAAAATTATTAGGAGAAGAAACAAATAAATAGATTAAGTATGGGAAACAGTGCAATGGTATGAGAATGGGAAAATGGGATGATGAATGTGGGAAACAGCTTTTAATTCTCTCTAATTCTTCTTTCTAAGATAAAAGTTATTCAATTATATCAATTAGTGATAATAATGTTTTCATCACCCTTTGTTAGCATATCTTCTAAAATGTGGTGCCAAGAAGGAAACACAATAGTTCAGAAGAGATCTGACTAGGACAAAGTAGGTGAAATCATGGCCTCCCTCATTGTTATCAGCCTGATTCTATGAATATAGATTAAAATCACATTATTTTGTTTTTATTTTGTTTGTGTGTGTGTGTGTTGACTTTCTGTTGCCACATTCAGATTCATTAAAATTTGTGTGTTTTTTTCACAGAAACAGTTGTCTAGACATGTCTTTCCCCCATTCACTACCTGAGTAGTTGGTGTTTTTTAATAACATCTTAAAATGCAAATTAAAGAATTCTGAGATAACAACTCAGACCTATCAGATTGGCTAAGATGACAGGAAAAAAATGATAAATGTTGAAAGGCATATGGGAAAATTGGAACACCAATGCATTTTTGGTGGAGTTGTAAACCTATCCAGCCATTCTAGAGAGCAATTTGGAACTATGGTATAAAGTGCTATAAAACTGGCCATATACTTTGATCCAGCAGTGCCACTATTAGATCTGTATTCCAAAATGATTATAAAAGAGGGGAAAGAACCCACCTATGCAAAGATGTTTGCACCAGATCTTTTTGTGGTGGCAAAGATTTGGAAATTGAGTGGATGTCCATCATTGGATAATGGATAAATAAGTTGTGGTATATGAATGTAATGGAAGATTATTGTTCTATAAAAAATGATGATCAGGCTCATTTCAGAAAAGCCTGGAAAGACTTATATGAACTGATGTTGAGTGATGTAAGCAGAAACAGAAGAACATTGTACCCAATAAGGTAGATTATGTGATGACCAACTATGACAGACTTGGGATGGAAAATGCCATCCGCATCCAGGTAAAGAATTATGGAGACTAAATGCAAATCAAAGCATACATTTGTATCTTTTTGTATATGTTTTTTTCTCATTGTTATTCCCTTTTGTTTTTGTTTTTGTTTTTCCATAACATGACTAATATGGAAATGTGTTTAAAATGATTATATATGTATAACCTATATCAGATTGCTTGTTGTCATGGAGAGAGGGAAGAGAAGGAAAGGAGGGAGAAAAAAATTGGTATTCAAAATCTTATAAAAGTGAATGTTGAAAATTATCTTTATGTGTAATTAGAAAAAGCAAAATATTATTAAGAGAAAAGAATTAAAATTTAAAAAAATTCATTTCCTTATCCATTCCCTAATTAATAGGTACCCACATTATTTCCAAGTCTTTCTTTGCTACCACACAAAATACTGCAGAAAATTTAGGTATATGGGAGAACTTTCTCTTTTTTGGCTTTGTATGTGTGAATGTATGTATGTGTGTGTGTATATATGCATATGTATGTATACATCTGTATGTATAACAGTGGAATTTTTAAGTGAAAAGATCAATCATCTTAATTACCTTTTTAAGCATAAATTCAAATTGTTATCTAGAATGGTCAGACCAAATCACAGCTTTATTAACAATATATTAATGTATCTTTCCATTGCTATTCCAGTATATATTATATTTACTTTTTAGTCAACTTTTAAAATTTACTGCTTATGCAGTAAAATCTTGGAATTGTTTTTATTTATTTATTTATATGTCTTTTGGAACCTTTTGTGTGATTGTTAATAGTCAGCAATTGGAAACTATTTGTTCATTTTTTTTTATTCACTTTTGATAAATATGTCAGCAGTGCCTTCATCTAACATAAATAAATAAGTAATTGATGAATATATTGAACAACATATAGTCAAGGACAAAAACAACATTGATTCATTTCCCCCCCTTTTTTAAAGTCTTGACACAGCAAATAAAATAACCATTCCCCTATACACAATTGAACAAAAAAAGAATATTGAATATAAAATCACAAATCTCTATTATGTGCAGCTTACTTTTCTTTTGATGTATATAACTAAATTAACATCTAACTTTCAAATGTGTAACTTTCCTGTTTGTGATTCCTTTTGTTCTTTCTTCTTTTCTTCTGTGTATTAAAAATTGCTTTTTTCTTTCTTGGGAATCTTATCATAATCTTCTGTATCTTAACTCCTCTTTCCTTTTTGGAAACCCCAAATTTAAAACAAATATTTGTAGTCAAACAAAACAAATTATTTCCATATTGATGAGGTCCAAAAAAATATTGATTCATTAAGCATTCCTCCTTGAGCTTGATTATTCAACTTTCTCAAATTATATACATGTATTATCATCTAATCTGTATCTTTCCATCTTGTCAAAAAGAATATCATAAGAGACTTTTTCAAGCATCTTGCTGAAATCCAACAAATAATATATGCGTGTGTGTGTGTGTGTGTGTGTAGACAAACACACAGATTGTTCAGTTATTTTAAATCATGTCTGACTTTATGTGATTCCATTTGGTATTTACTGGACAAAGATACGAAGTGGTTGGCCATTTCCTTCTCCAGCTTATTTTATAGATGAAAAAACTGAGGCAAGAGAGTGGAATGACTTCCCCAGGGTCATATGTCTAGTAAGTGTCAGAGGCTAAATTTGAACTCAGGTTTATAGGAATAAGAACTGAATCCATGGTCCCTCTTCCCAGTTTTCAAGTTAACCCCTTATTCCTAATCAAATTTAATCACAGTTAATTTGTTATGACTAATTCTCAATGAACCAATGTGAGTTTGCAGTGATTACCCATGCTCTTTCCAAGTGCTCATAACTCATCTCTCTTATAATATGTTCTGGAATTTTGCCAAGAGAAGAATAAGAAAGGTATGTGCTGCTAAGAGTATTCGTTAAAAAAAAGGTGACTTGAAGATATTTAAGATATTAGTTACTTAACCATTTTTGCAGCCTAAAAAGCAAATTACATTGTAAAAATATTCAAATCTCCCCTAATTGTAAAGAAAGTTTAAGGAAAGAAATCCATAATTTACCTGCTTGGTTTTCTACTTTGATTATTCTTTTGATTATATTTTTTAATTATAAGATACTAAATAATTGGATAAAAGAATTTGGTCCTTAAATTTATTTTATTTTAAGATGATTAGAAAGCAAAGGATAGACTACACCTCTGATTACCTTTGTAATTTGACTACAGAAGGCCCAATATGGATTATGAAAGAAGACAAAAATATGAAATTTTAATTGAATCCTGGCAAACAAGATAAGTATAATGACAATAATGATTCCCTTTCTTGACAAAATGTAATATTCTGAGTCTAATAGCTAGTATTCTTTTCAACAATTATATACAACCTAGGAAATAACAAGATTGGTTGTTTTTTCATTTTTAAATTTTAATATAAATAAAAATGTCATGCAGGTACTGATGAGAAATGCTTAGTTAGAATATGCTTACTTTGAAAGACTTATTAGCTACATCTATTCAATGCATTACTCAATAACACTGAGAAGGAAAAGTATCTTAAAATCTCTTAAAGATCCAAAGTCTCAGGAAGTCCTAGAAGAAATGATGGTTTTCCCATTCATAGCACACAAAGCATTTTAAGGATTAAGACAATTACAGTCAAAAGACCCTATTCGGTCTATTATAGAGAGAGATCCTCAAAGCCTTTAACTTCATCAGATTATGCAGACAATGAGTATACAGTTTCCCAAAAAAAGACTTTAGTAGGAGTAACTCCTTACAAATAAGAAGCCTTAGAAAGGAGTGAGAATAACTGGAAAGGGAGAAAAGGAGATTACTGATGAAGTTGTGAGGTCACACTGAGAGTTAAGAGCCAGAGATGCTGAATTATTTCTCTAGACATTTGCCATTCTGAGACATATTTGGATTAAAGAAGGTAACAGTGGTCTATGTGAAGAATTCACTTGATCAATTGATGGAGTATGTTAAGGAAATTTGCACCTAAAGATGACTCTGTCCTAAGGAGGAAAACTTTAAATTCAGAATATAATTATCCAACTACATGCAGCAAAAGAGTAAATTTCTTTAGAGTCAGGTATAAGAGCTTTCTTCTTCATCCTTCAGGTGGTGTAAATAACCAAATGAGAGAAACAATCTTTCTCAAAAGTATTTTTAAAATTCTCATTTTTGAACTTTGTGACAAATATTCAGATTCCATGAAATTGGTATGCAAATGAGACATTTAAGAAAGACCATAATACCCTGTTATCATCTTCTACATGTGATTTGGTAGCACAATAGCTTTGAAATGCCATTCAATCACCAATTCATCCTCTTGTTTCAGACCTTCCACATTCAAAAGGCATCACTTCAAACTTTTGGGAGGTTCAAGGAAAGGAGGATGTGAGTAATGATATCCTCAATTGGAGTATAATGATATGACATATGAACTACTGAAAAATTAGAAACCAAAGTTTAAAGCCCAAAAAAGTAATTATATGTTGGTATAAAACATTATTATTTGATAGAATTCAGAATACCTAGCAGGAAAGAAAGTTTGTTGCTTATTTTCATGTTACAAGTTATTGCTTCTGAATACATAGTGATGTAGTCAGTGGGCAATCAGTAGAAACAAAAAGTTAATCATTTTCTTTGTGAATGAATAAGATCCTTTACTGTTACATAATGGAATTCTAATTGCAGAAATTCTTCAACTGCTGAAGTTATTATACATTGTTCACTTGTGTACAGTATATTATTTAAAATAGGTATATATCTATATACACATATACATTTGTATATATGTATGTATATAAATATGTGTGTGTGTGTGTACAGAGAGAAGCAAATACAAGTTTTAGAAAATGTATAAAACTTTTTCAAACTGACTCAGTTATACTCAAATCTTATCTAAGCTATTTCATACTTATGTAATTTTTCTAGTACACCAAAGAGAAAATCAGAAATTCAGCTGAGAATTTCTACTTTTTTTACAGATTGATCCTAATAGCCTCATGTAGACATTAGAATTTTACTATTTTTTTTAGAGTTGAAATTTTTACAGCTGCCATAAATATTGATAGTAATCATCTTCAAATCAAAATTTTGTCAAAGCAAGCAATGGTTTTTCCCCAAAAATTTGCAAAGCAAATTAAAAATATTCCTACTCAAGCAGCTGTCTTATTCTTTAGATATCTGGCTTGTTCTCTGCTAACACCTTTACTAAGTAACATTTGCAGAATTCTAAATATATCCATGACTTTCATTCATACTCAAATAGAAAACAAAACTAAGAGAGCATCTGAGAACCACTACCTCCCCTTCCAAGTACATTTCAAGAAAAAGAAGCAAAGAATAATAAAGTTTAAAGCAATTGACAAAACCACATGTAAACTTGAGGAGAGAATCTGGGCAGAAAAATTACATTTAAAAAACTAATCTTTTTCAAATTTGTGGGAAGTTATAGAAAACATTATTTCTTGTTATAAAGCTATTATTCAAAAACAAATTATACAATAACACTTTTACTTTCAGGAGAGTCTACCTTAGCCTAAAGATGCAAGGAATATATTCTAACTTGGAAACACTTAAGTGAACACCAATTTCTGATGCTCTTGCAATTGTTTTCATAAGAAAGGAAAGCCATTTTATTCATATTTTGTCAACTTTACCACCACTCCCTAAAACAAATCTGTCATGAAAACTACTATATCAGAGTATTCTGTTTTTCTGCTACATTTGTGTGTTAGAGTCTGAAATAAAAGTGAGAATGGTTGTTTCAAAGAGATATTTATCACATTCTCTGAATTCATGGGAAGAATACACAGACACAATAGGGATTAAAAGTCTTTTTGATGATGTCTCTGTTTTTGAGCCTGTTTTTCCCTCTTTCATCCAGTAAGAGATAATCTCCCTGAAATGAATATTTCCACTTTGAAAAAAAAAATTACAAAAAAAGTCAATTGGGCAGCATAAGGTATAGGTATTATACTTAATGTTGGAAGTAATAACAAATATTTGTTTAAAAAAAAAAGACTAATATTGTACAACCTAACCAGAGGAATGTGAGACTGATTAGCAAAGTTCTACAGACAGAAAGAGAAAAGGCAATAAGTATACAGTTTCTTTTAGCTTACAAAGGAAAACTTTTTTGGGGGGTGGGGGTGGGGAGACAACTCATGGATCAATTATATGATTTGAGAATCAGTTTTGAAATGTTAACATTTAAGTTTTTGAAAGTATAAAAAACTTTTTTCCCTCTATGTCTTACCAGTCTACTTAGACAATTCTTGGTTAATTTGGAGGAGTGGCTTTTCTCTGAAAAGGTTTTACAAAAAAATAAATAAATAAACCTAAAATGCCAGCTCAGACAATGGAAAGGCAGAGAAAAAGTAAATCAAAAGCAGATTATGTCTCACTTTGCCCAAACTCTTGGAGAATTATCTTCTCTCAACTATTGGCTCATAAGCAGTAAGGCAGAATCTCTTGGCCTCTGATGGTTGACTTTATTTGCAATCCTTACCCACAGAAAAGTTCCCAAAATATTTTGTCCTGGGGCAAACAGCCAGAGTGTGACCTTTGCAATCTATTTACAAAACAAAGACATATGCCAAAAATGTCAACCTTAATATATTAGAAATCATCAATTCAAAATAAGAGAGTAACCATCAGGTAAAACAACCTTATTTAAACTTTATGAGTAGGTAACTCTTTTCATACATGAGAGAATCCAAGACAATACTTAAATTTTATCTGACAGGGAATTAATGTCACTTTGGCCTCACTAGTGCTTCCTGTTGAGGGTGAGTCCTCTATTCTTCAGAAAGACTTGAGTTCTGTGGTTGAATGGCTGATAGTGTCAAAGGGCCATTAATATGCTAAGCCTTTTAGTGGCATAGGATAGCTCCATCCTGTTTTCCCCCCAATTGTTGAAATTGGCCATATGACCAGATTCTGATTTTAGGACAAAGTTTGGAATTTTGATGGTTTCTTGGAATAGTATCTCTTCACTCAAATCACCTTATTTTTCTTTCCAGGAATAAAACCTATGAACTAAGCTTTCACACTCTTTGATCTCTAAAATGAAGCTCAACTCTGAGTTGGGTGCCAGACTCCTGAGGCAATGACAGAATGCACCTTCTAAAAATGTAGAATCCTGCTTTAAGTGAAAAAACAGCTGTAACTATCTTTACTAGGCTTTATGGTTCCTAAAGTTTCACTAGTTGGGGTAAGAAAGTGGGAGAGGCAGAACCAGATTTTTATCTCACTCTGTAAATACATTTTAATTGAATTAGAACAAAAAAGTCAAAGGAATACAGGAACATAGATTTTTGAGCTGGAAGAGATCTCAGAACATCATTGAATCCAGAGATTTTCACTTCTTTTGTGTCATAGACCCTTTTAGCAGTCTGGTATAACATATGTAAACCTACTCAGAAGAAAGTTTTTAAATACATAAATAAAATACATAGGATTTCAAAGGAAAACAATCATATTGAAAAAGCCATCAAAATATTAAAAAGAAAACTTCACAGAATAAGAATCTCAATCTAGTCTAACACAGCATTGTTTTATAGATGCAAAAATGGACAATTAGCATTTAGTAACCATCTTCCAAAATGTAATTAATCATTATAAAATTATTGGATCATTTTATTTCTTAATCATAATCAACTGAGTTGATGATTTTTAAAAAGCATATTCTGGAAATACTAGAAATTGAATTGATTTGGAGCCCTATAAACACGTAGGAGTAGACCATCAGAAATGATTTTAGTAAAGAAATATTTTTAACTATTAAGATCTACTAGCACACATGAACAGATAGGCTAGAAGGCCCTATAACCTGATCTATGTTATCAGGGTGGACATGAATGCATTAAATATCATATTTTTTAAAATGCAGCTCACTTATAGGTAGATAGATTTCTGATCATGTATTCTATTACTGGAGGGGGGGGAATATGGCTATTCCTGGTAAAAGTGGAAGGGTCTCTGACTTAGGAGTCAGAAGTTCATATATTAATTGATTATGCCACTCAATGGAGACATTGGATCTCACCCTCGATATTCTCACCCATGAAAAGAGCTCAAATAGTAACACTGAAGGCCCTATTCACCACTCAAATGAATATAATGAATTGTTTTCTCCACATTTTCTTTGCATCTAACCCCTAGATTAACAGGAAAGTCTTCAGAAAACAAAGATTAAAGTATTTTCCCAGCTCTAGGAAAGGCTTAGCATCTGAAGGATGGCAAGATAATCAAAAGAACTGTTGTTAAAGTAGGCTGGCCAGAAAAACAATAGGTTCTCACCATCTTCTTAACATCATGTCTTTTATACTATTTGTGTGGAAGATTCCAGTATATGTTTATTACTGTGCAAATCTAAGGGGGAAAAAATTCCAAAAATAAATTAATTACTTTCTCTTCTATTTTCTATTAACTACTCTGTTTATTTTTCTCTTTATAATGAAGAGATTTCTTTTTTGTGGTATCATACTACAAAAGTTATGTGATATTTATTTTATCTTTATTGTTATTATTTCTACAAGTAATAGTAATTTACTTTTGTTGGATCTTTAGCATATAATCAATACTCCATCAAAAATGATTTATAGTGCATTTAGTGCTTGCTTGAACATATATCTCTCATTTGATCATCATAATAGCACTATAAATTAAGCAGAAGTAGTATTATTCTTCCATTTTACACTTGAGGTAGCCAAAACCTAGAGAGGCTACGCCACTTATACAGGATCACAGAGGCAGTAAGTATTTGAACTGAGACTCAGACTAAGCCTTCTGACTTCTCAACATAAGCAATCCTTGAAAATTTTAGCATATTGTTCATGAGTCTCACACTGTAGTCTTAATAATACATGTAGATGTTGCAATGAAACTTTGAAGCACCATGAAAAGATCCTTTCAATCCATTTTCCTGGCCAAGTATAAACATGGCTCCAGTTAAAAAATAGGTCATAGAGCAAAACTACACTGAAGCTCATGAACACATGTTCTATATTTTCTTGTTTCAATTTATCTGATGAGGTTGGAGTTTTTGATTTTTTTTTTTTTTTTTTTTTTTTTTTGATGAGTTCCTCCACAAAAGTCTTGTTCTGGTGCCTCATCTTGGCTTGGAAATAACTCCACGTTCTCAAAGTCTATGCCAGCTAAGCACAAGTTCTGGGAAGTTTAACAAAGATGAAGAGGTTCAAATATGATCCTGGTGACAGGCTGTGTTTGTTATCTGAGAACCACTTGAAGAAAGTTAGTACCAAAAGGCTGATTTCCAGCAGACCAACTACCAGTTGATGAATATATTGGCCATGGCAACTCTTGGAGATAGCTAAAAGTACACAACCATTTTGAGTTCTTTTTAGACCCTCTTCTATTTCAATGATAATAATCTGGTAATAAATGATAGAAAAGAAGGTACTAAGAATCACACAGTCTTTATATTATCTGCAAACAATTAACTTATTGGTACTCTCAGTCTGCCATTTCTACTCAAGGAACAAGCTGACATACCATTAAAGGAATTGAATCAGATCCATATTGACATTAAAGAACCAGAAGACATACAGAATTGGCAGTTAAGTGGAAGAATGACTTGCAGGTTCTCCTCAGAGAAGCAAAGTTGGATAAGTTTCTTTCATCATATATAGGCAATAAGAAACACCATTTCATGTGACAGTTAGTTCCAGCTGATGATTTACCATCCCTTATAGAAGATGAAAAAGTAAAGAAATTCTGTGAAAATTTTAACAGCAAGGTCCTCCAAATTATATCAATGCATACTGTGATGTGACTTTACTGCAAAAGTGGGCACAAGGGAAAACTGAAGAATATGTTGGAAACTATGATATTGGATCAAGAAATTAAAGAGGTTAAAGGTTTTTAGACTACTTAGAACAAATTTGTACTTCATGGAAACCTTTTTAAGAAATGAGTTGCAAGATTTATACCACCTCAGAAGCACCAAAAGTTTGCAAATCTCCAAACTATAGTATGAAAAACATAGTATGAAAAAGACTAAAGCGTGGGACAATGTTTCCTTACCCCGAGGTGAGCAAAAAATTGAATCAGATTTATAAAAATAAGAGCCATTGAGGAATGAATAGTTTATAGATGAAGAAATCAAAACTATCTATAGTTATTTGAAAAAAATCCAGTATTATTGATAGTAAAAATACAAATTAAAACAATTCTGAAGTACTACCATATGCCTATTAGATTGGTTAATAAGACAGAAAAGGGAATTGACAAATGTTGGAGTGAATGTGGGGAAAATGAGATAGTAATGTACTGTTGGTGGAGCTGTGAACTGATTCAACCGTTCTTTAAAGCAATTTGGAACTATGCCCAAAGGGCTATAAAATCATGCATACCCTTTGACCTAGCAATACCACTACTAGGTCTGCATCCCAAAAGAGATTTAAAAAAAAAAAAAAAGGAAAAGGAGTTATATGTACTAAAAATATTTATAGATTTATAGCAGCTCTTTTCTGGGGACAAAGAATTGGAAGAATGCCCATCAATTGGGGAATGGCTAAATAAATTTTGGAATATACATATATATATTGCATTCTCAACAGGGAGGCTCTCTATCTCTAAAATCTGTTATTCTGTTTTCTATCCCCCCCCCATGCAGTTTTGCACAAAGTAGGCACTGAACAAATGTTTTCTGAATTGAACTGAACTGAAATCAAAATCCAGAGAAATGATTCTTCTTAGTTGCTGGCAAAACTGCAACTCAAATTCAAATTTTTTGACTCCATATATTCTTTTCCACTCCGTTCAGTCCTTTACTCTTAATTTTTAAGTTGTCCACTACTGAAAACTAAATTAAGTTTGATTATATAAAATTAAATATTCATTATATGAAATTAAAAGATTTTTGCACAAACAAAATCAATTTAATTTAGAAGGAAAATAGTTAACTAGAAAAAATTCTTGAAGCAAGTTTCTCTGATAAAAGATATGCAAGAAAATGATTGAAATGATAAGAAAAATAACCAGTTCCTACCTGATAAATGGTCAAAGGACAAGGATAATATTTCCCAAAGGGAGAAATGCAGGCTATCGGCCTATGAAAAACACTTCACATAATTAATAATTAGAGGGATGCAAATAAAAACAACTCTTAGGTTGTACTTCATACCCATTATATTGTTATGACCAAAAAATGAAAATAAGGGGAAAATAACTCAAAAAGCAGTAAGGTAGGTATTGGTGAACATAGTCAATGTCAAAATTTTGTTTTGTTTTACTATGCATATTTATGGCAAAGATTTTGTTTTTATGTCATATTTATGACAAAGGTTTTGTTTTTTCATGTGAGAGAAAAAATAAATGCTTATTAACTGAAAAAAATTCAATTCAAAATAAAAGTGTTGCCTTTGGAAAAACAAAGATTCTAGCATATTCTACACATTGAATCAAATTTTACAAAAACACTTTGAAGAAATTATTTTGATATCTTCAAGTTTGAAATCTAGTCTAACTTTTGGACCACATTTATATTTGGGAATTTATCTGCCAAGGGAAAGTCAGGAACTATATAAGCAAAACTACAAAATACTTTTCACACAAATAAAGTCAGATCTAAGCAATTGGAAAAATATCAAGTGCTTGTGGATAGGTCAAGCAAATATAATAAAGATGACAATACTCCCTAAACTAATCTTTTTATTTAGTGCTATACCAATAAAACCACAAAGAAACTATTTTACTGACCTAGAAAAAATAACAACAAAATTCATCTGGAAGAACAAAAGGTCAAGAATTTCAAAGGAATTAATGAAGAGAAAAGCAAATGTAGGTGGCCTAGCTGTACCATGTCTAAATACTATATTATAAAGCAGCGATCATCAAAATCATTTGGTACCAGCTAAGAAATAGACTGTTGATCAGTGGAATAGGTTAGGCTCACAGAACAAAATAGCCAATGACTATAACAATCTAATATTTGACAAACCAAAAAGCCCCATCTTTTAGGATAAGAATTCACTATTTGACAAAAACTGCTGGGAAAATTGGAAACTAGTATGGCAGAAAGTAGGCATAGGCCTACACCTAACCCTATATACCAAGATAAGGTCAAATGGGTTCATGATCTACACATAAAGAATGATACTATATACAAATTAAAAGAACATAGGATTGCTTACCTCTCAGATTTCTGGAGGAGGAAGGAATTTGTGACCAAAGAAGAACTAGAGATCATTACTGATCATAAAATAGATAATTTTTATTATATTAAGTTAAAAAGTTTTTGTACAAATAAAATAATGCAGACAAGATTAGAAAGGAAGCAATAAACTGGGAAAACATTTTTACATCCAAAGGATCTGATAAAGTCCTCATTTCTAAAATATATACAAAATTGACTCAAATTTATAATAGTTCAAGCCATTATCTAATTGATAAATTATCAAAGGATATAAACAGACAATTTTCAGATGAAGAAAACTAAAACTATTTGTAGCCACATGAAAAGGTGTTCCAAATCACTATTGATCGGAGAAATGCAAATCAACACAACTCTGAATTATTACTACACATCTATCAGATTGGTTAAAATGACAGGAAAAGATAATGATGAATGTTGGAGGGGATGTGGGAAAATTGGGACACTGATACATTGTTGGTGGAACTGTGAACAAATCCAACCATTCTGGAGAGCAGTTTGGAACTATGCTCAAAAAGTTATCCTTTGATCCAGTAGTGTTTCTACTGGGATTATATCTTAACAGAGATCTTAAAAGAGGGAAAGGCACCCACATGGCAAAAATGTTTGGCAACCCTTTTTGTAGTGGAAAGAAACTGGGAACTGAGTGGATGCTCATCAATTGGAGAATGGCTGAATAAATTATGGTATATGAATGCTATGGAATACTATTGTTCTGTAAGAAACGACCAACAAAATGATTTCAGAGAGGCTAGGAGAGATTTACATAAACTGATGCTAAGTGAAATGAGCAGAACCAGGAGATCATTATACACAGCAACAAGAAGACTATATGATGATCAGTTCTGACAGATGTGGCTCTCTTCAACATTGAGATGATTCAAACCAGTTCCACTTATGCAGTAATGAAGAGAGCCATCTACACTCAGAAAGAGAACCATGGGAACAGAGGGTAGAACAAGTATAGCATTCTCACTCTCTCTGCTATTATTTGCTTGCATTTTGTTTCTTTTTTCTTTTTCTTCCTTCTTGATCTGATTTTTCTTGTGCAACTGAATGGCTGTGTGACTATGTATATACACATTGGATCTGGCATGTATTTCGGCATATATGGCATGTATTGGATTACTTGCCAGGTCAGGGAGGGGATGTAGGGGAGAAGGGGAAAATTTGTGGTAGAGGGGTTATGCAGGGCTCAATGTCATAAAAATTACCCATGCATATGCTTTGGGAATAAAAAGCTTTTATTAAAAAACAAATCTTCAATTTAAAAAAGAAAGAAAGAAAGAATCCATCTGTCCCTCTGGAAAAAGATCCCACAAGGAAAACCCCAAGAAACATTGTTGGTGAAACTCCAAAATTTTAATTTCAAGGAAAAAATACTGCAAGATACCAGACAAAAACATCAAGGAGCAACAGGCAGGATGACTGGGGATCTGGTAGCTTCTACGATAAAAGATCAGAGGGCCAGGAATACCATATTCTAGAAGACAAAGGACCTGGAGTTACAACCAAGAATTAACTACCCTGTGAGATTCAACATCATCTTTCAGGGGAGAAGATGGAACATTAATGAAGTAAGAGACTTTCCATCATTTCTATTGAAAAAAACAGAACCAAACAGAAACTTTTATCTACAAATGTAGGACTCAAAAGAACCATTAAAAGGTAAACAGGGGGAAAATATATATTTGAAAGTTAAACTGTTTACATTCCTAGCTAGGAAAACAACATGCTTTTGCAAACTGTATCTGTCACTGGAACAGACAAGGGAGGGGGGCATCTCATGGACTGAAGGTATGGTTGTGAATGGCCCCTAATATGATGACATCAAAGAAAAAGACATTAAGGGATGGAAAAACGTCTATACTGGAAAAAAGAGCACAGGGGAGGACAGGAACAATATAATGGGACAACTAGTTCATATGAAGAGGTACAAAGGACTTATTTCAATCTAGGGAAAGAAGGGGGGGGGATGAGTATTTTCTGAAGCTTAATCTCATCAGTTTTGACTTTAAGAGGAAATAATTTAATCCTTCAATTGTGTATAGAAATTTATCTAATCCTATAAAGAAGTAGGAGGAAAAAGAGGAAAAGAAAAGGGAGGGATGGGGGAAAGGTAAGAGAAGGGAGAAAAAGTTGATAGAAGATAAAGTAATTGATGGAGTGGGTTAAAAAAACACTACTAAGAGAAGGGGAAGGGGTAATCGGAGATTAAGTAGTGGGTAGGAGTGGGTAAAACAAAGCTACTAAGGATAGGATGGAAAGAGAGAACAAAAGTATATACAGAAATAGGATGGAGGGAATTACAGAGCTGTTAATATAAATGGGATAAACTCTCCCATAAAACGGAAGCAAATAGCAGAGTGGGTTTTAAAAAACAATCTTACAATATGTTGTTTACAAGAAACACATTTGACACAGAGAGACAAATACAGAGTAAAGACAAAAAGTTGAAATAGAATTTATTATGTTTCAATTGAAGTAAAAAAAAAAAATCTGGGGCTGCAATTTTGATCTCAGATAAAGCAAAAGTAAAAATAGATCTTATTAAAAGAGATACAGAGGGAAAGTATATCTTCATAAAGGCTAATGTAAATAATGAGGTAGAAATGATATTAAATATGTATTCACTAAATGGTATAGCAAATTCCTAGAAAAGATTTCAAGCCAGTTATAGGAAGAAATAGACATGTTTTCTTTATCTACTGTCTTTATAACAGTTCATGTAAGTCTTCTCATACTTCCTTGAATTTTTAATATGTATCTCTTCTTATGGCACTATAATATTCAATGACATCTATATACTATAATTTTTCCAACCATTCCCCAATTGATGCTCTGACCTCCTTTCTGTTATTCTGCTATCATCACCCTAGAAACAGAAGCAGAAGAGCAAAAGCTATATGTGAGTGAAGGCCATTCTCTATTTTTTATATATTTCAAGGATTGGGCAAAATGTCTTGTCATCTATTAGCTGGAATGTTGATGATATTTTATTCCAGATTTAGATAGGCTGGTTTTCAGAAAGAAGATGCAGTCAGCTAGTATATACTAAGAACCTTTCTGGCACGGTAGATACTATCAGAGGTTAAGTTCTTCTAGAATAACCTTCAAGAATTCAAGGTCATCTCCAAATTTTGGTAGAGCATCAATGTAGGCTCACATGGAATCCATGTGGACTGCCATAAATCTTTTATTCAACATCTTCAACAAGTGAACTTCTAACCTTTGCTAAAAGACCTTTAGTTAGTAGGATAGTATTACTTCCTAAGACAATCTGTTATATTTTTGTAGAATTCTAATTTTATTAGTTTCTATTTTACCAATAACATCTTATTGATTGCATACTTTTTCAAAGAAAGTTTAACTTTTCAAAAAATTATATTAAGGATAGATCCTTGGGATCTGATTAAGTCCCTATATTTTTCCTTGTTTCTATCTTCATATACATAGTTTAGTTGTTGGAAGGGACAGAAAAAAAAATTGTGTAGAGCCCAGCTTTTTGAATTGCAATTCAAGTCTCATAACAACATGTAGGAGTTGTGAGATTATGACTTGTTATCAGTAAATGTTTGATTTACATATCCATTTTATATACCTATACACCTAGGGTCATGTAAAAATACTCTGGCAAAATGTGGTCACAAGTGGGAAGAAGTTTAAGAAGTCTGGACTGTAGAGAATACTGATAAAAATTACATTGTAAAGAAATACAATCTATCAGTAGCAATGTTAAGGAAAGGCACAGACTGTTTTAAGGACCAGATAGAGAACTGCTCCTCAGATGAATATACTCCAAGAATATTTCAAGGCAGAGAAATGTCTTAGATAATCATGGCTATTGGGCATTGTTGACCCCACCAGTTCATTTATATGACTTTTTAAGAGTTTTAGAGTTAGTTAGAATAGGCAAGATTGTTCATTAAATAACTTTGAAACAATGTATTAAGATTATTGAGTTTATATCTGACAGAAAGGTGGATTTCTTAAGTTTTACCTCAAAAAGTAAAGATGAGTCACTCATCATCAGGAGAATCAAACCCAAAGATATAGGAATCCAAAGAGAAAAAGGTACAATTATCCCTTCCATATCACAAATTTCCCCATAGTGCTTCAATTATATTTCAGGTCAGCATAAGAAATCAAATGGTATTTTGGGGGAATTTTGTGGAAGCCACAAACAACAGACAAAGGCTAACAGATGACATGGGGAAAGTTTAGAAATTCAGAAATACATAAAATATATATAATATAATATATACATAATATAATATACTATATACTATCAAGATACTATATAATATCAAGATATCAATATCAATACTATATCAATATCAATACTATATAATATCAAGATATATATTTTTAATATTGTAAATTCCCCATTAAAAAAAAAAAAAAAAAGAAAAAATTCAGATTTCTTCTTTGGTATGAAGGGAGAGCCAAATAATTTTACACAAATTTTCCAGAGGGGGACCATACCCCAATCCCTATGATGTGGAATGAATAACTGGATGAGCAAAAGATGAAAGAGGATCATAACCTATAGCCAAGAGTTCTATTTAAAAGGAGACAAAACACACATAAGACTTCCAGCTGAGATGGATAACTCTTCACCTGTTTGTGTGAGATACTGTTGATTGGAAGAGAGCTGTTGCTTTGCTGATTGGCTTGAGAAAGGGTGGGCCAGCTGAGAGCTCTTCAGCTGCTATATTGTTTGATGGAGTGCCGGATCCTGACTCTATGTACAGAGCTGCTTAAGCTTATTTCTCTCTGATAACAGCTTAAATCTGTGAGAGGGTAAACCTTTTATAGGTGCCTGGTTCCCTTCTGTGGCCATGATTTAACCTTTTATAGGTGCTTTTTTGCCCTCTGTGGCCATAATTTAAGAAGAAAGATGGAAGTAAAGACAAGTTTTGCATCTGTTTTATCATAAGCTCTGCTTTACTGTGAGGAAAGTCTTGAAGTTAATTGGACAAAGTAGAATCTCTTACTATTTGCAGATTTGAGGAGCTTTGCAATTTTCCAGCTTGAGGCAATTGTTTATTAGTGAAAAAACATAATCTTTTTTTTCAAAGCCCAGTTCAGGGTGATTATGTATGAAAAGAACTTGTCACTGTTCCATTGACTCAAGAGCAGAAGAGATATGGCTTTATTTAGAGAATAGTGAGAACCAGAAAGGGAGCAGCTAACAGAGAATGGCTTTATGTGATACAAATTGTTACAGAGAAGATCAAGAATGTTAAGGCTTATGGTACACAATTGTTAATTGCCCCAGATCTTTGAGTTTCCCAACTTATGTGTCTATCTACTAAGTTTTGATAAATGTGTATTCATTTCTTGCCATGATTACTGAATGAATTGATAGCAAAGTATAACCCAGCTTTATAAGTTTATTGTGATGTTTTTTTTTTTTGCTTTCTACTGAGTAAATATAATGTTTAATTATTTGTATTTCTCATTCCTAAATATTATGATTATTTTTGCTTTTCCCTAATTTTTAAGTAAGTGCATCATGCTTAAGAGTTAATGCCAAAATGGTGACTGAATTTGCAAAAATGGAAGCATAGGAGTGAAGGCTTTGAAGCTTCAGAGTCAAGTAGTAGAAGTATATTTTCTCCACACCTTAGGATTCTACCATAAGAGTAATGAGTATTAACCAAGTGACCATTGTCCATGGCCAGCTCCTTGCTCTGGAAAAAAACAAACAAACAAAAAACAACCCCAATCTAGCCAAAGTGATAACAGATTGAAAGTAAGCTGGCCCAAAGAGAGCAAAGAGGGATACAAAGTGGAATACACATTGGGCACCTACCTATGAGCACTGTCTGTGGGAGTTAGAGGAATCATGCTACATCTATTTTTACTGTTAAGCATATTTACATAAGAATAGTAATATTGGTCTAAATATTTTATTATTTTCATGGTTTATTTATGACATTAAGTTCTGTCAACATGTGATAAATATCTTCAAGAGCAGATGTGTTAAGATAGCATGATTAATAAGACATCCTTTCATGAGTTGTGAAATTTCAGGGATACTAGGAAGTATTTGTACATATACTATCCCTCTCCCACACTCTCTCTTTAGGATCTGAGGGTACCTGAAATTCTGCCACTAAAAATTGTTTCTTTGGGCTAAAAGCTTTGTTCTTGAAAACAAAGAAAATACTATTAGGGATTAAGAGAATATTATAGGAAGGGATAAGACTTTATAACCTTTACCTAACTTGTATCTTACTATGAAAGATTTTATTCTAGCCTTTCCTAAAAGTAGATAATGAGATTGAGATTGTTGATTGGGCAAATCTAACTTAAATCCAATTCATGCACAAGTCAAGATATCACCCACAGTGTCATCCATCCTCTTAGAAAACAAAGGACAAACATCAATATAGCAAGGAGGGAGCCCAGGGGAAAAGTCCAGAGGGGAAAGTCTATGAGTCCAAGGGAAAAGAAAGTTATAAGGACAATTTGCCATAAGGGAAGAAGTGAATAAGCATCACTAATAGAAGAAAAAGGTTAGACTGGGGATAGCAATGATAAGCCAAATAATTTTTTTCTTTATTCTCCCTTAAAAGAAATTGTATATAAGAGCTTCTGGCAATTAAAAAAATCTTACTTTTTCTAACTTTGCCTTCAATATGACCTAGCGTATTACTTTTCATGTAGGGGCAATTATAGGATTTTAAAAATAGACAACCACCACAACCACAATACCTCTGGGCTCATGAAAAAAATGGACCAAAGAAAAACCTTCTGATTTAGGCCAGTTCCAAAGATCTTATGATGGACAGAGCCATCTGCATCTAGAAAGGAGACTCTGGGGACTAAATGTGTTTCACAACATAGTATTTTCACTTTTGTTGTTGTTGTTAGATTACATTTTGTTTTCTTTCTCATTTTTTTTTCTTTTTGATCTGTTTTTTCTTGTGCAGCATAACTATGGAAATATGTATGGAAGAATTGCACATGTTTAACATATATTGGATTGCTTGCCATCTAGGAGAGGGAGTGAGAGGGAAAAAATTTGGAACACGGGGTTTCACAGGGGTAATTATTGAAAACTATCTTTGTATATGTTTTGAAAATAAAAAGCTTAAAAAAAATCTTGAAAAAGAATAAATTAAAATTTTCCAACTGAAAAAAAAAATCTCAGATTGGACCAAGTTTGGATATAATTGACCATACCTAGTTCCTTCCTGCCTGGTGTTTTTGATTCTTTTACTAGAAAATTACATAAGTATAATTTATAACCTGTTGATTCCTATGATTTTATATGCTATTTTAAACAATATATTTATACATTTTCAACCTCTATTAAATTATAGTTGATTTTTGCTTGGGTGAGTGGAAGGGGAGAAAAATGAAAAAGAGAAAGATGAGGATGAAAAGTTGTAGCCACATTATGCTAAAACATCTGGTAGAAAAGTGAAACACCCAGCAAGTCATCTGGGTGTTTGGTCTTCATGAGAACAAACATCTAGGTATTTGGAAACATCTGGATGATTGAATTAATTTTTTTGCTTTTATTCAGCTGTTTGACATCATACAGAAACAGCCTTAACTTCAGAAAGCTGGAAAGAAGGCAGCTGTAAGATCAAAACAAAAATAATTTCTATCAAATTGTATGGTAATCTTTAATTTTCTTACTTTGGGTTTGTATATGTAAGTGAATTTTACAGTCTTTAATGTGAAAGGTTTCTTTAGGTCCTTGACAATATAAGTTGTTAATCACTAAGATTAATTATTAATAAAAATCTGAATTTTAATCACATTTTATCTATCTATCTATCTATCTATCTATCTATCTATCTATCTATCTATCTATTTATTTATTTTTGGGCACTGCCTCTGGCTCCAGATTTTATCTGCCCCTCTGCAGAGATAGTACAAGCCCCAGATTCTATTTATACATGCTATCTATGAACCAAATGTACACATTTAGATGATGTAAGTGAACATATGTAACGGGGATACATACCTAGATTATCTAACATGGAGATACTCATGTGGAAGATGCCAGAAACCTGTTTCTAGAAGAAGAAACATGCAGGGCTCTACCATGTAGGTAAGAAAAGCAGCCTCTTTTAATAGCCTGGGTAACAGAAACTATCTGCATCTTTATATGTAGCATAGAGGTATAGAAACATTCTCTTTCAGGTAGCATCCAGGATTAAGGATTACATTCACCCTTAGAATGATTACCATGCAGTAAAGTGGGTTGGAAAGGTATTGCAAAAACTTTACTGGTTGTGTCATTGAAATTGTCCAGATATTATCATGATATTCCAAAAATATTTGGAATTTAAATTTCAGCTTCCAATTTGAAAAAGCAATGAAAATTAAAATGTGATTTTAAAAATAATGCGAAGTGATAGAATTTCTGCATGTCTGCTGTGTGCAAAAATTTTGATAGTTTGTCTGGTTTTAATTTCTTTTCTTCTTCTGAATTTTATTGAAGATCCATGTGAAAGGAGAAAAAATGAAAACCAGACAATTTTAGCCCCACTGTAACTTCCATATACCACTCTAATGATAAAGTAAAGCCTGGCCATTTTTCTTTTGGCCACCATGAATGGAATGCAAGCAATAAGAAAAATCCATTTACATTGTAATACTATTACTTCAAGTATTTTAAATAGGATTATTTTAACTTTTTTGAGGAGCCCAAGTTTCTCCCTGAAACAACATGCTATCATTTTAATACTAATTAATTTTTCCAGTAACATTTTGTGGTTGCAAATCATGGAACTCTACAATCTTTGAAAGAAATGATATTTAGGATTATCTAAAGAACAGTGATGAAGTTCACCCGTGGCTTGAGAAAAGTGCCACATATTTATTAGCAAGAAATCCCTAAGGAAAAGTGATGTAAATAATATCATCAAATCAATATGCCATTGAAAAAGAAAGTGGGAGTGAAGGAAATTCTCTGCATTTCAGTAGTGTCATCCTCAAGAAAGGCTTCTGCAAATTCAGAGGATCTGAACTTATGAAAAGACATAGACAAAAGTCTCACAGTATAGGCAGTTTTAAATAGGATGAAATCTCCTTCAGTGGAAAGACTATTCACATCAATGAGATCACAGATTCATTACAATATTTTAAATAAAAAATTGACATTTCAATCTGGATGTTCACTTTTAGCATTTTGTTTGTATGTCTTCTTTATTATATTTATAAATTCTATAGTATATCTTAGTAATTTTAAATATCTTACACTTACCACAAAATACAATACACATAAGCTCAATGAGAAAAGGTAATCATGCCTTTGTTAGCCCAGTGCTTTATATCTAATAAGTCTCATTAAATATTTGTTGAATTAGTTAATAATGAATTTGTGTGGCAACTAATTAGAATAAATGCTTAGTAAATTACCTCTGTTGGACTTAGTATATTTTAAATGCTAAAAATGAAGGAGTGATCAATAGGTACAATGTTTTTAGGCAAGTCTGTGGAAAGGTAGGATAGATCACATGACTAGCAAGACAGCTGAATAATTGCTTCATATATACTTCTCAAATACTCAAAGTTCAAAAGAAAGGAATTGCATACTAGATATAGTAATTACAGATGAATCCATTAGATAAGATATAACCTTTGCATAAGGTAAAAATCCTATGAAAGAACATCAGAGAATTTTAATACTTAATATTCTCATTCAATATCTTTTACCAAACTATCTTCACACATTTGCTGCAATGAGCACAAACAGGAAGGTTTATGATTCAATATGTAGGTACTGACATGACAGTGACTCTGCCTGTACTCTCCCCCAACCTCCTAAGAAGTAATATACTTAGAGAAGGGCAAACAATATGCTTTCTGTGGTTCTTAGAACTGTGGAAAGAGAGCATCAGACCTGTTATAAAGTGGTCTACTAACTCAAGTTGGAACAAGTTCTCTTCCTTTAGAGGACAGTCAAGGAAGAAATTTAGATCCATCTAACCCAAATTTCTGTCTTTGTGAGAAGGCAGAGATTACCTAAGTCTAGCCTCAGGATATTGTGCATCTGTGGAAAAGACAGAAGCTCAAAAGTGAAGAGAACTCCCAAAAACTAGTGACTAAAGAATAAAAGTGAAATATAGGAATAGTTTGTAAGTAATTTGAATATGACAGAAAGGACCAAAAGAAAAGGAAAAAGACATTAATAAAAACTAGCCCAAGATCTATTGGATAATCATAAGTGCAGCTGGAAATATGAATAAAACTTTAGAAAGAAACCAAGACATATTTAACAAATATTATAGCATGAAGGAAAATTAACCAGTAAAAAAAAGAATCTTATGGATTCTCCAGAGGCCATGGGAGAACAGCAAGAAATTCCAGAATGGTCCAGAAGAGAAATAACATTCTTTTTAAAAGGAATTGGGAAAAAATTTGAGACAGAAATCATTCTCAATTTAAAAAAATGTTTTAAGGCAAAGTAGGAACAGTTGAATATATAATAGAGAATTTCTCCAAGGAAGTATATTGGGATATTTTGCCATTTGAAAATGTGTTGAAGGAGCTGGTAATGATTAGCCTAGAAAAGAATAGAGTCAGAGGGAAAATGATGGCTGTCTTCAAGTGTCTGAAAGGCAATAATTAGATTAATTTTGTTTTGTATGGTCCCAAATGGCCATACCAATAGTGGGTGGAAGTGGCAAAAAAAATACATGTATTTAATTTTAATATCATGATGTAAGCCATTCTCCTCGTGATAAATGATCAAAGGATATGAACAGACAATTTTCAGACGAAGAAATTAAAACCATTTGTAGTCACATGAAAAAATGCTCTAAATCACTATTGATTAAACAAATGCAAATTAAGACAAATCTGTCTGACATATTGATATACATTTCTGAGATTGGCTAAGATGACATGAAAAGATAATGATAAATGTTGGAAGGGATGTGGGAGAACTGGGACATTAATATATTGTTGGTGGAATTGTGAATTGATCCAACCATTCTGAAGAGCAATCTGGAACTATATCCAAAGGGGTATAAAACTGTACATATCTTTTGATCCAGCAGTGTCTCTACTGGATCTGAATCCCAAAGAGATCATAAAAAAGAGAAAAGGATCCACATTTGTAAAAATGTTTGTAGCAACTATTTTTGTATAGGTAAGGAACTGGAAACTGAATGGATGCCCATCAGAGAAAGGCTGAATAAGCTATGGTATATGAATGTTATGGAATATTATTATTCTATAAGAAACAATCAACAGAATGATTTCATAGAGGCCTTGAGAGAATTACATGAATTGATGCTAAGTGAAGTGAGCAGAACCAAAAGAACATAGTACACAACATCAAGATTAGGTGATTATAACAATGATAGACTTGCCTCTTTTCAACAATGAGGTAATTCAGGCCAATTCCAATAGACTTGTGATGGAGAAAGATGTCTGCATCCAGAAAGAGGCCTCTGAGGACTGAATGTGGATCATAACATAGTATTTTCACCTTTTTTGTTGTTGTTGTTGCTTGCATTTTGTTTTCTTTCTCATTTTTTTCCCTTTTGGATGGGATTTTTCTTGTGCAACATGATAATTATGGAAATATGTATAGAAGAATTGCACATTTTTAACATATATTGGATTCTTGCTGTCAGGGGGAAGGAATGGGGGAAGAAAGGGAGAAAAATTTGGAACATAAGGTTTTGCAAGGGTGAATGTTGAAAACTATTTTTGCATATATTTTGAAAATAAAAAGCTATTTTTAAAAAGTTTACTATAATGAAAAACTTCCTAAGACCTAGAAGCCTCCTAAAGCAAATGGTCAGATTTTAGAGGTTATAGCTCCCATTGGATGTCTTGATATGTACTTGTCAAATATTTTATAGTGAAAATTTCTTTTGTTCATGGATTGGATTAGATGACTACTGAAACGTGGAAGGTGTATTTGTGGGAAGGAGTGAACTAGGTTTTTATGAGAGTATTTTGTCTTTACAATGTTATCTGAGAGTAATAGTCATTGCCTGCCTAGGGACCCAAGCTGCCAATTTAAGCAGAAATTGAGTTTGGGGACTGCTAGTCTTTCTTCTTCTTCCTCTTTTTCTTTTTCTTCCTCCTCTCTTTCTGATGGGGGTTGAGGTCCCTTTAAGATTCCTTTCTAATTGCCCAACCCATGGCTGACCTTGATTCACAAATCCTGGTCAAAGGCACCCTTTGAATATCCGGGCCCAGCCCCCACTATCAGCTCAGCTTCCCCCAGCCCTCACCTGATCTGAGCTAACAGAAAAGCCCGCCGAGAACTTAGGGGTACCACCCATCATCTTCTATGTACAAAAGAAAAGAGCCGGAACGCCCTCTTTGCAGGAGCCCTCCCAGCCAACACTTGGTATCCTTCCAGCCATGTAAGGGTTCCTGCCCGCCCAGCGGCCACCTCTGGCCCTGGCATCTAACTGAACTTTACTTCCAAATTTCTACAATAAACCTTTTATTTATCAATCTAGGTTTTCGGGCCTGTAAATTCATTTTACAGGGGATGCTGTGCCTCATGGAATTATCTATGCGCTGAGAAATGGGGTTCCCCCTTTCCTTTCCCTCATTATTTCTACATTTTTATTAATTTAAAAAAATTTTTGGAGCAATTTAATTTTGTCCTACATGCTTTTCATTTTTTTATTTTTTGAATTATCTTTTGAAAAGACAGGCTTTAAAAAAATCTATTGTGTTTTTAAATAGAACTACTTGACTCCCCCTTAAAACCCAAATCATTCTGGCTTTCATTGAATAGCCAATAATAGCCCTAACCCCAGCCTCTGTGGTTCATTGCTTAGGTTTTGATAGCTTAGAATGAGAGTAAATAGCGCTGGGCAGTAACTCTGAGAGTCTTTCCCTCCCAGATTGATATCTTTGTGATGACAAATTGAGCCAAATTTGTGTGGCAAATTTATTTTAATTCTTACTCACCCCTCAGTCATTGAATGTACCTCAAATAAACTGAAACTTGGGAAAAACCTTAATTTAGGAATGCCAAGGTCACTCACTGCAAGACAGACTATTACCAGGCATCTTGATCTTTCTCTTACTGATGAGAGCACAAGGGAGAACCTCATATCTTTGATAATTCAGCAAGATAGCAAAAAGTGAAATTATCTGGAGAAAGTCTGAATTTTACAGCCTAAGCTTCTCCATGAGATAGGCAAGGAGGAGCACTGATTATTTTAACCTTTATATTTTAATTGGGTCTTTTATTCTTTTAAGTGGATTTTTTATCATAGTCCCCACCATACTCTTGGTGGGAAACCTCTGGTAGAATTCTTCTTTTTAAGCCTTTTATTTTCAAAACATATGTATTATAAATAGTTTTCAACATTGACTTTTGCAAAACCTTGTATTCCAAATTTTTTTCTCCTTCTCTTCTTCCCCTAGATAGCAATATATGTTAAACATGTACAATCTTCTATATGCATTTCCATAATTATCATGCTGTATAAGAAAAAAAACAGATCAAAAAGGAAAAAAAAATGAGAAGGAAAACAAAATGCAAGCAAAGAACAACAAAAAGAGTGAAAATACTATGTTGTGATCCACTCTCAGTTCTCACGGTCCTCTCTGTGGATGCAGATGGCTCTCTCCATTGAAAGTCTATTAGAACTGCACTGTTACCATCTTCCCAGCCATAATGCACTTCCAAGATCCTAATGTGTTCCCTCATAGGTATCAATATACAGTGAAGCATAGAGCCAGAGAAAGATTACAAGACTTGATTTAAAAAAAAATTTAAAGTATAAATTTTTGATTCCATGTCAGTCTCCCTGTAATACTCCTATTCTCTCAATTGAAAAGTCAAATGGAGAATACTGCATGGTACAGGATTTCAGAGCTATTAAGAAAGCTATCATTTATTTTCACCTAATAGTACCTAACCCCTACATACTATCCTTACTCAGATTATAGGGGAATACACAATGATTTTCCATCTTACATTTTAAAGATATCTTCTTTTGCATTCCACTTCATAAAGACTCACAATTTCTTTTGTTTTTTACTGGGCATATCCAAGGAAGACAATTCCTAGCATCTGACATGGACAGTCCTACCTCAGAACTTTCAGGATAGCTCCCACTTATTTGGTCAGGAATTAACAAAAGATTTAAAGGATCTGAAACTGACTGATTCAGTAGAAAGATGATATTGTTATCTGTGGCCCATCCCAGGATCCTTCTCTAGCTGTAGCCACACAGGCTCTCAGTTCTCTAGGCT